>NC_138187.1:5590074-5965492 GCF_964194105.1 Spermophilus citellus | reverse complement strand
AAGGAAACTATTATAGTAACTGAATGGGAGTGGCTTAGACTAGGGGTGAGAAGATGCAAATGGGGAAATGTGATTGGATCCTGGCTACATTTTTGACATTTGGTCAATCAGATTTCCTGAAGAATCAGCAGCGAGGGGTCAAGGATGAACTCAACTTTTAGTCTGAGCAACAGGAAGATGGGGTAGCTGTGGACTGAGATGGAGAAGGCAAAGTGAGGGCTAGTGGGTGGAGCCGGTGGTAGGCACTTGCCTAGTATGCTCAAGGCCGGGGGTCTAACCACCTCCCCCCCCCTCCTGCTTGGACAAAAAGAGGACCAAAGATCAGTCCCACATACTGATCCAGGTTTGGATCTAGACACCCTTTCTCAGGTTAAGGAAGTCTCCCTTCTGATCTTTGTAGCTGAGTGTTAGTCTCCCTTCTGATCTTTGTAGCTTAGTGTTATCAAGAGTGTTGACTTCTATCAAATAGTTTGCAGAACTTGAGGCTCTTTGTTCATTTTCTCTCCTTAAATCTGTCGATGCTGTGAAACACAATAGTAGATTTGCTGATGTTAAATTTTCATTTTATTCCTAGGAGAAACCTTACATGATCTTAATTTGATTGTGAGTTTGTTTTCCTGTTGATAATGTTTTTAATATATTGCCAGAATTAATTTGTTAATATTTATTTAGGATTTTGCTTCTAGTTTCATAAATGAGATTGGCTTGTAATTTCCTCTGTTTAAATTATCCTTGTCTCATAAAATTATATGAGTTGTTTTCCCTTATTTTTTTTCTTTTCTGGAATAGTTTGTATTAGATAAGATATAATTGTTCCTTGAATATTCAGTAGAATTCACATATAAGACAAACATTCTTTGTGTGTTTTGCATTGCTACTGTGTTTGATTTTTTTCTCTTATGGGATAGAATTTTAACTATTGAATCAGATGTTTTTATGATTATAAGTTAATGCATATATTAAATCATTTTTAAAAAATTACTTAATTTCTATTTGTGTGTGTGTATGGCGCTGAGGTTCAAACCCAAAGCCTCACACATGGTAGGCAAGTGCTCTACCACTGAGCTACATTCCCAACCCCAATTTATCTGTTTTTAAAAGTACTGTTACAGCCAGTTGCAGTGGTGTATGCCTGTAATCCCAGCAGGTTGAGACAGGAGGATCGTAAGTTCAAAGTCACCCTCAGCAATTCAGTGAGGCCCTTGGCAACTCGGTGAGACCCTGTCTCTAAATAAAATACAAACAAGGGCTGGGGATTGTGGCTCAGTGATAGAGCACTTGCCTGGCATGTGTGAGACACTGGGTTTGATTCTCAGCACCACATATAAATAAATGAATGAAATAAAGATTCATCAACAACTAAAAGAATATTTTTTTAAAAAAAGTATTCTTACAAAGTTATTTCTAGAATTCTCTTGTCCCTAAAACATCTGCTAGAGCTGTAGCTACATTGTTCTCATATTTATGTTTTGTCTGTTTGTTTGGTATTAGGGATTGAACCAAGCTCTATCTCAGTACTTTTTCTTTTTAATTTTAAGACAGGGTCCCACCAAATTGCCTGGGCTGGCCTTGAACTTGTGATCCTCCTGCCTCAGCCCCCAAGTTGCTGGGATTTCAGGTCTGAACCACTGTGCCCGACTGTTTTCTGTTTTTTGAGTGACTCTCTGTCTCAAGAGAGGTTTCTCTATTTTACAAAACAAACAACTTTTGTTTCTGTGGATCTACTTTATTGGTTCTTGTTTTATATTTCATTCATTCCTGCTCTACATTAATAACTCTATCAATGTAAATGGCCTGAGCACCCTAATAAAAGCAAAGAAATTATTGCATTGGATGAAAAAACAAGATACAACCACGGGTTCTCTAGCAGGTTCCAGAGCTTCCCTAGGACAAAGAGGAACATTATTTTTTTAAAGCACTTTTTTTTTAACTTTCATTTTATTTATTTATTTTTATGTGGTGCTGAGGATCGAACTCAGTGCCTCACATGTGCTAGGCAAGCACTCTACCACAGAGCCATAACCCCAGCCCCCACAAAGGGGAACATTTCATACTGATGCTAAGTAAGTGGATTAAAAGAACATAACAATATTAATAGTACCTGCGTCTGCAAGCAGGCTTCAAAACATACAAATAAAAAATGCTGGGCTGGGGTGCAGCACTTGGCAGGGTCTTGCCCAGCCGACACAAGGCCCTGGGTTCAGTTCCCAGAGCAAGAAGAAAGAACCAGTCATTGAAGCAAAACCAGATATTACTGAAAGAACACGGAGGAAAATCCATGTTTAAAGTTAGCCCTTCCAATGCCCCTTTCTCAGCAATTGATAGAGCAAGTAGACAGAGACTCACTGTCAACAGGGAAGACTCGAAGGACGCAGCAACCACCTGACCCCGCTGACCTTTACGGAGCCCACAACCTGCAGCTGTACGGGAGCCTTGTTTTGGAATACCCACAGACAATCCAGGAGAGACCACGCTGGGATGGAAAGCAAGCTGCAATAGATCTGAGAGGACTTAAATGACCTCAGATGTATCTCCTGGCTTCAATGGCAACTAGAAACATATAGAAAGATGTCTGGAAAATGTCCAAATGTTTGGAAATTAAACCACCTGATTCTAAATAACCTGCTATTCACAGAAGAAACAACAGGAGATGTTGGGAAACATTTGTCACTAAATGAAAATAAAACCATGACATACCAAAACATGTGGGATGCACCCACAGCAGTGCCAAGAACGATGTTTTTAGCATTGAGAGCTTATTTTTTTTCTTTTCTTGGTTCATTTTTTAAAAATTTATTTATTCTAATTTGTTATATATGACAGCAGAATGCATTTCAATTCATGTTACACATATAGAGCACGATTTTCATATCTCGGGTTGTATACAGAGTCACACCATTTGTGTCTTCATACATGTTCTTAGGATAATGATGTCCATCTCATTCCACCGCCTTTCCTATTCCCATGCCCCCTCTCTTACCCTTCCTCCCCTTTGCCCTATCTAAAGTTCCTCCATTCCTCCCATGCTCCCTGCCATCCCCATTATGGATCAGCATCCTCATATCAGAGAAAATATTCGGCATTTGTTTTTTTGGGAGTGGTAACTTCACTCAGCATAATATTCTCCAACTCTATCCTTTTACCTGCAAATGCCATGATTTTATTCTCTTTTAATTTTGAGTAATATTCCATTGTGTGTGTGTGTGTGTGTGTGTGTATCACATTTTATTTTATTTATTCCATTCATCTACTGAAGGGTATCCAGGTTGGTTCCACATTTTGCCATTGTGAATTGTGCTGCTATAAACATTGATGTGGCTGTATCCCTATAGTACACTGTTTTTAAATCCTTTGGGTATAAACCAAGGAGTGGGATAGCTGATTCAAATAGTGGTTCCATTCCAAGTTTTCCAAGGAATCTCCATATTGCTTTCCATATTGGCTGCACCAATTTGCAGTTCCACCAGCAGTGTATGAGTGTGCCTTTTCCCCAACATCCTCACTAACACTTATTGTTGTTTGTATTCTTTATAGCTGCCATTCTGACTGGAGTGAGATGAAATCTTAGAGTAGTTTTCATTTGCATTTCTATAATTGCTAGAGATATTGAACATTTTTTCATATATTTGTTGACTGATTGTATATCATCTTCTGAGAAGTATCTGTCTATTCAGTTCCTTGGACCATTTATTGATTGGGATATTTGTTTTTTGGTGTTAAAATTTTTGAGTTCTTTATATATCCTAGAGATTAGGGCCCTATCTGATGTGCTTGTGGTAAAAATTTGCTCCCATTCTGTAGGCTCTTTATTCACCTCACTGGTTATTTCTTTTGCGGAGAATAAGCTTTTTATTTTGAGTCCACCCACTTATTGATTCTTGATTTTATTTCTTACACTATAGGAGTCTTATTAAGGAAGTCAGGGCCTAATCCAACATGATGGAGATTTCAGCCTACTTTTTCTTCTATTATGCACAGGGTGTCTGGTTTAATTCCTAGGTCCTTGATCCACTTTGAGTTGAGTTTTGTGCATGGTGAGAGATAGAAGTTTAATTTCATTTTATTGCATATGGATTTCCAGTTTTCCCAGCACCATTTGTTGAAGAGGCTATATTTTCTCCAATATATGTGTTTGGCACCTTTGTCTAGTATGAGATAACTATAATTATGTGGGTTTGTCTCTGTGTCCTCTATTCTGTACCAGTGGTCTACAAGTCTATTTTGGTGCCAATACCATGCTGTTTTTGATACTATTGTAGTGCTTATATTTTAAAAAGGAAAAGAGGCCTCAGCTCAATGATCTAAGTTTACTTGCTTAGCAACCACAAAGAAAATAAGTAAAAGAAAGGAAATAAAGGTAAGAGTAGAAACCAATGAAAGAAAAAGTAAAACCCCAGAAGAAAAATTAATGATGATATAAGCTGGTTCTTGGCAAATATCAATAAAATTGGTAAACTTCCAGGAAAAAAATTTAAAAATTTCCCATATCAGGAAGATAGATAACAAAAGGAAGAGAGATAACAAAAGAATACTGTGAATATCTTTATACCAACAAATCCAAAAATGTAGATAAAATGGACAAATTCTTTGACACAAACTACCAGAACACACACAAGAAGAAATGGGTTTAATTTCTATGTCTATTAAAGCTCATTGAATACTATCACATGACTTTTTTATCATTAAGACCTCCCAGCAGCAGGTGGCCTTACTTATGAACTCAACTAAACATTTAAGGAAATCAAATAAAAGTGATACTACACAAGATTCTCCAGAAAACAGAAGAGGAGGGAACACCTGCCATTTCATGCTTTGAGGCTGCATTACTCTACACCAAAATCAGACAAAGATGTCACAAAAAAACCTACAAGCCAGTATCCCCAAGAAACATGAACCCCAAAAACAAACTTCATGCATCACAACTTGCAAGTGGGTTTATTCCAAGAAGGCCAGGTTTGTTTAACATTTGAAAGTCAAGCATTATAATTATACAGATTAGTTGACTTACGTAAGCCTAAAAATGAGATCCCCGAAAGGTTACCTTATTTGAAAAAAAGGTCTGTCCAGATGTGATAGAGTGAAGGATCTGGAGATGAGGAGATAACCCTGAAGTATCATGTGGGCCTTAAATCCAATGATGAGTATCCTTATGAGAGAGAGGCAGAGGGGTATGGAAGACACAGACACAGAGTGAGGGCTACGTGAAGACAGAGGCAGAGGCAAGCCAAGAAGTGCAAGGATAATGGGAGACTGAAAGAGGCAAGGAACACATTGTCCCCACAGTCTTCAGATGTAGAGTGGCCCTACTGACATCTTGATTTAAGAACTGTGGCCTCCAGAACTGACAGAGGATAAATTGTTGTTTAAAGCCATCAGGTTTGTGGTAATTTGTTATAGCAACTGCAGGAGACGAAAACACTAACTAAACAGAAAACTCTTATGATCATATTTTTTGATGCAAAAAGTCATGTGATAATATTCAATTGCTGAGAATAACTCTCAGCAAATCAGAATAAAAGGGATTGTCACTTGAAAGAATGGAACTGCATTAGATATTTCACACTTCAGTGGCTTCACTGAAATACCTGACATTCAAATGGTTAGAACCTCAATGGAAAAATCATGGTCTTATTGTTTTGAAGAACCAGAGGACAATTTTTGAAAACGATGGCTGGTTGGAAAATCAGGAGGGAGAACCTGAAGAGAAGAGAAATCAACAGAGGGAGAGAGCCCTCTCTCCGTTCTGTGTATTAACCACCCAAATGTCTGGGTGACCTAGGAACAATGGCTATACCAGTGGACTCCAAGCTGAGGCCAAGAGAACTGAGCTGGGGCCTAGCTACCTCCCACTCTAGCAAAGACAGAGCCTGGCCCCTAGGCCCAGCCGAGCTCATGTCTGCTGAGGAAAACAATCTACATTCTTTGGGAGAAGACAGAACTCCATGCTGAGAATACAATCCAATATCACTAGACATACCAAGATGTAGGGAAATGTGACGCACCTTCAAGAGGAAGCACAAGCAATGGAGATCAACTCCAAGAAAAGCCAAATCCTGGGATTAGCAGCTAAGGATCTTAAGCAATCACCATAACTTGTATTAGTCTGTTGGGATCGTCATGACAAAAATGGCAGAGACGGGGGCTTGAACAACAGATCTTCATTTTGTCTGAATCTAGTTCAGGGAGCCAGCAGGGTTGGTTTCATCTGAATCCTCTCTCCCTGGTGTACAGACGTGGCTTCCCCGTGTCCTTACCTCTTCCTGGGCATGCACATCCCTGGCACCTCCTTCTTTTCCTTTAAGGACAGGAGCCAGATTGAATTAGGGCCCACCCAGGTGCTCTCACTCAAGTTTAATCACCTCTTACACACAGTCATATTGGGGATAGGCTTCCACATATGTATTTGAGGGGGCAGAGTTCAGTTCACAACAGAAACGCTCTCCAAGATACTTCCTATGTAAGAAATACACCTGAGATGTGCTATCTCAGGACAGAAACAGAAGCCAATCAAGGGAACCAAATAGAAATCCTGGAACTGAAAATTATAAAATCACAATCTTTTTGGCCAGGGGTAGGTACTGGGAATTGAACTCGGGGGGGCCTTCAACCACTGAGCCACATCTCCAGCCCGATTTTGTATTTTGTTTAGAGACAGGGTCTCACTGAGTTGCTTAGTACCTCACCTTTGCTGAGGCTGGCTTTGAACTTTCGATCCTCCTTTCTCAGCCTCCTGAGCTGCTGGGCTTAGAGGCATGCAATACCATGCCTGGCCAAGATTACGATCTTTAAGAAAATATTTGCTGGGCGCTGTGGTGCAGGACCGTAATCATGGGAAGCCTCGCAGCTTCCCATGAAGTTAAACCTAGTGTGAGCACGTGACCCACAAATTTCACTCCTAGGCACATACCCCAGAGAAATGAAAACATGTCCACATTGAGCTTGTACACGAATGTTCTTAGTGAGATTATTCATAACGGCCCCAAAGCAGAAACATCTCAAATGTCCATTTATTAATGAATGAATGGACAAATGTGGCCTATCCATGCAACGGAGTGTGATTTAGCTATAAAACACATGCTACAACATGAAAGAACCTTAAAAACATTATGCTAGATACAAAAGACCACCAATTATACGACTGCGCAACTGAGAGTATAACAGAACCATTAACTTGGAAAAAGAATAAGTTTAAATGTAAATTTATCATACAATGGAGAAATTTCATAGAAATTAGGTATCTACCCAAGAGCCAAGAGAATGAAGCATTATGTACATAAATGTTAGCACACAAATAGCTTTAGCATTCTTCTTTTAAATTTTATTTATTTATTTGTATCCAGGATTGAACCCAGGAGTGGCTGGCTGGCATTATTATTATTTTTTAATATTTTTTTTGAGTTGTAGTTATAAATAAAATGCCTTTATTTTATTTATTTTTATGTGGTGCTGAGGATCAAACGCAGGGCCTAGCTCATGCTAGGCGAGTGCGATACCACTGAACCACAAAGCCCCAGCCCAGCATTATTATTCTTAATAGTCCCAAACTGGAAACAATGTAAGTTCCATCAACTGGAAATGGAATATTCTTCAGAAGTAAAAAAAAAAAAAAAACCCACAATGAACTATTGCTACCTGCTATGATGAGGACAAAACAAAGAACAGTATGATGAGTTACAAGAGCCCAGGTGCTAGAGAAGATGAAAGAGGGGGTCTTGGGACCAAAGAACACAAAGACGAGTTGAAGCCGAAGGGATGATGCTGAGAGCCGAAGGGTTAAGTGAAAGTTCATGGGCCACTGCAGGTCAGCCTCGCTCCCTGGGCTCTCACCTGCCAGGGGAGAGGACAGGCTTCCCAGGAATGGGGCAGCCCAAGAGAAGATGCTTAGAGGATCTACCACTGGAGTTCTCGTGGCCCAGACCTGGCCAGAGCAGCAACGAGGGACTTGACAGGGCTCCCACCTGCTTCTTACCAGCCCGCCCTCAGATAGGAGTGGGTGGTTAAGGATGAACAGACACGTGAGAAGAATCTCTTATAATTGCACTTTCCCCTCTCATAAAAATAAGAAGAAGAGGAGGAGGAGGAGGAGGAGGAGACAGAAAACCAAGCAAACAAACAATTAAAAAAAGATTAACTTGGAATACAGACAAGGCAGGGAGAAGACAAAGTATCTTGTTAAATAAAGAGATTGTATTTTAAAAAGAGACGTTTAAAGAACATGAAATTGCTTTGGGGAATTAAAAACATGATAGCAGAAATGAGTAACTTAAAATGGAAAGTCTGGAGGAATAAAAGGTAGGAAAGGCTGGGGAGGGGTGTCGCTCAGTGATAGACTGGGTGCCTAGCAGAAGGGAGGCCAGAGGTCCAATCCCCAGCCTCAGCAAACAAACAAAAATAGCAAGAAAGAAAGGGAGAGAAAGGCTAAGAAAATCAGAGCCCTCATAGAGGATGTCCAACATACAACTAATCAGAGCTCCAGAGAACAGAGGAAGTGGCAGAGAGGGAGGGGCACTGAGGAAGTCAGAGAATGTCCCAGAAGGACAGACACCAACCTCCAGATAGGAGCACAGCCCCCTGTGCCTGGGGCCAAGCCCACCCCAACACTTAGAGCATGTGGGGCAGGAGTGCAGACAGTGGCTCACAAATCCCTGTGTCTAAATTTTTTAAGGTTAAAACTGAAGTCAACACACTATCAAGTTCAATATGTTCTCTCCTCCTACCTGGACAAATACAGCTTCATGACCACCCGGAAGGCAAGACCCTGGTCCAGAATGCCCAGGCTCCTTGAGTTCTGCTCTAGAACGTGGGGTGTGGGCAAAGCTGGCATTCCTGCACCCACTGCCCCCGCTTCCAACTCCTGCATCTGCCCCATGTCACGGGGCACCCCTGGCATGTACGTGGACGCCCCACCCCACACCTCCAAGCTCCATCCCTGTCTCCCACACAGAGCCATTCCTTGCCTACCTCCATAAGCTTAAGGGGCAAACAATTGTGGGTGAAGATACCTACACCAGCCCTGGAAGTAGGCTTTGGGCTATTGGGCAGGGAATTCCAGGTTCCAGGAAGATACCTAGGTCATTGCCAGGGGCAGGGCTCTGAACTGTCTCAGGGACTCATCACCCTGTGGGATGGGGGCGGGGCTCCCTGAAGTCAGGCGCCTAGGGCAGGGACCTTCTTGCCACGTCTCAGGATGGCCCTTCCTAGCTTGATGGATGAAACAGACCCACATTGAGAGGTCTGTTTCATTACTGTGACATTTTGGAACACTGGGGCAAAGGAAAGATTCTAAAAACTTCCAGGAGAAAAAGAGAGAGGGAGAGGAGAGAGAGGACAGGTTTCATACAATGAGCCACTGTCAGAATAACAATGGGTGTCCCAACTGCAAGGCCAGAAGACAAGGAAGCAAGGCTTTCAAAATTCCAGAGGAAAATGGCTTCCAACCTAGAATTCTATATGCATCCAGCTAATCCTCAGTTGGGAATGAATAAAAGCCATTTTGGACTGTGAGTGTGTCCCCATGCACCTTCCTTAGGAAGCTGCTGGTGGATGTTGCTGAGGGCCATTGCCAAGTAGGAATGACGCATCAAAATTTCCTTGCCAGTGTACCCCATGTTGCTTAGAGGACATTCGCTGTGACGTTGCTTGTATGCTTTAGTAAGGTGACCTTGCTCAAGGACCAGGGCGGATCCGGGTTTAGAGCTGATCAGGTTTTAGGGAGTATCCCGTCCTTGGGTTTAGGGAAGTTCCAGGTTTAAGGTGTACCCTGCAGGAGGTGGGGTGTGATAGGGCGTATCCTGCTGCCTTAGGCACGCCCGTTCCTTGAGTTCCCATTGAGCAGAACTGGGATCTCCCCAGAACGTGTGTAGAGGCCGGTGTGAGTTCGGGAATAAAGAATTGCTGTTTGAATCTACAAAGCTGTGGTGGCTCGTGATCTTGTGCCCAGCCAAGACTGCGGCAGATGTGACACCTTTAAAGAAGTAAGCAAAGAGGAAGATAGAGGACCCAGTAAACAGGGACCAACTCCAGAGAGAAGACGGAATCCCAGGATGGGTGTGCTTGCTTCCTGCTCCTGTGTAACCATCACCACAAGCTCAGCTTAAAACATTGTGCATTTCTCTCCTGTGTCCATGATCCAGAGACCAAGGTCAGATGTGACTGGGGCCCCTGCTTAGAGACTTTGGAGGCTGAAATCAAGGTGTTGGCTGAGCTGTTTCTCACCTGGAAGGTCTGGGGAAGAATCCACATCCAGGAGTACTCATGGTTGCAGGACTGAGCTCCTAGGAACCACTTTCAGGTTCTTGCTTCATGGTCACCTCCACCCCAGCCATGGAGAATCACCTCCTGACCATCTCTCACTCTTGGAATGGCTGATTTCTATTACCATCCAGAGATTAAATCCACCTGGACAGAGTTCCTGTGATTAGATCAGGCCACCTGGGAAGCTCTCCCTATCTAAATGTCAACTGATGAGGAAGCTTCCACCTGCATCATCTCTTGTGATGTGCAAGGTAGCATAAGCACAGGAGGTGCATCCCGGGAGGCCCCTCACTGGTTCTGCCCACACAGAGGGGAGGAGCTTGCGCAGGGGCCAGGGTCACTGGGGCTGAGAGAGAATTCTGCAGCTGCAATGAGGGCGAGGAGCTCCTGGGGTGACCAGTGCAGGCAGACTTCAAGGGCAGCTGGAGAAGCCTGAGGGCACGGGGGGGGGGGGGGGGGGACTTCTTCAAGGTGTGATTGACTTGAATGGATTTGGGTATATGGGGAGGGGGGAAAAGATTTTTCAACAACTTCCTGGAAAATAAACCATTGTTCAGGAAGGAAATCATAACCTCTACATGGTCATAGTAACATACACCTAAATATTGTTACAAAAACATTTTTGGAAGCTGGGGCAGAGGAAGAGTGTGAAGGAGAGTGTGTTGGAGCCGTGGGTATGAAAGGGGGAGACCCTCCTCTTCCAGACTGGAAAATGTCTCTAATTTAGAGACTAAGAACAAGGGACACAAGCTCCTTGTGAGAGATTTTTGGAGGTAGACAACCCCAAAATCAGTTCAAAGAGTGAAGAGTGGGATGTGGAGGCAGGGGATGACCATTTCTGTAATGTCTTGTGGAACTCCTTGATTCTGTGAGTTTATAACTTACATAAAAACTGAACTTTAATAAGGCATCTGAACTCAGCCTCCTTCTGCAATCACCTACGTTCTCGTCATCCCCTGGGGAGCCAAGGCTCATTTCCTTGCTGGAGACTCCCAGGTCCCCATCTTCTTCTGAAGGTCTGTGCTTGGCCACACTCCCCCGATGTCACCCAGTGGATTCACAGTACCTCCAGCTCAACTAGTGCAAACTGCTCACTGTCCCCGCCTCCAAACCTGCCCATGCAGCCCTTGGCTCAATGCATCCATCCACTTGTTCAAACCAGACAGTGGGACTAGAAGGGAGGGTGGGGGCCCCAGGTGCCTTTCTCCCTTCACCCCACATGAAATTAACTTGATGTCCAGCCTGTCACCATTACTGAGGATCTTGTCTCTCATCTAGACCATAATAGTCTCCATAAATTGTCTGCTTGCCTCATTTTCCTCTCTCCTATTCATCTTTACAACCCTTCTGGAAAGATCCTTCAAACTGAAAAATAAGACAAAAATGCTATGAGTTTAAAAATCTTGTAGACTCTTCCCGTAGGATAAGATCTGCTGCAGGAGTGCAGAGTGTAAGGCTCCATCCCCCAGGTCTCCACACCTGGCCACCCACTCACCCACGTGGAGCCTGTGTGATGTCCATACCAACCTGCCTGCAACCCCAATCTGCTTTCTTCCTTCCCATCTTTGCTGTCTGCAGGGCTCTCCCCCCTCCCCTGAAAAGACCTGCCCTTCCTCCAAGGACTGAGGCCACTCCACTCTTCTGAGAGGCAAAACCTGCAGGGACAGCTGGGAACCAGCATTTGGTGCTGTGGTACCCAGCCACCTTCCACTGACTGCCTTTCTCTCTTGCAGCATCAGAGAAAGTGCCTCACAGGGCCTGACAGTCAGTAAATGCTTCCTGAATGAACACGAAACAGAGGTTGCGCTTGGTGGAACCCTTACCAGTGAAGATGCTTCTGGTGGCAAGGGAGAGGAAGCCCACCCTAGCCAGCTGGACCAAAGGGTTTGCGGGCCTCAGGAAACTGTGAAGTCCATGCAGGGTCAGCTTCCAGCGCCTGCAGCGTGTGCTCAGTAGGGTTCTGTGCTTGGGTGAAGTTCTGTTGACATGATCTTGAAAATTTGCCTTTGTTTATTTGTTTGTTTGCAGTACTGAGGATCCAACCCAGGGCCTTTACATGCCTGGCAAGTGCTCTACCACTGAGCTCCATCCCCAGCCCCTCCTTTTTTCCCCCCCTTTCCTGAGTTAACTCTGCTGGCCTTGAACTTGCAGTCTTCCACCTGCCAAATAGATGGGATTACAGGAATGCACCACTGCACTTTGTTCTGGTCTTGCCTTTTTATTTATTTATTTATTTATTTTGGCACTGGGGATTGAACCCAGGGGTGCTTTACCACTGAACTACATCCCAGCCCTTTTTATTTTGCAGCAATGTCTCATTAAGTTGCTGAAGCTGGTTTTGAACTTGTGAACTTGCAATTCTGAATGACATCTTCAAACTTGGGTTTTGTAAGTAAAGTCTGATTGGATGGGCTGGGAGCAGTTGGTGCTTGACATACATGTCCACTATTCCTTGATGCTATTGCTATGAAGCCTTGGGGCATGCACAAAATTCCAGGGCCCAGGACGCACAGCTATTCGAGTCAAGGCGAGCACTGAGAAATGAGGGTGCTGACATTCTTGGGGGACCACACCTTCCTTTTAAACTAGAACTTGCTTCAAGCACAGAAAAAAAGGTGATGGTGGTCCAAGAAGAGGACCTGCCAAGGACCCTGTCCTACCTTTCTTGCTGAGCCTTATGTCCCTGTACCAGACACACAATTATGCTAAAAATAAAGATGTAGACAGAAGGGGCGGGATCGACAGGGTTCCTTTATTTTTCATCCTTCCTGACTCATCAGCAAGCTGAAGGTCGAGCATGCTGGTAGGACATGCTCTTGTCAAGAGTGAAGTAAACACCTGCAGTAGTTTGGTGCAGTGTTTCCTTTGCTCTGGCTGGAACCAAATACCAGTGCACAAGCCAACCGTGAGGTAGCAGTGGCGTTAACGTCGGAGATTCCACCATACCTGTTAAATGCTCATTCATATTTGTAAGCCTAAGTAGTAAAATACATGCCAATGATTTATAATGTTCATTTTCCTTTATTTAGAATGATATGGAGGGGCTGGGGATGTGGCTCAAGCGGTAGCGCGCTCGCCTGGCATGCGTGCCACCCGGGTTCGATCCTCAGCACCACATACCAACAAAGATGTTGTGTCCGCCGAGAACTAAAAAAAAAAAATATTAAAATTCTCTCTCTCTCTCTCTCTCCTCTCTCACTCTCTTAAAAAATAAAAATTAGAATGATATGGAATGGCAAATAAAAAAATACCATGGGCAGTCCAGAGACACACAGGAGAGAGCGAGGCATTCATTACATGCTAACACCTTGAATGGCACTTTGCTCCTGCTTTTCAATGAGACCCACATTTTCACTTTGATGGAGCCAGACCTTGGTCTGTGAGTAGTTCTAACTTCAGGCACCTCTACCTGCAGAATTTCAATGACAAACTCCAGACTGAGCCTCTCTCCTCCATTTGGCCCTGGCCCTTGTGCATTGGCTTTGATCTTGGCCTCCCCTGTAGCAGGGCAGAGCCCCACCATTCTGGCCTTGTGAAGGTCTACCAGTCCTTTGCGTTCTCAGACCTGTTGGGAGTCCATGGCGGAATCACCTGCATTGGGCATCGGAGGGACAGCATCCCTTCTACAGGGTATTCGACATCCTCAACAGCCCACTTCTTGATGGTATAGTTGATCTCCCCCTGTGTTTGCCAGATTTAGGGTTTTCCTGGCCACATACACCCAAAGGCCGGCAGTCAGAATTGAGTAGGGGAAGCCATGTGCCCGGTCAAGTTAGTCTTGATATAAAGGCCGTCTGGAAACCTGGTTCCATAGCATCAGACCTCAGGGTTTTGTGTCTATCTATAAACTCAGTTCCATGGCTACCCTGTGGCCTGTGCCCCAGTCTTGGCCATCCGGGTTTCCTGGCCATCCGGTTCTTGGAAACCACACCTCAGAGGTAGGCAGCGCTTTGGTCTGCCCTTAGGCTACAGCAGCTACTTCTTTACAAAATAAAGGAAAGGCCTTCCATAGATCAATGCTGAGATCAATCAGGGGCCAAGAAGTGTCATCTACCCTCCGTGCCTGGGGCAGAAAATACTAAAAACAAAGGAATTAATTTGTTCATCACTTGCTAAATTTGAAAAATTAAGTTTTTTTTTTAAAGAAGGAGAAAACCAATGATCAAAGGAAAAACAAACAAATTGGACTCGATAAAAAAAAAACTTTTTAAAATTGTGCATCAAAGACATTATGGGACATGGTGGTGCACACCTGTAATCCCAGCAATTTGGGAGGCTGAGGCAGGGGGATTGCAAAGTCAAGGCCAACTTCAGTAATCTAACAAGGCCCTAAGCAACTTAGTGAGACCCTATCTCAAAATAAAATAAAATAAAAATTAAAAAGGGTTGGGGATGTGGTTCAAACCCCAGTACTAAAGTCCAGGGGAGACATTATCAACAGAGTAAAAAGGTAACCCACAGAATGCGAGAAATATTTGCAAATCATAAATCTGAAAAGAGATTAAATACCCAGTTTTAGAGATCTTCTAAAACTCAACAACAGCAATCATGAAAGAACCAGATTTTTAAAAGTGGGCAGAGGACATCAGACATCAATCTAAAGAAGACACACAAATACTGTAGGCAATGACCACATGGAAAGACACTCAGCAACACTAATTATTAGGGAAATGCAAGTCACCATAACGAGACACCATTTCCCACCATTAGCATGGCCACCATCCAAAAACAGAACAAAACAAAAACCCAGAGAATAGCAAGCGTTGGTGAAGATGTGGAAATACGGGCACCCTTCCACATGGTTAGTGGGTGACCATTGTGGAAACGAGTTTGGTGGTTCCTCAAAAAAATAAAAATAGGATTACCATGTGGTCCAGCAATTCTTCTTCTGGGCATAAACCTCAAAGAATCAAAATGAGGATCTTAGAAATATTTGTATACCCACATTCATAGCCATATCATCCACAATAGCCCAAATGTAAGAATAACCCCAGTGTCCACTGAGGGATGGAGGGGAAGATGAGACGTGATGGGCGAGTGCCCGTGACAATAGAGGGGATTCGACGCATGCTGTGACAAGGCTAAGCCTTGAGCACAAAAGTGAAGCAAGCAAAAAGCCCAACCCAGCTATTCCAAGGTGTGCTGAGCTGTCAAACGCAGAGACAGAGGCCACGGGGCTGGGAGAAGGGGAGGAGAGGGAGTCAGTGTTCAGGGGACGATGCAGTGTGGAAGGTGAGAACAGTTCTGGGGCTGGAGGTGGTGATGAGGTGGGCACGAGCTCTGCCCTGAAAACCAGTAAGAGGTGAGTTTTATGTATATTTTACCACATTTTTTAAAGTAGTTAAAAAAAATCACAAGAAAATTTCAGTGACCAGAGGGATCCTTGTCAATGAAGCATTAAGTCCTACTGCAGAGCATCATTAGCTTTAAGGAAGGGATGAAGTAGTCACCTGAACACTTATGATGACTCAAGGGACAAGGTCAGCAGCAGGTTGAGCCAAGGTGCCAGGGGCGGGCTGAGCTCTGTGCAGCCCTTGTTGTGGTTCACGGGTCCCAGAGAGCCATCAGCAGAAGCCTGGGGGACAGAGTTCCTCCTCTCATGTGATGCTGAGAGCAGATGACCACACAACGCACAGCAGGGCCCGAGCAGGTGGAGAGCTGAGAGAGGCGACAGGTTTGCTGCAAGGCCCACCTGACCAATATGGCGGCACAAGAACCCTCACGGTGCAGTTTGGCAATCAGGCATCTGTGGCAAGCTCACGTCATTAGTGATCTTGCTGCCTGTTGACCAAGCGCACATGGGCAACCACAGGCGCGAGGGTTGGGAGGGACAGGAATGTGGGCCAGGCCCTCTTCAGGCTCTGCAACTGTAGGCCGTTGTGACTCAGGCCTCTTGGCAATGCCCATGAGCCAGGTGACAGCTGGGCTGGGACAGGGCACAAGGTGGCTGCTAAGTTCCAGGTCCCATGTGTTTTGTTTTTTGTGGCAGCGGGGGACAGAACCCAGGGCCTTGTGTGTGCTAGGCAAGCACTCTGCAGCTGAGCTACATGCCCAGCCCTTTTTACGTTTTATTTTGAGTTAGGCTCTCACAAGTTGCCCAGGCTGGCCTCAAACTTGCCATCCTCCAGCCCCAGTCTCCAGAGTAGCTGGGATCGCAGGTAGGTACCAGCATGCTGGGCACTGGGTTCCATCTGGATCAGAACCAGGCAACCCCCTTCTCCCATAGTGAGGGAATCCTCTGCCCATCACTGGCCTAAAAATAATGGGGGCTGTAAGGGTACTGCAGTGACGCTTCCTTTAGGACTTGATCCCCCAACAGCCGGGAATGCTCTGGGAGCTACCCTTGACTGAGGAGAGCTACTTAATCCATGTGCCTTTCTGGGGTCTGCCTCCATGGAGGTAGGTGTCTGAACTCAGGTGGGAAGGGCCACCCTGGTACTGGGCAGGTGATGCCCTCGTTGAGACTACACTACTCAGTGCCTCCATACCTGCCCGGCAGACCCCTGCCTCATCTCCAGTTTTCTTTTTTTTTTTCTTTTTTAATATTTATTTTTTAGTTCTCGGCGGACACAACATCTTTGTTGGTATGTGGTGCTGAGGATCGAACCCGGGCCGCACGCATGCCAGGCGAGCGCGCTACCGCTTGAGCCACATCCCCAGCCCCATCTCCAGTTTTCTATGGCTGCCACAACCAAGTACCACCAACTGGGCTGCTTATAACAAAGAAACTAGTGTCTCACAGTTTTGAAGGCCCCAAGTCCAAAATCCCTGCAAGGGCCCTAGGGGGGCTCCATCCTGACTTGCTCAGCTTCCAGCGGCTCCAGGTTATCCCTGGATTGTGGCCACATCTCCCTAGTCCTGCCTCTGCTGTCACATGGTCTCCTCTGTGTGTGTCTGTTTCTCCTCCTCTCCTCTTACTGGGACTCCATGGGGTTAGGGCCCACCCTAATCCAGGACGAAAGCCTCTCCAGAGCCTTCCCTCAATTTCACCTGCACAGACCCTATTCCAAGTAAGGCCCAGGTTACATGTTCTGGGTGGCCATTCCCTCTGCAGCAGTCTGTGTCTTCTGTGTCTACAGCAACTGCAGGAGCAACCCTGAGCTAGAGGGACAGGATTTTGGTTACATTTTCTCGAGGCCTGCAGGGGTCCCTCAGAAGGGGTGACAACATGAGCAGCCCCATCTGCCACAGCCACGGACTGCCCTCTAACGATGGTGCTGAGAGCAACATGGAATGTGCAGGGGGTGGGGCGGACACCCCACTAGCACCCGTAGAGCTGTAGCCACGGGGAGGGTGTCCCACCTCTCACTCCCACTCCAGGGAAGGTTGCTACGGGACATTAACAAGGCCAGCAAGAGAGAAAGGAAGCCTCACAGCTTAGATGCCTTTTGAAATTCTCACTGAGGATAAAGAATAACTGTTTTCCACAAGGGAAACTGCCAGGATTGAAACTCAAAATGCTTCTCTGGGGACCAAGCCAGATGTGGGGACAGTCCCAGAAATGTGGGGCCCCGAGGTATGAACTGGGAATGTGTGTTAGCCAGGGATCTCCAGAGACACAGAGCACATACAGATAGGGGTGCTCCCCAACCTGCATGGGGTCTTGTCCCTGTAAAGCCATGCTCAGTTAACACTAAGAGTACCGAGCTTCGTGGCTGAGCAGCACAGCACGCTGTGGGTCAGTGCGCAGCACACGGAGGGTCATTTCACCTTGTAGTCGCTGGGCTGGCACAGCTATGGCTCACTGTACAGCATCTTGAGAGAGGGTCCACTTAGAAAGTGCTGACTCAGGAGAAGATCAAAATTTCAAGCAGGGTTTCCAATGAACGCATATCGCTTTCGTGCCCTGGTAAAACTGAAAGATTGTATTTTAAATCATGGTAAGTCAGGGGCCGTCTGTATACAGAAAGACGGCTTGGTTCACATAATCAGAGAGTCCAAGAAGTCCTGCTACCACTACCTGCAAGCTGGAGCTCCAGGAAAGCCAGTCTACAGCTCCTGTCCAAAACGGAAGGGCCGAGAACTGAAGGCCAATGGTGTATGTCCCAGTCTGAGTCCAAAGGCCCAAGAACAGGGAGAAGAATGTCCCAGCTCAGGAGAGGGAGACCCTGCCTTTCCTCTGCCTAGTTGCTCTTCCCACTGCATTGGGAAGGTTCCTCTGCTTCCTGCAGTCCACAACTCAGATGCTAATCTCGCCTGGACACACCCTCAAAGACACACCCAGAAATAATGCGTAAACAGCTACCTGGACACCTTTAGCTCAGGAAAGTCGACACATAAGGTGAACCATCAGGCTGCCCCCAGAAACGCCAGGCCCCTCCACTGCTAAACTTGACCACTGTCCACAAGGTGGGGAATATGCTATTTAAAGAAATTATTGGGGGGCTGGGGTTGTGACTCAGAAGAAAAGCACTCGCCTAGCATGTGTGAGGCACCGAGTTCGATCCCCAGCACCATATTAAAAAATTAAAGGTATTGTGTCCACCTACAACTAAAGAATAAATATTTTTTTAAAAAAGAAATTATTGGGGGGCTGGGGATGTGGCTCAAGCGGTAGCGCGCTCGCCTGGCATGCGTGCGGCCTGGGTTCGATCCTCAGCACCACATACCAACAAAGATGTTGTGTCCGCCGAGAACTAAAAAATAAATATTAAAAATTCTCTCTCTCTCTCTCTCCCTCCTCTCTCACTCTCTCTTTAAAAAAAAAAAAAGAAATTATTGGGGGACTGGGGATGTGGCTCAAGCGGTAGTGCGCTCGCCTGGCATGCACGCAGCGCTGGGTTTGATCCTCAGCACCACATAAAAATAAAATAAAGATGTTGTGTCCACCGAAAACTAAAAAAAAAATAAATAAATATTAAAAAAAGAAATTATTGGGTGCAACCCTTATCATGTTCATTTTTAAAATCCAGATTTTGAGATCTTAAAGTGGGTCCTCATTTGGACCAGTACTTGTATTCTGTCCATTCTGCTCTGCTTTTGGGAGGAACCACCAGCGGCCTCTTGCCCCAACCCTCTGGATATGAGGGGCAGACACATAGGATATGGGGGGCCAGGGATGACACACAGGGACAATGGCCCCTGGAGGTGCAATATTGGAATCTCAAAAGTGAGAGGAGAGGAACATATGCTGCTAAGAGGACTAGGCAGCCTGAGGGGCGTGTACCAGCGGGTGGCTCCCCAGGAAACCTCTGAGGAGGTGACAGCTTTGCTTGCACTCTCTTTCTCTCTCTATTTACCTCCTTCCCACTTTCCCTCCTGGGATGTCCACAGGTATCAGGGGCCTGGAAGAACCATGGAGTGAGGCTGAGTCCCCCCTGGACCTGCCTGCGTCTCCTGTCTCCAGAGTGGGGCCCTTGTTGCTGTCTCCTCCCAGGTTGCTATGAGACCCTGAGGCAATGCTACAAAGAAGCCCTGGACTCAGGACTGGGAGGCACATCTGCAGGCCTTGCCACCCAGGCGGCCCTGGGCCAGCAGGGCTTGGGACCTTGACTTCCTCAAGGTGAATATGACAAGCATCAGGCAGCAAAGGGACACTCACAGGCCCACGTGCCTGGCTCAGCTTTCCCCCCAGAAGGCTGGCTACCTGGGGCGCATGAGGACGACATGGGAGTGGGCACATAGCAGTTTTAGTGTGTCCTGAGTGGATGGCCATAGGGTGGGCTGCAGGGTGCCCAGGAAGGGCCAGGGATCCCAGTGGTGTGTCCTGACCTTCAGCTCACTATTTACAGTCTTTATTTACTTTGAGGCATGAGGAAGTTTAATGACTTGGTGGAGGCCTGCCATAGCTAATGCCATGAGTCCTGTCTAAATAAATAATAAAATCATGCTTGGTCCACATGACTCATGACACTTAGAAGCTCTTAAAGTGAAGCGTGTAGCCAGGTGTGGCGGCGCACCCCTGTAATCCCAGCCACGCCAGAGGCTGAGGCAGGAGGATGGCAAATTTGAGGCCAGATTGGGCAATTAGTGAGACTCTGTCTCAAAAAAATAAAAAGGGCTGGGGGTGTGGCTCAGTGGTAAAGTGCCTCTGGGCTCAACCCCAGTAGCAAAAAAATAAATAAATAATACAGTGTGTAGAGTTGTTTGCCGCCATGTCCACATGCAGATGTGCGGCCTGCCTGACGGTTGTAACTGAGGTAAATACCAAGTGCTTAGTACAAATGGCAGACAGGAAGGGGCTGCTGGCTCTGCAGGGATTTCTCCATTAGCACTCCAAAGACAAGCTGGCAGGCTGCTGTGGGGCCAGGAGAGGGTGGAACTGCTTCCTGCTGTCTTGCTTGAGTTTTGCACAAAGGCTGGTAGGAGTTAGATGTACTGGGTCTGGACTTCTCCATCACACACCCTTCTGCCTCTCTCCACCCCGTGCTCCCGCATGGCTGACCGTGAACTTTGATGGGTGCTTCCATTCCCTTTACTATCCTTTTTTTTTTTTTTGGTTCCAGGGATTGAACCCAAAGGGCACTTAACCACTGAGCCACATCCAGCCTTTTCATATCCATTTATAAACAGGGTCTTGCTGAGTTGCTTAGGGCCTCACTAAGTTGCCGAGGCTTTGGATTCTCCATCCTCCTGCCTCATCCTCCCGAGCTGCTGGGATCAGGCGTGGCCACCACGACCGGCTCCCTTTGCTACTCTTGCCCTCCTAGAGTCCACATGTGCATGAGGAAAGAAAGGCTCCCCCACAGGGAGAGCAACAGCAGGCCTCACCTCTGTGCATAACAGACACTCCCTGGTGGGTAGAGAGGGTTCCAGAGAAGGTCTATGACTTCAGTGTGGTCACCCATGTGGGCCCCTGCTCTCTCAATCCATGAAGGTTCTTGTCATACCCTGTTATAGTTGGGACCCTCAAGGCCACCAGAGTTCTATATGTCAGAGGCTTGGTTCCCAGGGTGGTGCTCCTGGGAGGTGGAGGAGGCTCCAAGAAGTGGGGCCCAATGGGAGGTCTTAGGTCATTGGGGGTACCCTGGGAGGGATAGTGGGACCCCAGCCCCTTCCGTTTTGCTTCCTGCCATAAGGTGAGTGGTCTGGCTGCACACATGCTCCCACCATCCTGTACTGCCTGGCCACAGGCCCACAAGCAACAAGCCCAATGGATCGTGAACTGAAGTCTCCAAACTGTGGGTCAAAATAAACCTCTTCTCTTCATAAATAGATTATCTTAGGTATTTGTTATGGTGACAGAAAGCTAATGCATGCATGTGTACCCCCCCACCAAGAGCCCTGACCTTTCTCTCCCCAACCCCAGGCCCTCTTAGGAGTCTGACTTATAAAACATGAACTGAAAGCTGGTGGAGAGCCAGAGCCCATGCTGACAAGATGCAGCATCCCTCCCTGGCAGAGTGGCCCAGCCCCATAAAAAAGCTCCTTTGATCAGCACCCTGATACTGAATGTGCAAAAATGGGGCCACAGATGAAGATGGTAAAGATGGCCTCAGACAGTGGACAGCCACCAAGTGCCTTCTATGCACCACAGACTGAGTCAGGAACTTTCCTGGTCTGTCGTCACAACAGCCCTGAGCAGGAGATGCCATTATTATCATCCCCACTCTACAATGGGTCACCCACAGCTCAGAGGCCACCCAAGGATGGGCAGTTTGCAGAAAGACGCTGAGATCGGGCCAACCTAGCAATCAGAGCATTTATCCCACATGGCAGAAGCCGCTCTGGAAGGTGGGTCCCCAGCCTGAGGAATCTGCCCTTAATGATAGAGCTAGGAGTGGGTGAACAAGTCCTATCACATACCAGTGCCGCAGTCCCCTCTGGCTGGCTCTGAAGATGCCACAAGCACCTCCTGGTGGTGGACTGATGGCAGGGAGCGGAGGAGCAGGGAAGCCTCCTGTCCCAGGACCCCTGCCTTACTGTGCCTAGCGCTTAGAGGTCCACCCAGTGGGTGGCCCCTCCAGGCCTTGCACCACCCTGGACACATACAGCGTATAGTTAGGTGGCATCTGGACCTGTGCTTGGGTTCTCAGCACAAGCTCCCCTCACTGTGCAATCTCTGTTTCTCCATGGGGAGAACCAAATTTGGGTCTAGATTTGAGCACAGGACAGGCCTCTGCTTGGATTTGGCCATTTGGAGGTGTGTGTTGAGCTAGTGGATCTGGCCCCACCCAAAGTAGTTGCAGAGGCTGAGGGACCTGTGAGAAATAACTCAACCCAGGACAGAAGGGAGCAGGCCCAGGAAGCTGACCCTGTAATGACGGGCTTTGGCAAATGCCCCAGCCCCTAGGAAAATTGCATGGTATACCCAGAAAGCCAGAGGGGGGTGGCGGTAGATGTGCCATAAATAGAAACTAACAGGGCTGCTTTACCCTATAAAATAGAGCAGAGCCACCACCATAATCATGAGAGTAGCCATCTTGCTCCAAAAGGGTAGATGAGGCTGGCGGAGGAGTGGTGGGCAGTTACTTTGAGCATGCATGGACAGCCTTTGGCAACATCTTAGAGGCTGTGGCAAGGCTGGTACTGGCCATGCTATGACCATCTCCCTCCTGCAGAGGTGGCATGGTCCATAAGGTCCACAGTCTCTGGAGGCCTGGGCTCTCATTCCGTTCCTGCCACTTCCATGTACCGTGACACAGGGCAAATTAACCAAAGACTCCTAACCTGGGCATGAATGATGTGGCCCACTGTGGTTTAACATACGTCCCCAGATTCTTAGCTAGTCTTCCCTTTAAGAGGTGGAGCCTAGCTCCCCTCCCCTGAGTGTGGGTTGGAATCAGGGATTCACTGTCAATGAACAGAGGAAGCCAGAGTGATGTTGCAGGCATCACGAAGTTGCTGTGGCTCCCTGCCTGCTCCCTCTCTTGCTCTTGGGTTCCTCACTTTTGGGGGAAGCCAGCTGCTGTGCTATGAAGAGAGGCCTGCTGTTGAAGAACTGAAGCCTCCAGCCAACAGTCACCATCTTGGAAGATGGCTGTCCCAGTCGAGCCTTCAGAGGACAGCAGACCCAGTCAACCTCCTGACTGCAATCTTCTGACAGACCCTGAGCCAGGACCACCCAGCTAAGCTGCTAGTGGAAATCACAGGATGATTAATGATCATTGTTTTAAGCTAATACATTATGGGAGTAACCTGTCACACCACAGTAAACAATGAGTACGCCCATCTCAAGATAGGCGTCAGAATCTATTGGACTAATCTGTGCGAATGGTCAGAAGTCTGGAAGATACTTGGTCTGATAAGCTCCTTTTTTACCCTGAGGTCTTAGAAGCCTTTCCTCATGGTGGGGAGGTGGGGTGTTAGGTTTGGACTGTGGGTTATGCCCACCGGGGGCCAGTCCTGCAGCTGGGTTCCTGGGTTCCTCCCGGCTTTGCCCACCAGAGACCATGTCATGCTGGGGGAGGCCCACTCTCTATTTTCAACAAAGGGTCAAAGAAATTGGTTATCACTCAGTTTAATCCACACTCTGTGGCAATATCTGTGTAACCTCTCTGCTCACACTCACCTTCCACACAGCAGCTCATGGAGACGTCCAGAATGCAACCAGTTCATAGCACTTCTTGATTAAAATCCTCTATGGCTTCCCTTTATCCTTAGAAAAAAAATCCCTGTTCCCAGTGCTAGGGGACCCATGTGTTGTCCCTTCCCAAATACAGTCCTTTACCATGCTCTTCTCATGCCAGACCACACACTTGCCAACCGTAGTCCCCTGCGTGGGACATGCTTCTGCTAGACCTTCCCTCCTCAGGCTCCAGCCTGGGTCCTCTGGGCCATGTTATCTTACTTGACCCTTGTTATCATCAGCTAGGACATCTGGTCTGCATGCTCACTGCCTGAAGCCACATGAGCACGGAGTGTCCTTTGGAGGACAGCTCTGAGTGCTTCCTCCAGGGACCGGAAGGGTGCCAGGTATGCCGCAGGCACTCACTGAATGTTTAGGGCTAAGAGTTCTTTGGCTGCCACTCAAATTTTCTTGTGAAAGTGCTGGAGGCTGCTTTCTTCATGAGGAACCTTTTGGAAAGTCCTCCTGTAAAGAAATTGAGTCACCTTCCGCCTTGCTTACAGTGAGGCATACCTGCATCCCAGTCATGCTCATCTATGAAGAGTCCTCTAGGGATTTGGGACACTGGAGCCTTTGGGGAGCTCAGGTGTGGTCCCAGGAACTGCATCAACTGCAGCTCTCAGGTGGGGTTTCATGTGAATTCTGTCCCTCTGCAGAGGGTGAGGGTCCAAGGACCTCACAACCATGTGATACAAATCTCTCTTCCAGGATGCCTGTGGATCTGGGGTCAATCTCAGGAGTGCAGGACATTAAGGGCCAGCTGGGGTGGTAGGGGACACCCTGGAGGAGGCTGTGATCCAGGGAAGAGGGAGGGCTTGATCCTCAAGTGGGACTCTTGCATAGGGGAAGGCACAGGAAGGACTAACCAGTGGGTGCTTGGGGAGGGGCAGAATGGCAGGGAGACATCTAGGTCTTTGCAGCATGAATATGTTCAGCCTTTTTTTTTTTTTTAATTGAACTCAGAGATGCTCTACCACTAAGCCACACCTCACAGCTCTTTTTATTTTGAGGCAGGAGCTCACAAATTTTCTGAGGTTGGCTTCAAACTTGCAATCCTCCCTCCTCAATCTCCCGAGTGGCTGGGATGACAGGTGTGTGCCACCACACCCAACTGTGTTTAGCTTTTAATGCCTGCTCAGGCCAGGCCAGTCGTTCAGCTGGCTGGCAGGAGGCACGCCCACCCGCTTCCTTCACTTATCTTTCTCGCTGTCTGGCCACTGGGCCTGGGTTCCCTTGGGGCTTTGGAACCTATAGTGTTTCTCCCTAAAAGCCCCCAACCCTGAAACACCTCCCCGTCCTTCAGAAGTCAGCCCATCTGGCCCTTCCTTGGGGTGGCTTTCCCCAACTCTTAGATTGGTCCAGGTCCCCTGGTCCCCACTGAACCCTCCCGCTTCCCAGGGCCTGGTATGTAGTTCCAGAGAGGAGAGAGCGTCCCACCACAGGAGTCCACAGGTTCTAGAAAGGGTGATTTCTGCTCACAACTGCGCATTGACATCTCATCCAACAGTCACGGGAAGGATGAACAAATGGACAAGTCAACAAAAGCCTCTGGCCCTGTGGACCCGGGACCTGCTCCTGAGCGAGCCCCTCTTGCAGTCTAGAAATATGTGGCTTCTGTGAGGGTGCTCAGAGACCTGTGAGGACCTCAGGGAGCCCGTGGGCCGGCTTCATGGGACAGAAGTTCTACAGAGGAGCGGGAGCAGCGAGGATGCCTGCCCCAGCCTGGACACCTGGCCAATGCAGCAAGAAGTGCTCTGACCACCCTGGTGGCCGATGAGACCTTTCAACACAGACCTCACCTGTTCAGCACCCGTCTTGCAGCACTTGGATGAGATCCGGACCTTTGGAATGGAGCTGGCACCACCATTAACCACACAGATAACCCACTACGTGGTCTGACGCTCCATCGGTTTGACTCTCCAGTCAGGGTATTCTTTCCCACTAGAAGAATTTCATCTTCCCTGACTGGAAAAGAGCTCAAACAAAGTAGCAAAGGACTTAATTAAAGAGTGGAGGCTAAATTAAAAAGTGGCTGCATTCAACCTTTCCAAACTAAGGGTGGTGGCTGAGCAAGAGATGAAGGCTCCTCCCTCAGTTCTTCAATTGCTGAAATGGAGAAGGCTTTGGTCAAATAGTTCCTAGGACAGACTCTCTTGCAGCTGAAAGCAGCTCTCCCAGCCTGGGCTGCTTTGGGCGGACGCCCACACTCCCGTGTTCATCTCCCCTGACTCACCTGGCTGTGGTGGGGCCCCTGCCATGCTCTCTCTTGGGCGGAGCTGCAGTCTTGGCTCTCCAGATCACAGGCTGCCAGTTGTCACACAGGAAATCAACTTGCTGGCAGTGTCCCCTGCATAAAGGTCTAGGGGAGCAGCAGCCAGCACCCAGGACTAGCAAAGCCCTGGGAGGGAGACAGTCAGCAGAACAGCAGAGCTGCCGGGTGGGCCAGGCTGTGCTGTGGCAGGGAGCTCACACCGCAGACTCGGAGGGACTCAGCTGGTCTTTGCTAATCCGGAGTGGTCTCTTACCTCGCCACCAGTGGGATTTTAAAAAGCTGTATATAAACTGGGCAAGAAGCACGTGTCTAATGAGAGGAGATGAGGTGAGTGACTTTAAGTGTTGAACAATCTGCAATCTGCCCCTTGATGGAAAACCTGGAATGGAAGGAGATTCTATTAAGTCAAAATAAAGCACTTGCGAGGATGCCAGCCCTTAGCTGACAAAGGCTAAGGAACATCCTTTTCTCTGAAGCCTGAATTCTGTGGGGTTGCTGGTGGGTGAGGGCAACTCAGGCAGGGTGATAGCAGGAGCCGGGGTAACATCACCACAGGTGTGTGCCCAGCGCAGCAGGCCTGGACCTGGTGGTGTCGCTCACCTGCAGGGAATGCAAGGAAAATGCACAGGAGGTGCGGCTTCACACCCACCAGGATGGCCATGACAGAAACACAGAAATAGGAAGTGTGGGCCAGGACGGAAGAAGCTGGAGTTGTATGCACCTCTGGTGAGAATGTAAAATGATGCCATTGTGGAAAAGTCTGGAAGTTCCTCAAAAGGTGAAACATGGTGACTTTGTGACCCAGCAATTCTACTCCTAAATGTACATGCGAGAGAAATGGAAACCTGCATGCACATCCAAACTTACACACCAATGCTCATAGCATTCCTAAAAGCCCCAAACGGAAGCAACCCAAATGTCCGTAAATGGATGGTGAATGGATAAAACAAGATGTAGTCCATCCACACAATGGACTATTACATAAGCATAAAATAAAGAGGACGTATTGGTTCATGCTACAACACGGATGGACCTTGAGCACATGGGGCTTAGTGAGAGAAGCCAAGAAAGGGTTGCATGTCATAGACGCCATTGACGTGAAATGTCCAGAACAGGCAATCTGTTTGGAAATAAAGTAGCTCATGGGTTGTTTATGGTTGGGGTTGGAGAGAGGGAGGATTAGGAAGTGACAAAGGGTGTGGTGTTTCATTTTGGGGCAATAAAAATATCTGAAATGGATTGTTGATGGTTGGACAACCCTGCAACTATACAAAAAGCCACTGAATTGTACTTTTTTTTTTTTTTTTCAGTATTAGGCATTGAGCTCAGGGCCTCATGAAGGATGTGCCATCATGCCTGTGAACTGTACACTTTTTAATGGTGAATTGTATGGTATGTGAATTATTGTTTTTTTTTTTATTTCTTTCTTTCTTTTTGGTGGGGTTCTGGAGATTGAACCCAGGGCTTTATGAATGCAAGGCAAGTGCTTTGCTGCTGAGCTACATCCCAGTCCTGGTATGTGAATTATATCTCAATAAAGCTATGTAAAGAAAAAGGGAACCTGGTATAATGGCCCACACCTGTAATCCCAGCGATTTGGGAGGCTGAGGCAGGAGGATCTCAAGTTTGAGGCCAGCCTCAACAATTTAGCAAGACCCTGTCTCAGAATAAAAAATAAAAAAGACTGAGGGTGTAGCTCAACAATGGAGTGCCCCGGTTCACTCTTCAATACAAAAAAAGGCAGGGGTTGATGGGTCAGGGAGACTCTTCTCAGCCTGTGTGGCAGCATCTCCAGTAATCCTTCTAGCCATCTATGAAATGATTGCCCTTGAACAGTAAGGCTAAAAATATAGGAATTTCTTATTATGACAAGTGCATTTAGATAAGGAGGACAAATTCTACCCCGAGACAACCATTGAAAGAGAGAAACAAAATGAAATCCCGAACATTCAGAACTAAAAAGAATCAACTCACAGCAAATGACTACAGCAAGCTACAGTAATATAAGGGACTGTTTAAAAAGAAACTGAATCAATAGTTAATAACCTTTCAAAACAAAGTGCCAAGCCAATTGAGTTGATTGGTGAATTCTACCAAACATTTAAGGAAGAAATTACAACCAATTCTTTTTTGTTTTTAGTTGTCGTTGGATACAATATCTTTATTTATTTTTATGCGGTGCTGAGGATCGAACCCAGTGCCTCACATGTGCAAGGCAGGCGCTCTACCACTGAGCTACAGCCCCAGCTCTACAACCAATTTTTTATAATCTCTTTCATAAGAGAGAAGCAGAGGGAATATTTCCCAACTCATTCAATGAGGCCTGCAATACCCCAAAACTAAAACTAGACAAAGACATTACCAAAAAAACCATAGACCAATATCTCTTAAGAACATAGATTCAAAATCCTCAATAGACTATTAGCAAATCAAATTTTAAAAATGTATAAACAGAATTATACACTACGAAGTGGAATTTATTCCAGATATACACATCTGGTTCAATATTTGAAAATCAATTAGTGTACTTCAGCACATTGATGGGCTAAAAAAATTATATGACTATAAACTGGTCAAAAAGTACTTGATAAATTCAACACCTACTCATGATAACAATTCTCAGCAAACTAGGAATAGAGGAGAACTTCCTCAGCTAGATAAAAAACATCTGAAAATAAAAACAAAACCCTCTACAGCTAACATTGTACTTAATGGTAAGAATCTAGAAGCTTTCTCACTAAGATCAGAAACAAAGCAAGAATATCTCTTCTTCCATATT
The DNA here is from genome assembly GCF_964194105.1 of Spermophilus citellus. Classification (NCBI taxonomy): domain Eukaryota; kingdom Metazoa; phylum Chordata; class Mammalia; order Rodentia; family Sciuridae; genus Spermophilus; species Spermophilus citellus. Next base: position 5,936,680 of record NC_138187.1, on the reverse strand, counting down.
GGAATTTTTAGCTAATGTAATAAGACAAGAAAAGAAAGTAAAAAAGTATACAAATGATAAAGGAAGAAATAAAACTGTCTGTCTTTCCTTGCTAATAGCAAAGACCACCTATACAGAAAATCCAAAAGAATCAACAATAACAACAAACCTCCTGAGACTAATAAGTGATTATAACAAGGTTATGGGGATACAAGGTTAATATATAAAAGCTAATTGCTGTCTTACATGCCAACAATGAGCAAATGAAATTTGAATTAAAAATACCATACCATTTATATTATCATATCCCTAAATGAAACACTTAGGTGTAAATCTAACAAAATATGTACAAGGTCTTTATGAGAAACAAAACTCAAATTTAAAAAAGATCTAGGCTAATGGAGAGAGGTTCTGTGTTTGCAGATAGGAAGACTCAATATAGTCAAGATGTCAGTTCTTCTCGATGTGATCTAGAGATTCAATATAATCCAAATCAAAATCCAAAGCAAGCCCTTTTGTGGATATTGGCAAACTAAATCTATATGCAGAGGAATTTATATGAAGAAGAAAAAGACCCAGAACAGTAATACTTTATTAAAGGAAAGAACAAAGTTGGGATAGCATCAAATTAAAAAAGCTTCTGCACAGAAAAGGGAGCAAATGTGAAGAAAGAGTCTACATAATGGAAAAAAAATCTTTGCTAGATATTCTTCTGACAGAGGATTAGTACCCAGAATATATAAAGAACTAAAAACATTGAAATTCAGTTTGAAATTGACCAGATTATGTTATATACATGTACAAATATGTCATCCTGTATCCCCCTGTTACATATAATCATAAAGCTCCAATTTAAAAAATAATTTTAAAAATAAAAATATCGATCATGGACCTAAGTATAAAACATGAAACTATAAAACTCCTAGAAGATACCGTACAAAAAAATCTGGATGACATTGGACATGGCAATGACCCAGGATATAACCACCAGGGCATAATCCAGGAAGGATATAGCTGATCACCTGAATTTCATTAGAATGAACAATGTCTTCTCTGTCAAAGACATTGTTAGGAGAGTGAAAAGACAAGCCCCAGACTGGGAGAAGATATTCAAAAGACATATCCGATAAAGGAAGTATTTATCCAAAATACACAAAGAACTCAACAATAGGAAAATGAGAAACTGGATTTAAAAAGGGGAAAAATCCTGAACAGACACTTCATCCAAGAAAATACACAGGTGGCAAATAAGCATTTGAAAAAATGCATCACATCATACACCATTAGAATAATATAAGTTAAATCAAGAAAACACTGCGTACCCGTTAGAGTGACCAAAACCTGGAACGCTGACAGCACCAAATGCCGGTGAGGACATGGAGCGATGGGGATTCTCGAATGGGACAGGCACTTGGGAAGATAGGGTGGCAGTTTCTTACAAAACTGATCCACCTGTACTGCTCCTTGGAGTTTATCCAGATGAGTTGAAAACTTATGTCCACAGAAGAGCATGCATATGGGTATTTCTAGCAGCTTTCTTCCTAATTGTCCACACATGCCGTCCCAGGGATGAGTGGGTAAATAAACTATGGTCCATCCAGTGCTAAAAATAGGTGCCTTATCAAGCCATGAAAAGACATGGGGAGGGGCTGGGGATGTGGCTCAAGCGGTAGCGCGCTCGCCTGGCATGCGTGCGGCCTGGGTTCGATCCTCAGCACCACATACCAACAAAGGTTGTGTCTGCCGAAAACTAAAAAAAATAAATAAATATTTAAAAATTCTCTCTCTCTCTCTCTTAAAAAAAAAAAAAAAGACATGGGGAAACTTTAAATGCATGTTACTAAGTGAAAGGACCAATCTGAAAAGGCTCCAGTCTGACTGTGGACACTCCAGAAAAGGCAAAACCAGGGAGATATGGAGACACTAAAAAGATGAGAGGTTGCCAGGGGACGAGGAGAAGGAAAGGCAAACAGGTAAAGCCCAGAAGATGTTTAGGGCAGTGAGACTACTCTGTATGATTCTATAATGGTGGACACATGTTATTGTACATTTGTCCAAACTCATACAGCTACAGACCAAGAGTGACCCCTGGACTGCGAACGCTAGTGATGCGCCAACGTAGGTTCATCAATTATAACAAATGCACCACTCTGGTGCAGGATGTTGAAGTGGGAGAGGTTGTATGTTAGTAGGGGCTGGGGACATGTGAGAATTCTTTGCACTTTCTGTTCAATTTTGCTGTGAAACTAATACAATCAACAGCAAAATAAACTGTTAGGTTGTGGCTTCTGAGGCCCCATACAGTGGAACGCTTCTCCCAAGGAGCCCTCTTGGGTCCCCTGTGGCCTTGTACCATGGCACACTGTACATCCTACTCTGACTTGAGGATAAGCTGAGTTCAAGGATGTCTTCTCCAGGAGGCTGTTATTTGCTTCAGGATCAAGATCTCTTGTCTATTTATGTTGAATATTTTATGTCTCTGAACTGGTATCTTACACAATATTCCTCGTAAAAACTTCTATTTCTAATAATGGTGATCTAGACAGTTTGTACCAAGCTGACCACCAAAAACCAAGGAGAAAGTCTGAACAAAATATAGCAACCAGCAAGGAGTTAGCAAGATTGGAAGGATCAGTGGGCTGACGTCCAAGCAGAAATCTAGAAAGGTAAGCCCGTGGTGTCGCGGCTTTGTCTGGAGGTTGTTCGCTGGTCTGAAGAGACAGCCAAGAAGCCGTGCTGCACGTTTTACAACTTAGGGAGCCATTGGGGAGAAGCCAGGAGCTGGGGCCTGCCAACAGTCCAAGGCTCCGGGAAGCCATTCCCGGGTTGAGGCTCTGATTTCAAAGAGCAGCACCTCAGGAGGAAGGCTGCTCTGCAAGCAATGTGGCGGCTGCAGACTGCAACCCAGCTGCAAGCCATCAGGTAGCTCAGAAATAGCCCAAAGACTGGACCCACTGGGTCCCAGACGGCTTTGTCCTCTGCCACCTGGCAAAGAGGGAAGTCCTCTCTAGAGGACAGAGCATCACAGAGCATCGTCCCAGGCCCCACATCTTCCTAGAAATAAATTTCTATACACATCATCCATCAAGGAGAGGTTCAGGCCTCTGAGGTGGCTTGACATTAAGAACAGGAGCCCAGAGATGAGCGGACAGGAGCAGCCCACGGGGCTCCCAGGCATCAGTCAGATCCAGACAGAAAACAGCTACGCTGACTCTGTCCAGGTAGGCAGAAGTCAAGCTTGAATTTTTTTGTCAGGAGAGTGGAAATCATATTTTTAAAAGCTATGAGGCCTGGCGATACAGCTTAGTGGCAGAGTGCTTGCTTAGCATATATGAGAGGCCCTGGATTCAATCCCTAGTACAGCCAAAAAATTTAAAAAAAAAAAAAAAAGACTGTGAAAAATGTTGAAAAAGAATGAACAGTAACTTTAAAACTAAAGCTTGATCAAAATTAAAAATTAGGGGCTGGGGCTGTAGCTCAGTGGTAGAGGGCCTGCCTCACAGGTGTGAGGCACTGGGTTCAATCCTTGGCACCACATAAAAATAAAGATATTGTGTCCATCTACAAGTAAAAAAAATAAAAATTTAAACTGATTACATTATATTAATTAAATTAAATCATGATCAAAATTTTAAAACGAATGTAAAAGTTATGGGAAGTTAGACAGTGTTGAAGAGTGAATTGGTGAAATGAAAGTTAGGAGTACTCTGTGAGATTTGCACAGTATTAGTGAAGGATGCCTCATTTCCCTCTTTTGACATCATGTTTTCATCTCACTTGATTATATTGTAAACACTTTGACCTTCATAAAAAAGTCATCAACATGTTAATGTGAAACTTGCTTTTGACTATGATGTTCTTGAGAGAGCTTTTTTTTTTTTTTTTTTTTAAGAAAAAGAAGAATATGGTTACATCTGAAGAGCAAAAGCCTACGGAGGCAATAAAAATTGATGCTACTACTCATGGTCAACATAACCTCTAACCTTCAAGTTGAATTTCTGGTATAAAACCCTAGCCCACTCTGCTGCTTATGAGCATGAGATGGACCCTGCCTTTCCCTTCAGGCACTGAATAGTTTTTTAAAGACAATGAAGGGACTCTGAACTCCTCATGTAGGCTGGAAGAGGAAAATACTGCCAGGAGAAGCCACCTATGTACCAGCTGTGAGTTAACAGTGACCAAAGGAGAAGGCTTAGGATGCGGACAACATTCCGTGTGCTGCCTAGTATCCACCTGCTCCCTCTGACTTGTCTCATGCTTCTGTGAAAGTGGGGCGGGGGGTGCTGGGCTGTGGCTCAGTGGAACAGCACTTGCCAAGCACATGTGAGACCCTGGGTTTGATCCTCTGCACCACATAATATATAAAATAAAGTGATTATGTCCATCTACAATTAAAAATATTTTAAAAAAACAAAGTGTGTGTGTGATCAGCAACTTCAGTATTGTCTAACTTTGACATACTAAGCTTAAATTTTTAAATTCAGTAAAACTCAAGGATAAACTTTGCTGAGGGCCATTGCCAAGTAGGAATGACACATCGATATTTCCTTGCCAGCGTACCCCATGTTAAATGGACTTGCCTTGGAAATTTGCTGTGACCTTGCATGTGTGTTTGAGAAAGGTGACCTTGCCCAAGGACCAAGGCGGATCCGGGTTTAGAGCTGATCAGATTGAGGAAGTATCCCGGTCCTTGGGTTTAGGGCGTTCCCGGTTTAAGACAATAGGGGTTTTAGGGAAGTTGGAGGTTGAAGATTATTGCTGCCGGGATTAGGGTGTTCCTGCTGCTTGTTCCCGTTGAATTCTCGTGAGATTCAAAGGAGATTGGAAAAAAGCCTCGTGGAGTAGGTGAATTGGGCGGAGGAGAACTGGGATTGCCCCAGAGCGTGTGTGGAGGCCGGTGTGAGTTCGGGAATGAAGAATTGCTGTTTGAATCTACAAAGCTGTGTGGTGGCTCGTGATTCTGTGCCCAGCCAAGACATTGGCAAAACTTGAGTTAATGAAACATTACAAGAATAGCTAAGATACAAATTATACATTAGGTTATCATATTTAATATAATTAATATGCACCAAAAAATTGTTTTAAAAAGGAGTATCCCATCTAACTGTTTAAGTATAGTCTAAGGAAGACAGGAGAGAAAACAAGGTATGTGAGTAGATTATAAGCACCGACTCCTCCATTTTACATCAGGGACTTGAGCAGCCACAGGTGCTCAAGGAAACTGAGGGTTTTTAAAAAATGCAACAAGCCTGTCAAGTAAAGCTAAGACAGTGCTTGGAGGAAAATTTACAGCCTCAACCGCATATTTTAGAGAAGAAAAAGGCTAGAACATAATAAGCTAAGCATTCATTTTAAGGTGTTAGGAAAAGCTGGGCATGATGGTATAGGCCTATAAACCCAACATCTCAGGAGGCTGAGGCAGGAGGCCAGCCTCTGCAACTTAGTGAGGCCCTATACAACTTAGTGAGATCCTGTCTCAAAATAAAAAATGAAAAAGGGTGGGAAATGTGGCTCAGTGGTTAAGTGCCCCTGGATTCAATCCCTGGCACAAAAATAAATAAATAAATAAACAAACAAATAAATAATAAAGAAGTTTTTGGGGCTGGGATTGTGGCTCAACAGTAGAGTGCTCGCCTAGCATGGGCGGAACCCGGGTTCGATTCTCAGCACCACATAAAAATAAAGGCATTGTGTTATGTCCATCTTCACCTAAAAAAAAAATATTAAAAAAATTTAAAAAATAATAAAATAAAGAAGTTTTAATTAATAAAGGGAAGGGAGGGAAATAAACCTTGAATAGTCATTATTAGTCATTCTCAGATAATGATGCTATATGAAGAAAACCAAAAGAATGTACTGATAAATATTAAAACTAATAAAGATTTTATCAAGATCACTGGGTATAGAGTCAATATAAAACAGAAAAGCCTTCCAATAGTTAACAGAAAAGAAAATAAAAAAGAATATCCCTGGAGCATAGTGGTGAATGCCCATCATCTCAGCTGCTCAGGAGGCTGAGGCAGAAGGATCACTCCAGCCCAGGAGTCTGGGGCCAGCCAAGGACAATGTAGTGAGACCCAGCCTTTTAAATAAAGTAGAACAAATAAGACACCAAACTACAATAGCTTTAAAAAGTAGTAATGCCTAGGAATAAAACTAGAAGAAGATATACAAAGAGCTCTAAGAAACTAAAGATGTATCACTGCAAGAGGGTTGGGGATATAGCTCAGTTGATAGAGAGTTTCCCTCCCATGCATGAGGCTATGGGTTCAATCCCCAGCACCACACACACAATCTCTCTCTCTCTCTCTCTCTCTCTCTCTCTCTCTCTCTGTATATATATATATCTCCTCTGCAGGAAATTTTAAATGACCCAAATAAATAAACAGATATAACAATACACTCATAATATGTACTATTAGTGTGTATTAACCATAATAACATATTTTATATAATAAAATGAAGTAATCATATGTTCATGGATAAGAAGACTCAATAATGAAGTACATCAATTCTCAAACTACTCCATAGATCCCTAATAAAAATCCCAGTAGCTCTTTTAAAAAAATAAAACTTGACAAACTGAGTCCAGAACGTGGAGACAATGCCAAAGGCTGTCACTGGCAGGATGGAGAAGCAGGCTGGGCCTCTGGGGGAAGGAGTGAAAACCAATGAGCGCACACAGCTGCACGCATGGCGCTCCACACACGGATGCAGGCCTTGCCTGAGACTCGGGATGTTTGGTGGAGAAATTGTAAGCATAAGCAAGGGATGGATTAATGAAAATTAGGACGGAGGAGAGAAGATTTGTGCTGGGAGGAGGCGAACAGTGGGATGTGGGCACTGGCCCTGCTCCGCTTGTTGCTGGGTGGTGGCTGCGCGGGGGTCTGCTCTGTGATCCACCACACTGTGCCCCTCCCTATCTGCCTGCCGTAGTCCACAGCACTTTTAAAATATTTATTTGTTTTCCACTCATCAGATCAGGGTGTCAGGACTGTCCACCAGGGAGACAAAAGGAGAGCTCGTGGGAAACAAGAGCCTGCTTAGCAGAGACGTGAGAGGCCGTCAGGGAGGGTGGTGGGCTGGACTGAGTCGAAGAAGAAGACAGAAGACGGCTGAAGCCTCCAAATTGGCTGCTTTTATTCAGAACTGACAATGGCAGAGAACAGCGGTGGCTCCGACTTCCACTTTTGCCTGGATAAAACCCAGCATTAGCTGGTATTCCAGCCTCCCCCAGAAACCCTGGAAGACCTAGATTGGTTTTTGAGGCCAAGACAGGTAGGGTGTCTTGAAGAAAAGGAATGACCATTCAGACCTCAGCAAAGACTCACGTCCATTATAAACTAATAAAATGGTAGGCTGGTCTACCCCTTTAGCCTCTATGGGTATGAATGGTTTGATATGATTCCCCAGGAAATTATCATGATTGAGTTATCTGATGACACTGAATTGTTTAAACTCTACAGTAGACCCTGGTACCAATTTTACACATCAAACATTCCTATAAGAGACTGAGGGTGGCTGGTCTTATACCATCTCATCACCTGGGCCACACCTGGGAATGGGACCCTACCTGGAGACAATCTAGGGCTTAGCAATAATCTCTGTGGGGAGGACCCCTTCACAACTCTCCAACTTTATGTAAGGGGGAATATGGGGTTCATAGTAAAGATAGTATGACCAAACCCTTAATAAAACATAAATGCAAAAATCCTCAACAGAATGATAGTAAATAAAATCTAGCAATATCTGTAAAGGATCATGAGCATGTGAGGTTTATCCCAGGAAAATAAAGCAACATAGAAAATCAGTGTAATCTGCCACATTGGAATAGGAGAAATATCATATGATCATGTCAACATATACAAAGCATTGGACAAAATTCAACACCTGTTCTTCAAGAAAAACTGTCTGCAAACTAATAGACAGGATTTTGTCAAAATGTTGAAGGGCCTCTGTGAAAATCCACATGGTGTTTTCTTAGAGTAAAGGACTGAACCCTTTTCTCCTACCATGGGGAACAGAGCAAAGATGCTCACTTTAGCTACTTCTCTTCAATACTGTGCTGAAGCCCCAACCACTACAATAAGGCATGGAAAAAAAATAAACTACATTCAGATGGGAATGGAAGAAAACTTCAAAGATAATGCAGAGAGATTCTGAATATCCTTTACTTGTTTTCCACCATGGGTACATCTTTTTTTTTTTTTTTTTTTAAAGAGAGAGTGAGAGAGGAGAGAGAGAGAGAGAGAGAGAGAGAGAGAGAGAGAGAGAGAGAGAGAATTTTTAATATTTATTTTTCAGTTCTCGGTGGACACAACATCTTTGTTGGTATGTGGTGCTGAGGATCGAACCCGGGCCGCACGCATGCCAGGCGAGCGCACTACCGCTTGAGCCACGTCCCCAGCCCCTTTTTTTTTTTAAATAAATATTTTTAGTTGAAGACAGACACAATACCTTTATTTATTTGTTTTATGTGGTGCTGAGGATCAAACCCAGTGCCTCATACGTGTGAGGTCCACCATTGAGCCACAACCCCAGCCCTGGCTACATCTCATGTAACATAACAAAACCAGGAAACTGATATCAGTTAATTGATTTTTTTCCCCCTCTTTTATTTTTTTGCAATGTTGGGGTCTAAACCCAAGGGTGGTGGGAAAGTGCTTTATCACTGAGCTACACCCACAGTCCGTGGCCAACCGATTTTTTACAAAAGTGATAAAGCAATTGGATGGGGAATGATCTTTTCAACACTTACTGCTGAATCAACTGGAATCTGTTCAGAAAAGAATGAACTGCACACAAAAATTAATTCAAAATGTATCATAGTCCTAAACATAAAAGTTGAATGAAGCTATAAAGCTTCTGGGAGAAAATGCAGGGGAAAATCTTCAGGGCCTTAGGGATTAACAAAGATTTCTTGGAACACAAAAAGTGGTATGCTAGGACACCATAAAATAAAATAAAGATAAAATGAACTTAATTAAAATTTTTAAGAAGGGAAAGTTTTCTTTTTTACATTTGTTCAGAAATAAACTTGTGGTAAAAGTTAAAGGAAGATAAGCTATTCATTAATATTCTGCACATAGTGTACAACCAGAGATATGAAAAATTGTGCTCTATATGTGTAATATGATTTGTAATGCATTATGCTGTCATTTATAACAAATTAAAATTTAAAATAAAAAAATAAAAAATATCCTGCACATAAAAGAGTTGTGTAGGGCTGGGGTTGTGGCTCAGTGGTAGAGCACTTGCCTATCACATGTGAGGCACTGGGTTCGATCCTCAGCACCACATTAAAAAAATAAAGTTATGTCCACCTATAAGTAAAAAAAAAATATGAAATAAATGCTTGAACACAAGCATTTATTTCATATTTAAAACCAGTTCATTAGAAAAATTGAAAAAAAATATTCTTGAAATTCCTAAAATTTCTGCAAAATTAACTAGGAAAGTATTTGGAAAATTTAAGTGCTCAATAACTTTTGAAAATTCTATGAATCTATTTCCTTTTTAAATTTACTCTAATTTATTATATATGATAGCAGAATGCAGTTCAATTCATATTACACATATATAGCACAATTTTTCCTATCTCTGGTTGTGCACAACGTAGAGTCACACCATTCATGCTTAATTGAAATTTTAATCATTTGCTCTTCAAAGGACATCACTGAGAAAATGAAAAGGAAAGCCATAAATTGGGAGAAAATATTCAATAATAGAATATTTAAAAAAATTTTTTAGTTGTAGATGGACACAATATCTTTATTTTTATTTTTTTATTTTTATGTGGTGCTGGGGATTGAACCCAGGGCCTCACACGTGCAAGGCAAGTGCTCTACCACTGAGCTACAATCCCATCCCACTTGATAATAGAATATTAACAGCCAATTTTAAAAGCAGACAAAAGATAATAGCTGTAGGTTTTTTTGTCTGTTTGTTTGTTTGTTTTTGGTACCGGGGATTGAACTCAGGGGCACTCAAGCACTGGGCCACAATTCCAGCCTTATTTTGTATTCTATTTAGAGATAAGGTCTCACTGAATTGCTTAGTGCTCATTTTTGCTGAGGCTGGCTTTGAACTCAGGATCCTCCTGCCTCAGCCATGTGCCACTGTGCCTGGCTAGTGTTTTTTTTTTAAAGAGAGAGAGAGAGAGAGAGAGAGAGAGAGAGAGAGAGAGAGAGAGAGAATGAATGAGAGATTTTAATATTAATTTTTTAGTTTTTGGCAGACACAACAACATCTTTGTATGTGGTGCTGAGGATCAAACCCGGGCCGGACGCATGCCAGGCGAGCGCGCTACCGCTTGAGCCACATCCCCAGTCCTTTTTTTTTTAAGTGATGAAAATATTCTGGAATTAGTGGTAAGTGCAGAAGATAATGAGCAAACTGAAAATTACTGAAGTACATACTTTAAATGGCGACTTATTGTGAAGAATATTCCAATTTTAGCCAGGAGCTGTAGCCCACACCTGTAATTCCAGTCATTAGGAGGCTGTGGCAGGAGGATCTCAGGTTCAAAGTCAGCCTCAGCAATTTAGCAAGATCCTATCTCAAAATAAAAAATAGAAAGGGCTGGGGATGTGGCTCACGATAAAGTGTCCTTGGGTTCAATCCCCAATACCAGAAAAAAAAGAATATCCAATTTTAAAATATGCTCTAAAAATAGGCAAGAGACTCTTAACAAAAGATACAGGAACAATGGATATAGTTATGCAAAAGATGCAAAAGGGCCATGGTGGTGCATGCCTGTAATCCCAGCTACTCCGGAGGCTGAGGCAGAAAGTTCAAAAGTTCAAGGCCAGCCTCAACAAATAAAAATAAAAAGGGCTGGGGGTATAGCTCAGTGGTAGGGCACCCTTGGGTTCAATTCCCTGTACCAGGAAAAAAAAAAAAAGAAAGAAAAAGCTAACCATCACCACTTGTCATATGGATTCAGTGCTGTGGCTAACGCTTTTATTTTAATAACTCACAATATCAAGTGTTGGTGGTGAAGAGCAACCATTTTATGCTCTTGTGGAAGCATAAAACGCAGTGAGCATTTTGGAAGACAGTCCGGCAATTTCTCCAGAGCAGCAGTCCCACCACCAGGCATCAACCTACCAGAAGTAGAAACGTTCTACAAAAGACTTGTACATGAGTGCTCCTAGCAGCACTATTCATAATAGTCCCAAACTGGGAAAAACCCATCCATCAATGGATGAATAAACAAATTGGGGTACATCCCTACTACAGAAGCTCTCAGCAATCAAAAGGAAAGCCACCAATCAAAAAGGAATGCCACCAATACACAAAACTGCCTGGTCAGACCTCCCAGTCAACAGGGGCCAGCGGGTTAGGACAGTCATGATTCCTGGGGAAGGCAGAGTGTAGGAGGGAGCTTGATAAAATACAGGATCCCTGTTAAATTTACATTTCAGTCAACAGCAAATAACTTTGTTATAAGTATGTCCCATCACATGTGATATTGAGATATACTATAGATTATTATTCTTTATGGCATTTGCTGATAAACTGAGGGAACTGGAGATTATCATGCTAAGTGAAATAAGACAATCCCCCAAAACCAAAGGCCAAATGTTCTTTCTGATTTACAGATTCTAATACACAATAAGGGGGGTTAGGGAAGAATAGAAGTTCATTGGATTAGAGTGGAATGAAGGAAAGGGAAGGGGGTGGGAATGGGAAAGAGTAGAATGAATCCAACATAGCTTTCCCACGTTCATGTATGACTACACCACCAGTGTAACTCCACATCATGTACAACCACAAGAATGGGTCCTAATTAGAAGTTATACTCCAGGTATGTATAATATGTCAAAACACATTCTACTGTCATGTATATCTAAAAAGCCCAAATAAAAAAATTATTATTCATTGTTGACCTGAGATTCTTATTTAACTGAGTGCCCTTCACTACCCTTGCTGGGCAGGAAGTTCAAGGGTTCAGATTCTACTCCTAGCTCTGGGTTGGAGCACAGGCCTGGGACTCAAAGGGAGCCCCCACCCCTCAGGATGTCAGGAGGCCAGGCAGAGCAGGAGCCCAGGCCTGTGCCTGTGCTTTCTAGGGCGGATTATTTCCAAGAGGGGCAATGGGAGGGAGGCAATCAGAGTGGGCACCACAAGCAATTGAGGAGGATTCAGGTGCAAAGGGGAGATGGGGCTCGCTCTTTTAAGTTTTCGTAGCGTTCTTGACACTTAGCAGAACTTCGGAACCATCTGAGGAGCGTGAGAAATGCGAATGTTCAGCATCCACCCCACTCCGATCGAGCGGTCTGGGAAGAGGTCCGGGTCTTTCTAAAAGTCCCCCTGGGTTCCAACAACCTGCACGGCCGGCAAGGCCGGCTTCCAGGGTGTCGGGGGCTGGCCCCCACCCGGCCGCAGCTCTCCTGCTGCTGCAGGGAGAAGCGGATGCGGAAGGGCTGAGGCGGGACCAGGGTCCCAGCGGTGTCCCTGGTGGGCGCTCTCCACCACAGACGACCAGAACTCCAAAGGGAGGCGCCTGGGCCCCAAGCAGGAACGAGCTCGAGTGGCGGTCCGCGGCTGGCTTTGGCACCCAACGGTTGCCGCCGGCGCTCGCTCCTCCCGGGAGCCGGTTCCGGTGCGGCGCGGCCCGCCGGGCTCTCGGTCGGAGCGCTCAGGCTGCGGACTTGGCCAGCGCTAGGCGGCGACCGCGAGAGCGGCAGGCTCCCGGGGCCCAGGGGCTGGGGTCCCGGGGCCGAGGCCTCGGGCCACGGGGGTCCCCGGGTGGGGTCCCAGAGCTGGGGGCTCCGGGTCGGGGTTCTGGGGCCGCGGTCCCGGGGAGGGGCCTGGGGCCGGGCTTCCAGGGCTGGATCCTGGACCACTACCCAGGCGCGCAGCCTCGCAGCCTCGCAGCGCTCTGGCCGGTGGGCTGTGCGGTGCCCAGCGCCGGGCGGGCGGCACGCGTGCCCCAGAGCCACACCTCGCCTCCCTGCCAGGACGCCTCCCCTGGTTAGGGCGCCGCGCCTCCCCTGCTAGTGCGTTGCCAAACTCTGACCAGCCGTCCCGCTCCACGCGCGCGTCAGCTGTCAGGTGGCAAGAAGGTCCCGTCTTTAAGGACAGGAGATTATCAGAGCCGACTGAAACGAATGTGTTTCCTGTGCTAGGGTGACCGAGAGGGGACTCACCGCGGGGACGCCGAGACGCGACGGGCAGAAAGACCTGGTGTAATCCAGCTACCATACGTCCACGTAGAGGGCTTTACAAATTTTATTACAGATTTAGTAAACGGACGCATCATTGAGCTGCTACCAATGGTAGCACCGTCCCTAAAGCAGAACGTCACTAACAAAACCAAACCACAAAACAAACAAACGAAAGACGCCAACAACAGCAGGACACAGGCGAACCTACTTGGGAGTAGGACGTTCTTTTGCAGTCGTGACTATTGGAATGAGCTGCTTTGGGGAACTAGTCTTTTCCATGTCACCTGATTCTCTCTCTCCTCCTTTTATTTAAAAAATGTATACCACTTGTATTTTCCAGCCTCTGAGTCAGACTCTGAAAAAAAAAAAAAATCAGAAACTATCTCTGTCCTAAGGAAACTCATCTTCTAACACTGGGGAAGGGAAGGTTTGTAGATAAGCCAACAGCCCACACCAGGGTTTCATGAGAGCACAGAGGAGCAAGACATTGATTGCTTAAAACTTTGTATTATGATAATTTTCAAAATAAACAACAGTAAAAGAGATAGTATAACGAATATCCATTACCCATTACCCAATTTATAAAGTTATTAATATACTGCCAATCCTGTTTTATCTGTGCCTTACCAGTTTTCTGGTAAATTTCTCTATTAAGGTTTGATTGTGTACTAAAAAACATTTGCCCACTCTGAAAGTATAACTCAGAGATTGTTTAGTAAATTTTATAATCATCATCACATTCCAATTTTAGGACACTGCCACCATCCCAAAATTTCACTCCATGACTTCTTGCAGCCAGAGACAAACCTTGATATTTCTGTCTGTGGATTTGCCTTTATGGACATTTCATGTTATTGTAAATATATAATATGTGGTCTTTTGCATTTGACTTTCTTCACTTAGAATAATGTTTTCAAATTCACCCACATGGTAGACTATATTAATGTACCATTCATTTTATTAATGAATAACATTCCATGGGTGAATACATCACATTTATTTTTTCCCACATTTTACGTTGTGATGGGATTTGTTGTCATATTTGAACTACACACAATATGACGATATAATTTGGCCATATCACTTTCCAGCACTTCCCTCCTCCCTCCCTGCCTCCCGCCCCTTGGTCCTTTTCCTCTACTGATCTCCCTTTGATTTCAGGAGCTCTGCCCAAACCTTTCTTTTGCTACTTCCTCTCTAGCTTCTGCATATGAGAGAAAACATGTGACCCTTTACCTTCTGAGTTTGGCTTATTTTACTTAACTTAATGGTTTCTAGTTCCATCCATTTTCCTGCAAATGACATGATTTAATTTCTCCTTATACCTGAATAAAACTCCGCCATGTATATATATCACATTTTCTTTATCCATTCATCCTTTTTTTTTAGAGAGAGAGAGAGAGAGAGAGAGAGAGAATTTTTCTTTAATATTTATTTTTTAGTTTTCGGTGGATACAACATCTTTGTTGGTATGTGGTGCTGAGGATCGAACCCGGGCTGCACGCATGCCAGGCGAGCACGCTACCACTTGAGCCACATCCCCAGCCCTATCCATTCATCCTTGATAGACACCTAGTTTTAATTTGTATTTTCCTAATTGCTAATGATGTTGAACATTTTTTCATGTATATGTTGGCCATTTTCTTTGAGAAGTGTCTGTTTAATTCATTTGCCTATTTATTAATTGGGTTATTTAATTTTTTTGGTGTAAAGCTTTTTGAGCTCTTTACATAGTTCTTTGGATATTAATCCTGTGTGAGAAGAGTAGCTAGCAAAGATTTTCTCCCATTCTGTGGGTTCTCTCTTCACATTCCTAATTGTTTCCTTTGCTGTGCAGAAGCTTTTTAATTTGATTCTATCCTATTTATTTATTTACTTGTAGTGAGGATTGAACTCAGGTGTACTTAACCACTAAGCCACATCCCCAGCCCTTTTTTATTTTATTTAGAGAAAAAGTCTTGCTAGATTGCTTAGGGCCTTGCTAAATTGCTGAGGCTGGCTTTGAACTCACGATTCACCTGCTTCAGCCTCCCCAGCTACTGGGATTACAGGTGTGTGCCACAGTGCCTGACTCCATTTTAACTCTTGTCATTATTTCCTGAGCTTTAGGGGACTTAATGAGAAAGTCATTGCCTGTATACCACTTTATTTACCCAATATTAGCTTATGACATATGTGGATTATTTCCACTTTTTGCTGTTAAAAATAATGTATCTGGGCTGGGGCTGTAGCTCAATGGTAGAGCGCTTGCCTAGCATGTATGAGGCACTGGGTTTGATCCTCAACACCACATAAAAATAAATGAAATAAAGGTATTGTGCCCATCTAAAAATAAATATATATATTTAAAAAATAAAAATAATGTATCTATGAACATTCATATTCATGTTTCTGTATGGACATATTATTTATTTTCCTTTTTCTTTTGATAACTAAGTGTGGAATTGCCAGGTTTTATTATAAATTTATGTTGAACATTTTAAGAAACTGCTAAACAAACACTCTTTTCAAAGTGACTGTACCACTTAAAATTTCCACAGGGCCAGAGATTATCTCAGTGGCGGAGTATGTGCACAAGGCCAATTTTCAATCCCTGGCACTACAACAAAAAATAAATATATAAAAATAAAATTCCTATCATCAATGAAAAAGGATTCTGGCTACTCCACACCCTGACGACATTCAACTTCTATTGATCACAGTCATTCTGGTGGAAGCAAAGTAGCCTCTGATTACAGTTTTAATTTATATTTGCCTAGTGAATAATAATGCTGAGCATCTTTTCATGTGCTTACTGGCCATTTGTATATCTTTGTGGAAATTTCTAATCAAACTTCTTTTCCATTTTAAAAAATCAACTTTTAATTTTAGAATAGTTTGATTTTAGAAAAATTGTGAAACAAGCCCAGAGAGTTACCGCCCACCTCAAGTCCCTGTCACTAACAGCGCATGTTATCACAGTGTATCTGTCACATTGGAGACTTAACTGAAGTCCAGGCTTTGTTCAGCTTTCCCTAGTTTTTAGCTATTGTCCCTTTTCTGTCCCAGGGTCCCCTCCAGGACTCTCCATCTCATTTAATTTCATGTCTTCTTGGGCTCCTCTTGGATGTGACACATTCTCAGGCTTCCTAAATTTTTTTAATTTAAAAAAATATTGGTCTTTGACAGCCAGAGCAGTTTTGAGTACTGGTCAGGTATTTTGTAGAATGTCCCCTGATTGGGTTTGTTTGGTATTTTTCTCATGATTGGGGTGGAGTTTTGGGATTTTGAGCCTCAGAGGTAAAGCACTGGGCTGCTGCTCTACATACAGCACATGGGGTGGCTTTAACAATAAAAACTCACTTTCTCAGGACCCCAGAAGCTAGACGTGCAAGATTCAGGGGAGGCAGGGTTGGTCTCTTCTGAGGCTTTTCTCCTTGGCTTGTGGAGGCCGTCTTCTCCCTGTCTTCAGGTGTCTGTGTCCCAATCTCTTTTTGTCCCTCAGAGCTGGGGATCAAGTCCAGAGCCTTGCACATGCTAGATAAGTGCCCTACCACTGAACCACATCCATAGACCTTTTAATTATTCGGGTTTTTATTTTTTTATTTATTTTTTTAAATATTTATTTATTTTGTTTTTTGGCGGACACAACATCTTTGTTTGTATGTGGTGCTGAGGATCGAACCCAGGCCGCAAGCATGCCAGGCGAGCGCGCTACCGCTTGAGCCACATCCCCAGCCCAATTATTTTTTTTTGTGTGTGTGTGTGGTGCTGGGGATTGAACCTATGGCCTTGTGCATATGAGGCAAGTACTCTACCAACTGAGCTATATCCCCCGCCCTAATTATTTCTTCTTGAGTCTAAGTCACTTAGGGCCTCAGTAAATTGCTGAGGCTGGCCTCAAACTTGTGAGCCTCCTGCCTCAGCCTTCTGATTAGCTGGGATTATAAGTGTGCACCTCTCCACCACACTCTAGTCTCATTTTAACAGGACACTGTTCATGTTAGATTAGGGTCCCCTGCAATGACCTTACTTAACCTTAATTGCCCTTTAAAGGCCCTGTCTCCAAATACAGTCACTTTCTGAGGCATCAGGAATTACGACTTCAGCACATGAACATTGGGAAGGACACTCTTCAGCCCTTCCCAGCCATTCTCATCGCATCAGGCCCCAAGCAACTGACGTGCCTCGTCACTGCTTCCTGCTGGCTGACTTGGATGTTTCTCCACCTGCTCTCATAGTGCATGCTGTGGAGAGACCACACTGTGTGCAGCCCACCCCCAAGGGCTGGCACTTGTGGTCCACTGAATTCTTGAGAGGTGAATCATTATGAGCTTGGATTTGACAACGGATGCTTAGATGTGATACTAGAAGCACAAACAAAAAAAGGGGAAAGGACACATAAACTGGACCTCATCGCTTTAGTCAGGTTTGGTGTCTCTGTGACCAAAACAGCTGTCGGATAATTTAGAGGAGAGGTTATTTTGGCTAACGGTACCTGAGGGTTTCGTCTACGGCTGACTGCTGACTCCATTGCTCTGGGCTTGAGGTGAGGCAGCACATCACAGCAGAAGGGTGTGTGGAGGGAAGCTGCTCACCTCACAGCATCCAGGGAGCAGAGAGGAAGGGGCCCCCGGGGAAGAGGCACCCTCCCAGGGATGCTCCAGTGACCCATCTCCTCCTGCCATGCCCCGTCTGCCTGAGACGGACTGATTAGGTTCCGGCTCTCGTGGCTCCATCATTTCACCTCTGAACATTCCTGCATTAACACAGGACCTTTGGGGGGGGGGCTCCTCACCTCCAGACCATAACTCATTAATATGAAAAACTTCTGTGTATCAAGGACACTATCAAGAAAGTGGAAAGAACATCAACAAAATGAGAGAAAATATTTTCAAATTACCTATCTGATAAGGGTTATGATCCAGAATATAAAAGAGCACTTGTAACAACAACAACAATAACAAAGACAAAACATCCAATTAAAAAATGAATGAAGGCTCTAAATAGACATTTCTACAAAGAACAAGTACAAATGGCTAACAAGCACTTGACAAGATGCTCGACATCTTTCGCTGTTAGGGAAAGCTAAATCACAACGAGATAATGCTGCACACCCATCAGGATGGCTAATAGCAAATCATCAACAACAACAACAACAACAAAACCAACAAACCAAACAGACAAACAAAAAAAATGAGAAGATAAGTGCTGACAAGCATGTGGTACTGTGGTGCAGCAACTGCAGAACAGAATTCAGTTTTTCCTCAAAAATTTATACACAGAACTGTTGTATGAGTAGCAATTCCACTTCTAGGTATATGTCCCAAATAATTGAAAACATGTACCAAAAAAAAAAAAAATACATGCAAAGAAAAGCTCATAGCAGCACTAATTGCAAAAACCAAAAGGTGGAAACAGGCCAGTGTCTATCAATGGATGAATGGGTAAACAAATGGTGTTGCATTACATACATGCGTAGGAACATTATTCAGCCATAAAAATGAAGCACTGATACATACTTTAATGTGGATAAGGCTTAAAAACATGCCAATTGAAAGCATTCAGATTCCAAAGGTAGTGGATTATATAATTCCATATATATGAAATACCCAGAATAGGCAAATCCATAGTTGCGGGGGCATGGTGGGTGGTGTTGAAGAGTGGTTGCATAAATGTTTCAGAACTAGGTAGATACTGTAAATGTAAAAATTTCCCAGAATTGTTCACTTTAAAATGATGAAATTTATGTTATGCAGATTTCATCTTAAGTTTAAAAAAGCGCTGGGGATGGAGGAAGGGGCAAGAGCATCCCCGGCACTAGCTGGGTATCTGTGAAAAGCCACAGAACACTCTGCTCAGCTCTAAGCTTTAGCGCTTAAGCCAACTGTGTATACTTGAACGTTAAGGAATGCTCTTGAACATTAAGGAATTGACGCTGCAGGCTTATTCCTGGCTTCCTTCCAAGGAACCATAACAATTGGGAATATTGGCTTCCAGAGGCAAGTCGGGCCTGCGCCCTTCCTGAGAAGTGGAGTGAGGGGTCCTCACTATGTGAAGAAGCAGAGGACCCTGTTCCTTCTCCCAGTTCTGGGGATAGATAGGAGAACCACTAATCTAGGCCCAGGCTGGTCTCGGCTCCACACAGGGCCTTACTTGGGCCAGATCCTTTATTTGGTTTCCTGCAAAATGGAATCCCTTGCATCTTACTGACTTTTAAAACATTTTATCGGTATTCTCATGTTGATTGCAGGGTTATTAGAAGACCAGGACTGCATCACCATGAGCAGTTTGTTCCTCGCAGTGTCACACTGAATGAGTTGTGTTGGAGGAGGTGCCGTGATAAAGTACACCACCCTAGGTCCCTCAGTCTGCATCAGCACACACAGCCACTGCGTCTCCATCTGCACCTGTGGCTTCCTCGCTCACCTGCCACCATGTCTTCTCTATGTCCCATGATGTGCTCATGTGGGAGATGCCCAGAGGTCAGGGCAACCAACTGAAGGGTGAGCTGGTGAATGAGCAGATGGAGGATGAATGAACAATGCAGAGAGAAGCTTCCAGAGAGCCCCAGGCCACAGGACTCCTCAAGATCATGCACACCGCCCCACTCAGTCCAGTGTCTCTGAGCCCAAGCTTCTTTAAATTTAAGTTTTTTGTTGAGATCTAAGTCACATACATGACATTTGCCCTTTTAATGTGAAGAGTTCAGTGTTGTTTGTCCTCTTTACACAGAGGGGGGTACTAGAGATTGAACTCAGGGGTACTCAGCTATTGAGCCACATCCCAAGTCCTATTTTGTACTTTTTATTCAGAGACAGGGTCTCACTGAGCTGCTTAGTGCTTCACTATTGCTGAAGATGGCTTTGAATTCGAGATTCTCTTGTCTCAGCCTCCAGAGCTGCTGGGATTACAGGTGTGTGCCACTGCCTCCCATCCCCGCTTGCACAGATTGAATTTTTGAGTAGGCAATGCCTCCATAGGGCTTTAGGTTCAATGATTACAAAGGAATATTTGCTAAAATCTTCCTCCCATTCCATACCCCATAACTAAGATTTCCATTTCTTGACTAAACTTGTATAGATATTTTCTGAAACTATAGCAAGTGTGTCCCCGCTTTCTCGACAGGGTCGAAAACGACACACTACTACACCTTGCTTTTCCCACTTAACACAACTTGGAGACCATTTTGCACCACAGCCAACCTTCCTCATTCCTTCTAGTGTCTGCATGGGATTCTAGTCCACGGAGGGGTGTGCATTTATTGATGGGTATCTAGGTGTCTCCAATGTTTAGCTTTTACAAATAAAGGGTGTAATGAGGAACCCCGGGTGTGAGGCAGTCTGCATGTTTGAGCAGGTCTGTAGAATAAAGGACAGGTGCTTTTCTAATTTTGACAGCTTTCATGAAATCACCCTCTGTAGAAGCCACACCCATGTAGCTCCCCACTGGAACTTATTCCTAAACCTACCTTGTAATACACCACACTGACAAGAAGTTCTATTCACTACCACTCCAAACTGCAAACAGCCCTAAGGGTCCTGGACAGAATGGATAAGTATGTCCTAGTCTCGGCATATGGTGGACTATTATGCAGCAGTGGAGAGAGCAAGTTTCTGCCACACTCAGCGCAGAGGAATCTCAAAGAGATGAGAGAGAGGAGCCAAATGTAAAACAACAGGAACTGTGTGATTTCAGGATTCCCAGGAAGCAGGAAGTTCCCATGAAGCAACTGATCCATGCTGAAAGAGATGGAGATGTCGGTGTCCCTGGATGGTGGGGTACTGAGAGAATCTGCTTGGCTCAGAGAAATGTCATAGACCTTGTTCCGAGTGATAGACAGAGCATCATTGTGTCCACGTGTGGACACTCATCCAACCACATCATGTCCCTGATGTAAGTCTCAAGCTGCAGCAGGCAGCTTCTTGGGCTCCACAGGTCACGTGATAGCCTCTCTCTTCTGTGCAGTCTTGAGCCAGAGGTGGGTTCTGGGCATAAGGAGGTGAAGCCTGCGGCCCTCTCTGTAGCCTCTAGGGCTGTCCAGGGTTCCTCTGTACCCTCAAAGTTTTGGTCACACCTGCAAGGGAGGAGGACCAGAGTGCTCTGAGACCCTTATGCCCCAAGTTCCTTTTCCTGTCCAGGGTCCCTCAACCCCAACGCCCTCTGGGCCAGTGGGGAAGAAGTTGCCTGGTTACTTGGAGCCACATGCATCAGCCTTTTCCTCCCACCTTGGGTGCTGCTCTGGAGACCATAAGTGGGCACGGTGGAGGCTGACTCATGACAAATATCTTAGAACACAATTTGTAAAACTGTTTCTGGGAGCTGGGGTTGTGGCTCAGAGGTAGAGCACTCGCCTAGCATGTGTGAGGCACTGTGTTTGAATCTCAGCACCTTATAAAAAAATAATAGTAAAATAGAGATATTGTGTCCACCTATAAGTTAAATATATATATATATATACACACACACACACACACACACATATATATATGTATATATATTTTAAAAGAGGGTGTTCTGACTATTCTAGCTTAAAAAAAAAAGCTGTTTCTGGAACCTTCCAGGATTCATGGCTGTGGTGAGGGACCTGCCCCTGCAGAGCTGATTCCTGGGGCTGACCTCTAGGACTCTGCTGATGTGACCTCCACTCTCTAAATGGCTTTGCACTAGGTGGGATAAACTTGCTTCTCTTCAGACTCTGAGCCAGGCCCCGAGCTCCTGGTGCTGGGCTCCTGTGACTTCTCCTTGGGTGGACTGACCCCTGCCTGGGAGGATCATAAAGAGGTCTCATCCCTTGCTGAGAACAGGATGTTGGTTCTGGTCTCTCCTCTGGAGGTCTCCTGGGACCTCTGGCCAGAGGCCAAGCAGCTGGTTTCTCCTGGGCCTGACACAGGCCCCTAAGAACCAGGCTCCCACTCTGCACTGGCCCACCCTCCCCAATGGTTAGAAGGGGTTTGTGCTCATCCTCACATCGTCACAGGCATTCTGTGGGGGCCAGTGGCAATCTCCTTCAGGGAAACCTTGAATCTTTTTCTCTAAGCCCCCTTGAGCTTCAAAGTAGTCTTTTCTTCCTAATTTCAAAAATCTAGAGCTCTCCCACTCGACCCCAGCACCACTGTCCCTCTTGGCTGGCCACGTAGCTAGCTGTGGAGGAAACAGGGTTCAGCTCAAAGGCCCCTTTGGAAGTCCCCTCCTTGGGAACAGGCTACACAGCCAGTCCTCTGCAGCCCCGGGGGGTACAGGAGAGGGCTGTGATATTGACGCAGGTACAGAATCAAGTCCACCGACCTCCTCCTCCTCACTCTTTCGTTCCTTCTTTCATTTCCTCCCTTCCTCCCTTGGTGAAGTGGAAGAAGGAAAGGAAAAGCGAACCAGATCAAGTGGGCTGTGCTGAGTTGGTGTAAGGCAAGGGTCCATTTTCTCTGTGTCAAACAAGCTGAGCGAGTTTACTGCCCGGGATGGCGTCATTGCCTTCACCAGACTAGTCAGCTGTGAGGAGGAAGAACTCGTTCTGGAGCAAGAGAAGTTGGCTTTGCCATGATTCACAGCTTCTGCGCTGAGGTTTTCAGGGTGTGGGCCTCGCCTGCGTGGAGCATGCGGAGGGCCAGGGAAAAACAAGAGCAGTTAAGCCACGGCTGTCTGCCAACAGGTCCTTCAAGTACAAATATTCTGATTTCATTCTGGAAGTTTTTTTCAGCTTTATTGCGAATGAGAGGGGGTGAGCAGACAGAAATGAAATGGTCTTTGCAGAGCCAGGCGGGCTGCTTTCTGAGCTCCTCTCCTGAGCAAACAACATAAGTGCACTTCCCTGGGCCCACACCGAGCTCTCCTTCGTGGGGACAGCCCTGCCACACGACTGTCCTGGACCTCAGTGCACGGGTGTATAGTGAGAGTGCACATGTCCAGTGCGTTGGGAGGGCCAGCACTAGCCTCCACTGGAAACCTGCAGGACACACGGGCTCTGAACTCATAGGACATCAGAGCCTTCGAGTGAATTTCACTAACATCAAATTTTTACATTCCTGTAAACGTCAAAGGCCATGAAATTAAAATGAGTGTCTCACAACAATACAGAAGTGACTATTTTAATTTGGGAAAAAAAGAAGAGTCGCCCAACAAAACTGGTAAATCAAAACTAAAACTTACACCCTTTAAAAATGGAGAATGAGGGCTGGGGTTGTGGCTGAGTGGTAGAGCACTTGCCTAGCATGTGCGAGGCCCTGGGTTCCATCCTCAGCACCACATAAAAATAAATAGATAAAATAAAGGTATTGTGTCTACCTACAACTACAAAAAAGTAAAATAAAATAAAATAATTAAAATGGAGAATGAAAGAGGTTGGGGCTCAGTTGGTACAGGGCTTGCCTTGCATGCACAAGGCCCTGGGTTCAATCCCTAGCAACACACACACACACACACACACACACACACACACACACGGAGAACGATGTTGTGGCATTTTCTTATTTGCTCACAGATCCCTCTGGCTGTGCAAGTTTATCATACAAGACCCTTGTTTTCAAAAGAATGTCATGGCATGGGTACACTGGCTCTCAGTACACATGTCTCTCAGACCATATGGGACAGGCTGCGTGTGGCAGCTGGAGGGATCCCCAGAGATGAATGCTTACATCCTAGGGGAGCCACCAAACTATTTATTTATTTATTTATTATTTTTTCCACCAAACTATTTAAAGAGATACTGGGTAAAAAAGGAGATGAACAAATTTTCTTTGTTGACAGGAAAAAAAAAAGAAGTTGCTGACTATTAGAGCATTTGTTAATATACACACACGTATAAATATCTTTCTGTGGAACCAAATGAGATTAGGCCCTTATCTCTTGCCCTGCACAAAAGTCAACTCAAAATGCATCAAAGATCTAGGAATGAGACCAGAAACTATACAACTCCTACAAGAAAGCGTAGGGTCAAAACACCAGCATATAGGCAGAGACAATGACTTTCTCAATAAGATCCCTAAACTCTGGAAATAATGCCAAGAGTTAATAAATGGGATAGCCACTTATAGCAAAGGAAACAATTAGGAATGTGAAGAGAGAACCCACAGAATGGGAGAAAATCTTTGCTGGCTATTCTTCTGATATATCTAGATATAGATATAGATATATATAGAATATATAAAGGGCTCAAAAAACTTTACATCAAAAAATCAAATAACCCAATTAATAAATGAGCAAATGAATTAAACAGATGATTCTCAAAAGAAGAAATACAAATAGCCAACAGGTATATGAATATGTTCAACATTATTAGGAATTAGGGAAATGCAGATCAAAACTAAAGTGAGATTTAATCTCACACAAGTCAGAACGGCAGGCGAAATTATGACATTAAGAATACAAATAATAGCCAGGCTCGGTGGCACATGCCTGTAATCCCAGAGGCTCAGGAGGCTGAGGCAGGAGGATCTCAAGTTCAAAGTCAGCCTTAGCAACTCAGTGAGGCCCTGTCTCTAAATAAAACATAAAAAAGGGCTGGGGATTGGCTAAGTGGTTAAGTGCCCCTGAGTTCAATCCATGGTACCAAAATAAATAAATAAATAAAGATTTTTAAAACAATAATAATGAATGCTGGAGAGGATTTGGAGAAAAAGAAACACGTTTACATTGTGAATTAGTACAACCACTGTGGAAATCAGTATGGAGGTTCCTCAAAAGACAGGTCTGGAGCCACCATATGGCCCAGCTATACTACTCCTCGGTATTTATCCTAAAAATTAAAGTCACATTACAGTGATACAGGCATACCCATATGTTTATAGCAGTGCAATTCACAACAACCAATTAATTGGTTCCTATGGAACCAGCCTAGGTGTTCCTCAACAGATGAATGGATAAAGAAAATGTGGTCTATACACACAGTGGAGTGTTATTCAGCCATGAAGCTCAAAGCAGTCCAAAAAATGAAATTATGTCATTAACGGAAAAAATGGATGGAACTAGAGACCATTATGTTAAGTGTAATAACTCAAACTCAGAAGTTCAAGGGTCATATGTTTTCCCTCAGATGTGGAAGGTAGAGAAGGAAAAGGAAAAGAAAGGTGGAAGGGGAATCTCATGAAAATGGAAGAGCCACATTTTCTCTTTAAATAGTTGGGCTGAATTTAAACAAAAAGAAAAAACAGCTGGGTGCAATGGCACAGGACTGTAATCCCAGCAACTCCAGAAGACAGGAGGATTCAAGTCTTAGCAAATTTTAGAGAGATCCTAAGCAATTTAGTGGGGATGTGGCTCAGTGGCAAAGCACCCCTGGGTTCAATCCTCAGTACAAAAACAACAAACACAACCAAACAAAAAAATCCATGCTGGTCTCCTCCCAGGGAGAGGGCTCCTCTCTTTGCATCCCGCTCACTCCACAAAGTTGTTTATTTAAAACAGCCAACCAAACAGAAGACCCATGAAGAGCTGTGCACCTCACATCCCGTCCTGCGGAATCTGACCCAAGCACATGTGGAACGGTCGTGATTCCAAGGCGCCTGAGCTTGGCTGCTTGTTTTCAACATATTCTTAAAACCTAGGAAACTGGCAGTCACGCTTCTAAATTAAAGACTGAGAAATTGGGCCAGAGAATAAATACTTATTTTGGATCTGAACTATTGATGAAAAAAAAAAATCACTGAGAAAAAATGAGGCTTTTTTTTCTATTTTTGCTCAAAGCAGTCCAAAAAAAAGCAATCTTTGGTTCACTCCTGTCCGTGATCTCAGTGCAGAACGAGCACCAGGGAAACCAGGCACAAAGCTGGGAGTGGTGTTCGTCCCAGATCCCAGCCCGGACTGGCTGCCCTGTCCCTGGCGTGGGGGAGAGAGCCGGGGAGCAGGCGTCTTTCTCTTTAGCTGCCTTTCTGCACAGGTTCCTGCTGGAGGGAAGAGGCTACTGAGCCCCAGCCCCAGGAGTGGCACTCAAGGTTCTGAAAACCTGGAGCCACACCGCGCCTGATGGACAATCCCACTCAAGTCAGGGACTGGAGTGTGGCCCAGCAGAGGCAGCTGGATGGAGGCCCGCACCCTGACCTCCTGGAAACACCAGGGACAGGCCACCTGGCTGTAGTGGCCTCCAGAGCCCTGGGGCTTCAAGCTGGAGAATTAAAATGCAACCACCAGCCTGTGCCCTTCTGCAGAGGTATCCGGCATCCGCAGGCAGGTAAGCTCTGCAATTCACAGTTGTGTTAAAAAGAGGCTGCTGGAGTCTTGTGGATGACCAATTATCTGATTGATAACTTATATTATGCCTATTTTCCACTTGAAATTGTGCCAAGCCCACAATAAACCAACAACAAAGTTTGAGTTAATTATAGTATATTTTGAATTCTTTCCCCAGGTTTTCTCAATCTGTAGTGTGAAATTTTCTCTGATACAGTAAAACATTTGAATATACAATAGATTGATTACAAGGCCTCCAGTGATGAATTAGAGATAATTTTTTTATCTATATACAGAAATAGCTTATACTTCCAATACATTTCTTCCTGTTTGTGGTTGACAGAGCACAGCAGGTTTTTTGATTAATTAATTTATTTTATTTACAGTGAAGCTCTTGAACAGCAGGCAACTCTGTTCCCTTAACTGAAAGGAAACTTTGTGAGTTTCCTGCTTACTATTGTTTTTTGCCTTCTGGAAAAGAGAACATGGGAAAGTGTAGGCAAGAAGATTGGAGGGAGGGAAGAAGGGAAAACCAGCAACTTCTAGAAAATCTGATGATTAAGCAAGAGCAACCCACGTTTTGGGTACAGAGAGCGGGTTTGTAATCTGCGGTCTATATCATGACAAGCAAGGTGCAGTGCCCACAGGTGGGGAGCGCCAGCCCATTTTAAGAATCTGACAGCTGGCTGCTCACTAGTCGGAAGGCAGTTGGTGCCACTGTCAGCCCCTCACAGGACATTTTTGGACTGCCAGCACCCATGACGTCTATGGCAGCCCATCAGGACAGGGCTTGACCAAGTGGCCTTTGGGGACATGCAAGGCTCAGAATTGTTTTGGTAGAGGAGAGCTGGGTGGATGGTGGATGTGGAATTGGATTTTACTGACTGGATCACCTTGGGGACAGCTAAACCTGACAATGTTCTAAGCCATGAGAAAGGGACAAGATTCCAGAAGGGTATGTTAAGGCTTTGGTTTTCTGCTTGGTCTCTGCTGTGTTTTTATCAGTGCTTCGGTTGAATGCTGTGATGAGAAGAGGGTGCACACAGAGCCCATTTGGCACGCAGTGGATGGCTTGCAGTACACCCAAAACTGCAGCACTCAGGATGCTGGGCTGGCAAAGGGTGGCAGGGAGCTCTGCTGTGCTGTCGCTGGATGCTGGTGACCTGGTCTTCATCAACATCAGCTCTTCTGGGCCCTCTCAGTCCAGCTTTCTACTGCCCAACCCTTCCCAACTCCAGAGACAGCTCTAGGTCCCCAGGGCCCCGGATGGGATTGGGAGGCTCTCGGCCTGGGTTCCTCACTGCCCGAGGAGCTGACGTGGTGGGCCTGGCTGGCTCAGGAGGGCAGAAATGACGTTCCTCTTTCTGAACCAGGCCCTGAGCTCCCGCTGGCTACTCTGGCAGCTTCCTGTGGCAAAAACCAGAGGGACTTGCAGTTGATTTTCAGAAGGGCTGTGGGTGTCACAAGCTTGCCCAGGATGTGTGGTAGCTCCTGGAGAGGGGCTTGGAGTGTCTGGCTGGCCAGTGCATGAGGTCCAGATATGAATGTCACAAACAGAACATGAAGCTCACTAAGAGGCCACAGGAAGCAGGGACTGGCATTGCACGGTGGTGCTGGGGGGGACAGCTCTTCTCACTTTGGAAGAACCTGAGGAAGGGAGAGACTATCCAGTGCATGTCTGCCATTGCTGTTGCCCTGGAAAGCTCTGCCTAAGGTCACCCAAGGGACTATTGCTGTGCACACAGGTGGCGAGGTCTTGTGTTTGCAGTGGTGAGAGAAGCCAGTGGCTGGAACACAGACACACTTTTAGAGTCTTGTCCCAGCATAGAGGTCGAATATGACATATTTGTTAGCTCACCAGTCACACTAGGTTTCTCCCAGGCCACAAGGGGCTAAGCCTGTAGTACTCTGCCAGCAAGATGGACAGTTGGACAAGCAGTCGTGAACTTGGAAATGAGCTGAAAAGGATCCAAAGTGGCTCTTGGTACGGGCTATGTAAGAAACGTGACTTGAAGAATTTGAATCACTATCCATGTGAGCCCCCAATAAACTCATTCTGTCTCATTCAAAATATTTTAAGGAAAAGATGTTTATATCCTAAATCATCTGAATAATTGCTTCAAATGTCTATCATTAAAAAATAGTTGCAACCTATTTTCTTAGGTTTTCATTGAATTAGTATCTTCAAAGTTCCCATAAATGACATTTTTCAATATGTGAGAGAGAGAGAGAGAAAAAAAAACACCTCAAACACTCTTCAGGTGCTGTGATAGATTAGGGTCTTTAGACATTTGTGGAAGTTCTTGACTGAAATTCTCAACAGTACTTCATCCCATAGGTAATGACAGAAGCAGGGGCAGAGGCAACATTTGGCATATATTTCTGGGGGAAGGAAACATCCAAAACACATCTAAGAGGCCTCTGGAAGTCGGCACCCTCAAGGAGGAATGAGCACCACTTTAGCATACCAAAGTTTCCACAGAGCAGTCCCACCAACCAAGACCTGCCTTGGCATGAGACTTCCTTCTGAGAGTCAACTACGGGCCTCAGTCCTTTGCAAATAGTCAATGGTCAGATCTCCAAATTTACCCAAGATCTCCAAATTGCCAGGACACCTTTAAATTATGCTATAAGAGAATTCAAGTTAAACTGCCAAGTAATATTCTTTTCTTTCCTTCTCTCTAGCTACTCCCTAAAACACCAGAGATCTATGTGATAAGCATATTGATATCTAATATTGATATAACACAGTATTTATTATGCAATCAACAGGGGAAGAAACTCTGATTTGTGTTGAAGGTCCATGTCTCTTTTTGTCAAACTGGCTGGCAATGCAAGATATCAACAGAACCTGTGCCACACACGGACCTTTGTGAAGGCACAGCTGAGGGGCACACATGCCACTCCTCTGGGGTGACTGGGATGATTTGGTTGCCACATGGACACAAGTTGCAGAGGTCAGAAAATGAATAATTTGAAAACTTCTGCTTTCTAAGCATAAAATAGATAATAACTTAAATATTTCACATATAACTTAAGTAAAAGTCTTAGGAAAAGATGGGGTGAGGGAGACAGGGGAAACACACTGATTCTTGTGAGTCCCTGGCTGAGCTCCTGCCTGGCCTTGTGTTGTCAATGCAAAATGTCACATCTCACCACCTGGACCCCTTGTTCTTTCTTTGGGAAGAGAGGGGGAGAAAAGGAATCAAATTATCTGGATTTGACCACAGGCTCTATTTTCTGCTCTTGCTCCCAGTGGACGGGCTGTATGGCTGGAAATTGTGGTTGACCTTGGCTGACACAGGCAAGCACCTCAACTACTCTGTCCTGGGCTTCCTGATCTGCTCAGCAGGAGTGCCACTGGTCACCCACTTCAGCCAGGCAGCCAGGGCCCAGGCAAGATTCTGGGTGTTTTAAATTCCTTGGCAGAAAAGTGTCACATGCTGTCGTCCCAGCTACTCCAGAGGCTGTCCCAAATTTGAGGCGAGCCTGGGCAGCATAGCAAGACCCTGTCTCAAAATAAAATAAAAAAGTGTTAGGGGTGTAGCTCAGTGATAGAGTGCTTATTGTGCAAGCCTGAGGCCTGGGGTTCTAACCCCAGTACTGCAAGGAAAACAAAAACCAAAAAAACTATTACCTAATCGCAGAACACCTATTTTTATATACAAGAATGGAATTTATAGGTAAAAAAAGTCATTTTCTTTAAATCAGTAGTGTCTAACCTCAGCGAGGTGTCTGCTCATTGCGTTACTGAGATTTATCCAGATCCTGAAGTCAGAACACGAGAATGGCAGGGGAGGTCAAGGGGACAGGCAGCCTGGGGAGCAGGACACATCCCAGGGCTCAACGCAGCCCACTGTGTCCTTGGAGAGGGACAATCATTCTTGACACAGAGGACCAGAATATGAGCTGGGCTGGCCCAAGACCTGAAGTGCCCCGCAGGCCAGTCTGCAGGACAAAGCCTACGCAGCCCATCAGGCACAAGGATGCTTGAGGCCCTGGAAGTTGCAAGCAGAGCATGGGGGTCCGTTTCATTCACTCCCCGTGCTACTGTTTCCCAGAACCACCAACTCCAAACCCTCCCCAACCAACCGCCCAGAACCACCAACTCCAAACCCTTCCCAACCAACCGCGAGGGCAAAACTCTGGCTAGGCGAGGAGGTAGATCCCGTCAGAGGCTCTGCCTCCTCAGTGCAGAGTTGAGCCAGCCAGCATTGACATCTGGTCTTTGATCTTCAGAGCTCGTCTTAGGGTGAGGGGGAGTCCGCACAGGGTAGGCTGTTGTTCCTGAAAGACTCGCTCTGGACAAGCCAGGCTGAGCCAGGACTTGTTGGCCCAGTTTGGAGACTCTCATCCTGGCACCCCAGTCTCCCCAGGAAGCATTTGTTTTAAAGGTAAAAGGTATGTGGGATGGGCTCCACTGTCTTCCATCTGTTGCTCTCTATAGAGATCCAGTGCTCCACAAAATCACCAAGACAGAAATCTGAGGGTCACAGATGACCTAGGAACCACTGTTTAAAAATGCCAATCATGTCACGATGGGACTCCAGGTATCTGAAAGCCCCCTTCAGCTTACTGTTGAAATTCATTGTGGGACAGCAATCATGAAAAGCATTTCTATTCACAGCTGCTTCTCAAATGTGCTCAAGTCACAGCAAATCTAACACCCTAAATAAAGGGAGTTTGGAAGATTTATATGGCACACAGTAGACACTCCATAAATACTGGCTGAATTTTACTCATCTGTTGAAAGTAATTTGACTTAGTATTTATATGTTGAAAAGATATTTGAGTGGCTCCTTAAATATACTTAGACAATGCAGACATAAAATTCTGCAATATAATTTGATAAAAACATATAATTTGATAAGAAATGCATCTATAGCTGGATGTGATGGCACATGTCTGTAATCCCAGCAACTTAGTAGGCTGAGGCAGGAGGATTGCCAGTTCAAGGCTAGACTCAGGAGCTTTGTAAGGTCCTTCACAATTTAATGAGATCCAGCCCCCCCAAAATAAAAAGGGTGGGGATATAAGTCAGTGTTAAAGCACACCTGGGTTCAATCCCTGGTACCAAGAAAACAAACAAACAAACAAACAAAAAAGAGCGAGTGAGAAAGAAAAGAAACAAGAAAGAAATAATTGAGCAACATCACCATGTTGAATGGAGTTTCCAATGGTTTCCAAAAATGGTTGGACACTTCATCTAAAGATGATCAAGATGAAAACTCCTCACTCCTCTGGCTATTGCAAGTCAAGGGGACTTTATTGGGATCCATGAATAATTCTTGAAATCATATGAAACTTCAAGAGGGTTGATTTATGAGCATTTTTTTTTTTCTGGAGGAAAAAGCCACAACTTTCATTAAATTATCAAAGGCTCTGAAAGCTCCCTTGTCCCCCACAAAAGGTTAAGAATCACTACTGTTGATGAATGAGATTTCAACAGGCACTTGGATCACTTAATTCACTTCTCCTGCAGACTTTCAGACCTGGAGGAAGATGAGAATTCCCCAAGCGTATCACTCTAACATTCAGTAACAACTTTTTGGAGTCATGTTATTTTAACAACAAACATTTTTACAAAGGAAATGTATGAAAAAAAGATACTTGGGAAGATTTAGAATGTACACATGTAATGCTCTTTCTGAATCACTTCCTCTCACCTGCCTCTCCCTCCTGCTAGCTTCCTTTTCCTGGTTCCTGGGATTTATTCCAGATGGCCATAATGGTAGAGTCCCACAGCAGGGAAAGGAAACTGCATGCAAAAAAGGTCTCTGACAAAAGAGAAACCACAAACCGTAAGTTCTGGGGTTAACTGCAAAGACTGGAGGTTGCTTAACTGAAAAATCCTCCAAGTTCCTGGGAAGCACCTTCCCACAAGATATTCCACGCAGCAAAGATCCTTATTCCTCAGCCTGGGGTGCCCGTTGCACAGTCTGAGGTGAGCACACTTTACCGCTCTTTGGCACTGCTCTAGCAGAGCAGATGGACCCTGGGAGCCGGAGCCACTGAGCAGTGCTGGAGGCTGAGTCCTCATCTCCCTTCTGACTCCACAAGAGAATCTTTGTGCCCCCAGAGTTGTTCATCAATATTTTACTCACCAGTGAAGCCCTTTTAGAGGAAGAGGCTCTAACCCCTAAAACATATATAGTTGGGCCTATTGATACATGGATTTTAGGTGCTGGGAGCCCCTAAGATCTGTGCAAGATGGAGGTGCCTTTTTCTAGGAAGAGATTCTGCTTTTAAACAGATTTTGGATGGGTTAGGGGCTTCCCGCAAACATCAGGCCCACCATGGTGCAGGTATCTGTGATCACCATGAGGGTGAATGCTGAGGCAATCTCAGAAAACCTACTTGGTTTTCTCAGTTGGTTTCTTAAGATGCTGCAGGACAACTATTTTCAGTAAAGTCCCAGTGAAGTAGGGAATTATCACAAGCACAGTGTGTCCTACAACTTGATTTTATTTTTTAAATCCCATGTAAAAAGGAACATATCACACAGAGAGACATCTCTCTCTCTCACACACACACATACACACACACACACACACATACACACACACAGCTTTTTTAGTTGCCTGATTTTTAAAATTACATTGTAAAGGAAAAGCAAATCTTTCCATTTCAGCCATAAACTGCAGAAAACACGATGAGTCTAAGGAGGATTGCCCCAGTCTCTAAGAGGTGCTCATCTTTTCAGTGAGGAAATGCCAGGCACCAAAGTTAGATTTTAGAATATTTTAATGTCCATTTCTTCAGTGGATGCATTTTGAAATTTTTGGAATTAACAATTTAAAAGGAGCAGAGCAAAGGAAATACGGAAAATGCAAACAGTGGGTTCTTGCTGATTTCATTTCAGATTCTAGGCATGATGTGATTTTTGAAACAACCAAAAATGCTTACCTTGAAAACTTTGAAATGTAAATGCAGAAGTATCTTTGGAAAGTGCAAGTGATCACAGCCCAGGTGAGGGGTGGCACACTGCCTTTGGCTCTCCATGTCACGTGCAAATGTGCAGGTGCAGTCCCCGCAAGTGAAGTCAAGTCAGTGTTGAGGGAGCTGTGTGCAGGTGTGGTGCAATCTGAGGGACTCTCAAGCTTTTTAAGGGCTCACAACTGGTGCTCTACTTTGTCTGCACTGGGTAAAATCATATGTGCTTGTTGATCATATAGATATATAAAATTTGATCTGATCTGGGGCCATGAAGAAAATAGCATTTGCAACTCAAAGCGACTATTTACACACATTCAATTCTGACATATTGCTTCCTACCCTAAGTTCTTAAGAAGTATTGTCACCTGCAGGACACCTCCCCGGCACCCAAGCCCACAGTCAGAAGCTCCACCACCTCCAGAGACAGCCACTAGTTCAGTGCCAGTGGATGGCAAGTGTGCACAGAGATTCTGTGGCTCTGCACTGAGGTATGCTTTGGAGCAGGGCATCAGGGATGCCAGAGAGGAGGAGAGATTGTCTGCAGGGTGGTTTAGGAAGCCCTGGTGCTTTAAAGACCACTCATTCTCTATGTAAGCGGCCTGTCCTCAGAGGCTCTATTTGCCCAGTGCTGAACCAGAGGCTAATGATTCTTTCCCCTGGGTCTGTAGCTTGAAGGTTAAAGGGAGATGAGGAATCACAAACACCTTTGTAGCAGGGGAGGGAAACAGTTGGACAAGGAAGAAAAGAAGTGTGTGTAGAGATGAACCTGGTAGAGCGTTTATATTTTTATTTGGTGGTACTAGGGAGTGAACCCAGGGCTGCTCTAGCACTGAGCAACATCCCCAGCCTCCTATTTTATTTTGAGACAGAGTCTCACTAAGCTGCTGAGACTGATCTCAACTTTCATTCTTTCTATCTCAGCCTTCCAAATAGCTGGGATTATAGGCATGTGCCACCACACATGGCTGGTAGGGCACATTTTGAGAGAGATGATATTGGCAACCAGGCAGTCCCTCAAAACTATACAGCTTATAAGTGGAAGGCAGTGAGAATGACCCTCGGATATACACCTAATACTGATGGGAGAAAGGCTGACGTGTCTTCCACCCCTAGTGCAAGGAAAGCATCAGGTAGTGTTTCTTAAGAAAAAAAAATCTGCGGTGTTTTATAAGAATACATTCTTCAGAATTAAGAGGTATTGTCACAACCATCCTTTCTTTAGAATTGGAAGACAGACAAACTGACAGTCAAACCTGAAGGAAACTCTCACAGTCACAGTCCCAGGACTGGGGTACTGTTGGGTGGCCGTCCCAGGTGTCGCCTCAAGGTGACTGACCAGAATAGAGATGTCACCAGGCCAGAAGCGGCAGATTCTGTCTCTGGGGGGAAGTGATGTGAGAATTAACAGTGAGGTTCACCAGCGAGAGAACACAGAGCGCGGTGTGCGGACTTTGACAGGTGCCAAGCTGGTCTTCAGTGGCATCATGAACCACATGCCAGTGTCACTGGGCAAAATGACCAGGACAGGGCAACTGTGGCTTGAGTTCCATTCAACATCAACTTCAGACTCAACGTGGCAAAACATGACTACTAGCTGGGGTGGCACCCAAGAGAACAGATGCGACTTTTCTTAGGTTTTCTGCCTCCTGCTGGCTGGACAGATGGCTCTGCCCCTAGGTACTTGGTGTGAGAGGATGCAGGAGACTGCATCTTGCCGTGATTAAGTCCAGACTAAGTCGGCCGAGCAGCTGTGGAGTGGGAAAGATCGAGGAACTTCCTGAACATGTGAAGCCAAGACAGCGCCTGCGCCACCTGCACGGGCTTGCCTAAAGCCCAGCTGGTTTCGGCCTGAATCTCCACAAGGGGGAGCACCCTGGGCTGCAGCTTGGCCCCCTGTGGTGGAAACACAAGGGACACCTTGTCCTTGATGGTCTCTGCGCCCTTTTGGAACCCCCTGCCCTCCCATGGCCTATTTCCCTCCATCAAAACACGAGCACCCCCTCCCCAGACACACGTCCTGATAAATAAATAAATAAATAACTGCAACCCTCAGACATTTATTTTGAGCTTCCCCCTCTGATGAGTCAGCTTCTAAGACAAACACCTTCACTCCCACTGAAAGACCCCCTCGGTGGAGGGTCAGGGTGAAGAAGGGCTTTGAGATACCTGAGGCCTGGGTTTACAAGCTTTGTGCCCGGTGAGCATTTGAAATCTTGGCCTGCATGCGGGTGAACCCTGAAATCACTTGATGTGGGGAGCGGTCCACCCATGGCCCATGCGCGGGAGGGCCCAGGTGCTTGGGAGAGCATGGCAGGAGGGGCTTCTGGGCTTTTTCAGCCCATGCTCCCCTCTCTACCCCATCCCAGCGAATTACTGGCACTTTATATCAGATTCATAGATGCAAATGTGTGTGCGTGTGTGTGCTTACTGAGAAAGGCCAGGTGACTGGGAAACACTATCACGTATACAGAAAAACTTGGAAACACTATATGAGCCAATAACAACAAAAAGTGTCTTGTGAGAAAAGGCAATAAAAATGAGATCTAACCACAGCTTCTGTTTCAAAAGTCAAACAGTACCCAGAACCACGACCCCACTGGCCACCGTCCTGGCCTGGAGGCGAGCCTACCCTGAAGGCACTTGTTCTCCTTCAGCAGCTGAACAGATCATCCCCAAGGGGGGCGATTTCCAAGGAAGGGAGCAAAGGAAAGAAGAAATGGATGGAAACGAACCCTGAATAACTGTGATCCACACAGAATTAGGGCTGAAATGACCACATAACACCACATCCGGGACAGGAACCGTGGTGCTTAGAAAGTGCCACAGCCAAATACAAATATTATTGTGTTTCGATGAACAGAGCACCTCGGGCAGCTCTGGGCGCTGCCTCACACACTCTTGGAGACGTTGAGCCTGGTGAGCTCGTTGGCTTCTTCCGCTCCCCCATCCTCACAGTCCTCCTTCTCTATGGCTTTGCCAAAGCGACACCTTTCTTCGGCCTTGATGGGCTCTTTCCAGGGTCTCTTAGAAGACAGGTGCAGGTCTTTAGCCTGTGCGTTGTCATCAGAGCCCAAGGATGTCTTGTCTGAGTACTGGACAGAAGGCACCAGGTTGGCGATCTCGTCTGTGGGAGATCGCCCGATGCTGCCATCCACCTGGACACGGATGTCCGGGGAAATGGACAGCTGGTGCTGGGGTACCACCCCATTGTCCGTGCACTTTGGGTAAAGGTAGGTCTTCATCTGCCCTTTGCCCTTGACATTCACCGTCCCCCGGTAGTCGAAGTCGTAGCCCATCTTGCTCAGCACGCGGTAACTCTCTTCGCTCACCTGGATGCGGCACTCCACCCCAGTGGTGTCCATCCTGCTTGCAATGTTGACGGTGTCCCCCCAGATGTCATATAGCAACTTGGTGGTACCGATGACACCCGCCGTGAGGGGCCCATGGTTAAAGCCGACCCTGAGCTTGAAGTTGAACCAGAGCATGTTATTGTTGAAGTCGTCTACCACACGCATCATCTCCTTGGCGAACTCGAAAAGGATCCGCAAGTGCTCCTGTGGGTGGCTGCCCTCCTGGCACTGGGCAGTGTTCAGCCCTGCCGCGGCCATGTATGTGGCCCCAATGGTCTTGATCTTCTCAATGCTGCTGTAGTCCGCCTTGCTCAGGAGCTCATCAAAGTCCCCGATGAGCTCATTGAGGACGCGGTAGCACTCCTTGCCCCCTTCGTAGTTCTCCTCATAGAACTCGCTGAAGTTGACGATGCTGGCAAAGATCACTCCTCCGCTGTCGTGGTTCTTGGAGTAGGTCTGGGAAACCTTCAGCTGCTCTGCCACGTGGTAGGGGATGATGTTCCTCAGCAGCCAGTCGGCCTGGTCCCTCATGCTCTGGATCTTGGTGCGGTGGAGATCTGCCTCCACATCCCCATGGTAGTGCAGGCGGTAGCTGACCTCGAACTCTCGGTTCAGGAACCAGACCAGTAGGAGCAGGAGGAAGAAGGCAAGAATGAGCTCCTTGCCCACGAGGCTGGCTGGCTCGCTGCTGTCCTGTGGCAGCGAGCTGTTGCATGGGCTCCTCTTGGCACTGGGGAGCAGAGAGATGAGAAAGGACATCCTGCTAAGTGCATCTGTTAAGGGAGAGTTCTGAAGCTGCCCAGCTAACCAGCACCCTACACCGCAGGGGCGGAATTCAACCCTCAACAACTTCAAGCTGCTGTACGACAGCCTGCTTCTGCTTCTGCAGCAGGCCGCAGAGATGGAGCAACAGACAGCGACTTCAGCAACTAAGTCTTTAATCAGTACAGCGTGATGACTTTTGCCCCACAAGTCTTTAGCTTTGTTTAGACATCTTTTCCTTTCTCTCCACTTTTTTCTTTTGAAAAATCTCAACTTTACAGAAAAGTTAAAAATTTAGTAAAAGAATCCTATATTCTTCACCTGGATCCCACAGTTGTGAGCATTTTGCCACTTTGCCTTTCTCAACACGCACGCACGCACACACACACACACGTTTTGTTAAACTTCTCTCCCCTTCTCTCTCTCTCCCTTGCTCTCTCTCTCTCTCTCTTTGGCAGCACTGGGTTCAATCCCCAGGACCTCATCATACCAGGCAAATACTCTACCACTGAGCTATAATATCAGCCTTGCTAAGCATTGTGAAAGTAAGTTGCTGCTAACGTGACACTCCAGTTCTACACCTTCCAAGATGAGGGCATTTCCCTGTGTAACCACAACATCATTACCATGCCTAGGAAGTTTAATAGTATCTGATATATGTGCTTCTTAGGTTTCTGATCCAATAGAATTTTAATTTTCAAAGAATTTCTTTAAGTTATCTACTATCTACTTGTATTAAAGTTTTGCAAAATATATTTTCCCCTATTCTGGGTTAATTCTGTTTTGCCAAAGTAATTGAAGACAACATCAAAGAAACAAGAATAGGGCCGGGGTTGTGGCTCAGTGGCAGAGTGCTTGCCTCTCATGTGTGGGACACTGGGTTCAACCCTCAGCACCACATAAAAATGAATAAACAAAACAAAGATATTGTGTCCATGTAGAACTAAAAAAAAGTTAAAAAAAGACAAAAACAAAAACAAGAATACAGGTAGGCATGGCAGCTTGTTGTCCCAGCTACTCAGGAGGCTGAGGCAGGAGGATCACAAGTTCAAGGCCAGCCTGGGTAACTTAGTGAGAACCTGTCTCAAAATTTTTAGGCTGGGGGTGTGGCTCAGTGGTAGGGGGCCTCTGGTTCAATCCCTCATATTGAAAAATAAAAATAAATAGATAAATACATAGATAGATAGAATATATGAATATACTTTAATATTCAGTATACTCATATGTAAACTAGATGTGGTAGCATATGCCTATAAATACCCCAGTGTTCTTCCTTATGTCCTCTTCCCTCCTTCCCTCCCTTTCATTAACAATGCTGTGATTGTTCTGTTCAATAAATGTTATACCTTGAAGTATTTGTAAAGTGCCCAAGGTAGACTACTAGATTTTAGGTAATAATGGGCTTGGTCACTATATAAACATAACTGTATCTGTTACTGAAGCATCTGAAGTTTAAATAGCTCTTTGACACAGAAATCTCATTTTTTTGGTCAAAGTATTTAGTAAGTCTTACCGCTACTTGTGATGTAAGGTTATTTAAAACAGTGTCTTTGGCGTGGCCATGAAGGTCCTCCTCAAAGCACTGTCTCAAAAGCCCTGTCTGAATAGCCCCTGCGCTATTCAGAGAGTTCTGGGACCTTGGACAAGCCATGCCACCTTGCCAGGTCCCAATTTCTTTGTGTGGAAACTGGGAAGATGTGCTGGAGTATGGCCAAGTCGCTTCTGACCTGAGGTTCTGTGCAGAAAAGAGATCAGTGGGCGCAAGGTTGCAATCCTTAGGAGGGCCTGTTTGCAAGGTGGCCCAGGCTGGGCTCAGGGCGCTTGGATCTGGGGTCCCACCACTCCTGGGCTGCAGTGCCACGTAAGTGCGTGTACAGATAGGCAGGTATGGTGACTCCTGCACTCCTTGTGGAAGCCTGAACCTTAGGTATGTGCTGGGCACAGGCTGCCCATGTCACCACCTCTACTAACCCTTGGTGGCAAGTCTCCCTGGGTTTCCCAAGTGTAGTCACAGTCGTGGTGGAGAATGAGCACATTCCCTGTGATGACACTAGGAGAGGGCTCCCGGAAACAGTTTTCCCCTGGCCGATTTTGCTCTGCGTCCTTTCACTGCAATGGCCTCTAACCATGAGCATGAGGATGTGCTCAGTCCTGTGAGCCGGGGGCTGCTCTTGGGGGCTCCTGACACAGGCTTTGGCTGAACACCTATGAACTGGGGCCCGCAGGTCCTCTATAGTAAGATATCCCATACTTATTCATTCTCCTCACTGTCATTGACACAAATGACACTATATACTATGAATCTGAAGTGCTCAGCAAAGTAACTACTTATTTTAGATGAGTAAAACGTGGACTGGACCAGCTCCTGACGCCCTCTGGCTGGCTTTTAAGCAGAGTAGCCCAAGATCTGAGATCAGAAGAAACACGCCTCCTGTCCTTATGGTTCATCTCATTGGGTTAGGAGTCGGGTTTCCTTTTGGTTCTCCACAGCGGTGACAGCGAGGAATGGCCCTGTTTAGGTGCCACTGAAGTTGGCACCTGAATGTACAAGGAGACATCACCTGAATGTACAAGGAGACATTTAAAATCTCCATGGAGAAGATGGGTTTCCTCGCCTGCGTTTGTGTACTGCTCTCGAAACTTTTCCTGCTATGCTGCAAGAAAAGCCAGCTGTAGCTGACCCTGGAGATTGGTGTGGCCAATACCCTGTGGGCAGAAGACGGGGAGAGCAGGGCCAGGGCAGGTAGGACAGGCAAATGAACTACAGATGCTACTCAACTTCCAGTGGGACTGTGTCCTGACAAATCATCATAAATACTATAAGTCAAAAATACATTTTATACCCCTGAGCTTCCTGAAAACGGGGCTTGGCCTCACATACCTGCATTGTGCTCAGAACACTTACATGGGCCTATAGTGGGGCAAACTCATCTAACTCAAAGGCTGTGTTATAACACAGGGCTGGACACCTCATGTAACTTATCTTATATTGTGCTGGAAGTGAAAATAAGAATGGTTGTGTGGGTTCACTTTCCTGCCATCTCAAAGCACAGAAACAGTGAAGTTTAGCTGCTGCAAACTGGGGACTAACTCTGCACTGCTGGATTTTTCCCTCTCCTAGAACCAGTGTTATAGAGGGCACCTGAAACAAGCAGGTAAGAGAGGCACTGCCAGGCTATGACCTCACTCCCTCCCCCAGGTGGATGGATCAGGGCAATGACCCCACTCCTAACTTCAAACAGCAAAGGTTGGTTTCAAAAAGAGGAATTTGGGGAGATTCAATGCAAGAGAACTCATGACTGGATACTTCCATGTGTGACATTAAATAACACATGGAAGCTAATGTAGAGCATTATCATGGGGAAGTGGGATTTAAAAATAGAAAAAAAAAATAGAAAACCAGAATCACTTGCTGTCCTAACCAGCTAAATGTGGCATTTGTTAACATTTCAGGGTGTTTCGGAGCACTTTAAAATCTTCACCTGATGGAGGAACAGGGTATCACCAGGAGGGGTTGGAGAGGTACCTGGGTGTTGGTGATATTTTGTTTCTTGGTCTGTGTTCACTTGGGGGAAATGCACCATGTTGTACTGTTAGGACCTGGGGACTCTCCTGTACCTGTGTCACTCGTCACTAAAACAGTAACTTAAAAATGATGCTAGATGTTTTGTTTTTAAATACTGTAGTTGTAAATCATCACTCATCATTTTATCATAAATATTATGTCTTGGGCTGTTCTGTGGCTCAGTGCTAGACCTTGCATGTATGAGGTGCTGGGTTCAAATTCTTAGCACCACACATAAATAAATAAATAAAATAAAGGTCTATTGACAACTCAAAAAATATTAAAAATAAATAAATAAATGACTTACAATTTTTTAACAAATATAGTAAAATACAATACCTAGCAATAGTTATAGTACATTCACAATTTCACATAATAAATATCATACACATTTCCCATATTGGCTCTACTTTAACAGTTGTACTATTTGGGTGTGTCATAATTTAATTCCTTTGTACTGAGAACTGAAGTTGCTGATAATTTTCAATATTATTCATCATTGTGATTAATATTTGGGGGCATACAGCCTTTATCCTACGATGAATTCTTTCCTCAGCAAATAGGCAAGAAAGAACTGCTAGGTTAAAGCCTATAAACATTTTAAAGACTTTTTTAAAAAAATTTTTTTAGTTGTTGATGGACCTTTATTTTTATTTATTTGTATGTGGTGCTGAGAATTGAACCCAGTGCCTCACGCATGCTAGGCAAGCGCACTACCGCTGAGCCACAACCCCAGCCCTTAAAGACTTTTTAAAAAGACTGTTGCAGGGCACAGTGGCGCACACCTGTAATCCCAGTGGTTCAGGAGGCTGAGGCAGGAGGATCCTGAGTTCAAAGCCAGCCTTAGCAAAAGTGAGGTGCTGAGCAACTCAGTGAGACCCTGTCTCTAACAAAATATGAAATAGGGTTGGGGATGTGGCTCAGTGGTCGAGTGCCCCTGAATTCAATCCCAGATATAAAAAAAAAAAAAATTATCAAATTACTTCCAGAAACTGCTATAACATTCTGAGAAGTAATGAGGCATGGTAGAAAGGCCACACCCTAGGAATGAGGGAGCCTATGACTAAACTGTGTGACTGTGGGCAGAGCAGGTTCCTCAACTTTTCTGAGCTTCAGCTTCAGGGACAGAAACAAAGTCACCTAACATATCAGGTTATGGTGACGATTAAGTGAACATCACCTACTCTGGATATTCATATTACAACTTTTCAAAAGTCTAATTTAAAAGACCAAAGAGAATTGTTCAGGTATTTAAATGTGAGATGGCTTCAGTATTGACAATACTGACAATGTATCCGTATTTATCTTCTGCTCACATTTCCTCTTTAATGAACTTTCTGTTGTTCTGTCTTTTATCTGTGTAGGCCTTAATTAGCTCTTTATATAATAGTCCCACAAATATTTTTCTGTTTACTTTTTCTTTCTCTTTCTTATTTGTCATTCGGTCTTTGTGATCCTATTTATGTATTTATTTTTAATTTTAAAAAAATATTTATTTTTTAGTTGGACACAATAGTTTTATTTTGTTTATTTTTATGTAGTTCTGGGGATTGAACCCAGGGCCTCAAATGTGCTAGGCAAGCCCTCTACCACTGAGCCACAACCCTAGCCCATGTGATCCTATTTATTATTAATAAGTTTAGAAAATTATCTCTGTCTTAGAGGCTTGAAAACTAATTTTGTTTTTTTTCTAGATTTTATATAAGCTTATATATATGTTGTAGTTGGACACAATACCTTTTATTTTATTTATTTATTTTCATGTGGTGCTGAGGATCGAACCCAGGGCCTTGCACACACAAGGCAAGCTCTACCACTGAGCCACAACCCCAGCCCTATATAGGTTTTTTATTTTTGACTTTTCAATTCATATAGAATTTATTTTGATGTTTATAGTAAAGCAAGAAAGACCTAACATTGTTTTAGGGGGGAAAAATAACTATTTTTCCTTGATTTGTGAAATTTCCTCTGTAAAGACTTACATAAAATTAAACGAATTCTAATACATGTCTGAATAATTATTTTAGCACTCTGGAGACTGAGGCAGGAGGATCACTTGAGCCCAGGAATTCAAGGCCAGTTGGGGCGACATAAAGAGACCCTGTCTCAAAAAAGTCATTCTATTTTTTCAATAAGACATATAACTTTGATATAATATTTAAACAAGTAGTTATTTTTACTTTACTTTTAAAGAATGCATATGCTGTTTATTTTATTTGTGATATGACTGCTTTCAGGAAGCTCTGAAATCAGCAGTAATGAGACAGTCACTTTCATTTGTCCAGGTATAGACATCACGTTAAAAGCTTACCTGAAATTCTGTGCTGCATCCAGGGGTGAAATTACTATGGAACTGTAATTAAAATGCAGAAAAATATTGTTAATAAAGCAAAAAGGCATAACAGAAAGTCACCTAAGAAGAGTTGAAGCAACTTTCCAGTGTGGGGTATCGACTAAAGGAATGGCTATCCTCCCAGGGACCACCCCTTCCTGCACCTATGTCTCCCGAAGCTGAAGAGCTTTGGCTCTCTGAAGCCCCTCCTCTTCAGTGAAAGTTTATGTTTTTGTTTCCCTACCCACCTGCTCCCCTGCTCCCCATCCTGGCAAGGCCTGGCAATGACAAGGGGCTGAGCGGGCTCAGGGCTCAGAGGACCTTCTGGGCAGAAGCATCCTGGGTCGGGGGTGTTTCACCTTCCAGCCCCCGAAGCCTTATCCAGGACCTGCCACCTGGATTCTAGGCAGGAAAGCAATGTGGTAATCCCTACCACATTGTCTTCCTGGACCCATGGGGAAAAGTCCCACAGCTGTGACTAAATGTTACCATGAATGGCAATGAGGCCTCTGTGACAGCTCTTAGGTTAAAAGTTGGTGGCCATATTTCTAGCTGTTGGTGCAGAGCCTGTCATGGACCATGTCTTCAGGAAGGTAAAAGTGGGCTTTACTTTGCTTTAAGTAATTTAACTATTTATTACAGTTCCTTTCAAATACCAAAAGGCAATTCAACTTTAAAGTCCCTATTTGATCTTACTTTGAATATCTTTCATAACATTACTATTAAGTAAATTGAGGAAAGACATTTAATCTGTGCATTTTTGGCCACTGCTTGGTTAATACCATAAAATGTGCTACCAATATGACATTTGACAATATTGGGATGAAGTGGCCCATTGTGTGGTTTGTGTGTGTGTGTGTGTGTGTGTGTGTGTGTGTGTGTGTGTGATGCTGGGGATTAAACCCAGGGCCTTGTGCATGTGAGGCAAGCATTCTACCAACTGAGCTATATTCCTATCCACCTATTATGTGCTTTTATACTGACTAAAGCAGTGGTCCTCAGTGACAGATATGCCAATTCCTAGATGGGCACCTTGAAATGTGGGGTCTTTCTGGTGGTGGATATAATAGTTTAAGAAACTGGGGAACTGGGAAGCTTAGATATCTTGCCAAGCACAATGAAGTGGCTCATGCACTTCTAAATAACCTGCTTCTTAAACCCTCTGAGATTACCTCCAGATGGTTCTTTGATACATGCTAATAGTGAAACATTTTTATGAGAAGTTACAGAAGAAGTCTAATATTTAGCAGAGGTTTGTTATACAAACAAGCTTAAGTTTAAGAGATCATTGATTTTTTAAAATAAAATACTTCACTGTGTGCATCCCACTGAGGTATTATTGTTTCAAAGTACATATTTAGTTGACAAAAGGTAAAAGCCACAAAACCAGTTGCAGATGTGCAACAGGCAATTTGAGACTTGTTTTCACAAACTGAGACCCAAACATCATTCAACTAGTAGAACCCACCAAAGAGAGGGGCTTCACTGGCTCCTGCTTGCACAGTGTAATTTAAATGTCCCTCTGGTGGCCCTTGG
Source organism: Spermophilus citellus (assembly GCF_964194105.1). Classification (NCBI taxonomy): domain Eukaryota; kingdom Metazoa; phylum Chordata; class Mammalia; order Rodentia; family Sciuridae; genus Spermophilus; species Spermophilus citellus. The sequence goes on along the minus strand of NC_138187.1, from coordinate 5,891,908 downwards.
ATATACTTCTCAATTTTTGCAGCCCCATCAGTGTGGGAGACCAACCTTACACGGGACTGAGTCACACTCCCCAGCTGGGTGCTGAGGTGCTCAGTCCCAGAAATGTGGCAGAGCTTTCCCCACCCTTCTTGGGTTTGAGGGTTGGTATCTCCTGCATGGGTGTGTCTTGCTAGCCCCATGGGTGAAGCTATGCTCACCTGTTCCCTTGTAATATAACCCCTTGCCTGTTTAGAATAGAATCTTCCATGGAAGTGCCTTATGTGTGTCCCCTTCTCTTACTGTGTCCTTGGATGTGGCCTACCCAGGTGTCAGTCAACCTGCTGACAGTGGATATCATGAAGATAGACTCAGTCCCCTGAAACCTGACTCCTTGCCTCATTTGAATAGCTTCTCCTCAATAAAAGGGGTCAGCGCGTACTCTCTCTTCCTGTGGACCCTTAAGGTCAGAGAAGCCGTCACAGTGACCCCAAAGAAAAAGGTATTTGTGTCTCTTGTGTGGTTATTTTGTGCAGTCCAGTCAGCCTAGTTCAACTGGAGTGACCCTGAGCCTTTTAGTCGCGAAAACAGAAACCCGGCACATCAGAACTGGTCCTGTCTGCAGTGGTCACCACAGGACTCCTGCCTCTGTCCACACCATGCTCCCTACTCCTCAGCACCCATCAGTGAAGGCCATCTTGAGTGCAGAAACTTAATATCCTCCTCAACCCATGGCTGGACTTCAAGACCAAAGACATATGCAGTGACTGGAGGTTGTTCCTGTGTCTCACATGGTGACCTTCTAATCACCCTACATCTTCATTTCTCTGGCTTCAAAGTCTGTCACCTATCTTGGAATGTGTACCCTACTTCAGAGCAGGTTAATTCTGCTTCCTCTTCATTTCTGCACCACCTGGACCTCTGCTTTTTCACTGTCCTGATCATCTCCTTTGAGATGGCTTTGGGTCTGACTTTCTTAGATTCCAACTTATTCACTGCAAGTACGTTCAGACACTACCACTGCATTCTATCTACATGGGGCAGTCACCCAAGAACATCTACATCCAAACACACACTGATTGAGTATCCCTTACCAAAATGCTCAGGGCCAGAAGAATTTCAGATTTCGGAATATTTGCACACATATAGTGAGGTGTCTTTGGGATGGGAACCAAGTCTAAACAGGAAATCTATTCATGTTCCACATACATGTTGTATACATAGACTGAGGGTAATTTCATATAACATCTTAAATAATTTTGTGCATGAATAGTTGGTGTGCATCAAACTATCAGACTTCTGGCATGAAGTTGATGCTCAAAAGTTTTGAGATTTTCCAGAATTTTGAACTTTGGATCTTGATGCTCAACCGGCAGCACACTGTTATAAACTGTTCTTTCTTTTTCACACATTACCTTAGGGCACCTTGCCGCTACTCTTTGGATACTATATGTGTTGGAAGCTACTCTGGGTCTTGGTGGAAAACATCCACCATGCAGAGGGGCATCAGCACTACAGTGAAAGCATAGCCTAAGAGACATCAGGCAGGTGGTCACAGCTGAGGACACCATTGCATACCTGTCTGGACACAGGGAGATATAGAGCAGGAGCAGTGGCCCAGCCCCCACGATGGTAGCAAGGGAGGACCTCATCCAGGAGCTGAGCTGGCAGAAGTTACAGTAGTGCACAACGGCCACCAGCACTGCCGAGCTGGTGGACACAGTGAACTGTAAGAGAAGCCAGTGTTAGGACAGCCATGTTGCGCTCATGTCCCACCCAGGCCGTACAACCCAGCCAGCCTGCCACTGGCCCACAGCTGTTCAACAATGCATCCCTGATACTGCTGATGGCCTATCTGTGTGCAGGAGCGCTTACTTTTGGTGAGCCAGTGGTTTAAAGGACAGATCACACCTCTTTGGACCTGTGACCCAGTGCTTAGGTTCCAAGTTTTTGTTGGCACAGAGACTCTCTTCCAGGTGTGTGGAAATGGCACACACCTTTATGGTAGAAAGGAAAGTGCTCCCGCTGGGCAGCACTATGGGGTCAGTTACCTTCCAAACACTTCCTCAGGCCCCTGCTGAAAGCCTACTGAAGTGTCATTTGGTGTTAAAGCACCAAATGCAATCAGCCTGCCCTGGAAGCTCACATTACACTGACATGAACCAAAAACATAATCTTCCCCAACAATATTAGCTTGCCCTTTGAGTTTAACCCCAAAGCTCCTTTTTTTGATCAGGGGCAGCTGATCCAGACACACATAAGTTACTTGTGCCAGTTCTATAGATTGGCACATTATCTTACCTCGTTTGGAAGGTGGGACAGACACTTCTTTGTAAAGCACAATAAAAATACAAATGCTCCTCAACCTCCAATAGGGCTAAGTCCAAATGAGACTCACATGCGGAAATTACTGTTAAGTCAAAATGCATTCAGTCCACCTAACCTACAAGATGTCACAGCTCAGACTGCCCCATGAACCTTCAGCCAGGCAAAGTCAGCCAACTTCAAGCCTGTTTGATAAGCAAGTGCTGACTATCTTTCATTGATTTACTGACTATTGCACTGCAAGTAAAAATCAGAATGATCATATGGGTATGCCTTCACACCATTCCGAAATCAAAAATCATGAGCTGAACTATGGTAAGTGGGGACTATTTGTAACTAATTTGACACGAGTAAAGTTGGAGAGGATGCTAGCCCACTGGGAAATCTCTCCAGCATGCTCTGTTTCAAAAGGCGCTCAGGCTGTGGCAGAACACACCTCTTCAAGGGCCGATATTTAAGTGACTGTCCCAAGTAATCAGGCTGAGGGATCACGGAAGGTCAGCGAGCTTGCAGGGTATGGAGATCACATTGCTAGCCATTACTTACGTGTATATTTGTCTCAAATTCAGAGGTGATGTGTGAGTAGACAGCAAGGGCAGGCAGGGACACCAGGACAGCCCCGATGCAGTGGCGAGGGAGCCAGCCAGCAATCCACTCCAGCAGGTGCTTTGTGCATGCCATGACATCCTCCAGGAAGAACACCATCCTGGGACAGGGAGGGGTGAGGAAGCAGGATCAGAGGGCCCAGTGGGTCAGCCTGGCAGGGGCCCAGCCCGCACTGCCCTCTACTGTCCTATGCTACTGCTGCCCACCTCCCTCATGCTTGGTAAAAGGCAAGTGAACTGGCCTTGTTTAGCGCATCATCCCAGACTTTAAGGTCAACTGTTGCATTTGGGTAAAATGTGCTTGTCAGAAGCCAAGCTTGCACCTCTGTGGGCCCAAGGAAGCATGTAAGAATAGCTATAGGCCTAAGGAGGGCTATAGTGGGCACGTCACTGCCACCTGGCCCACCCATGGGCAGAAGATCCAGAATGGGGGTGGTCCTGGGGGCATTCTGGGGGCCTTCCTGGTTGCCACAATGATGGAGGGCTGCTACTGGCCTCCAGTGAGTGCAGCCAGGGATGGAGATGCCCTGCCACCCATGGGAGAGAACCATAGAGGAGGTTCTGCCTTGCTGCTGCACAACTGCCACATGCCCTCAGATACCCTCGGTGGTGAAAATGTTGCAGCCTGGACCTGGTTGTATTCCATGCACAAATAGGAAGTTCTAGGTGATATTAACCTGCAAATCTCTGAGAATGCAATTCCTCTGCAAACCAAGTGAAAATTGTCCTTCATTTTGTTTGGGACATCAAAGGTCACTCAGCATTTCAGACCAAACCCAGCTCATAGTGTGTGGCCCCCAACCCCACACCCCTACCTCAGCTCCTGGTGCGTGGCCCCAACTCCACACCCACAGTCTGTTTCCAACTGTCACATGTGCAGCAGTGATTATGGGCACGAGGGCAAATGGTAGACTGCTCCGTTACTCCCCAGTTAGCAGCACCCTGGCATACCTGAGGGAAAGCACTGAGGGCTCCATCTCAAGTGACTTCCTTTCTGTTTCTCCTTCACACTGCAGTGAAGGCGTTCCACTGCTTCCTTGTGCAATTGTGTTTCTGAGTGTGGTACATCTCAGGAGTGTGATATTAACAAAATACTTTCTATACAGGGGGGAAGTGGAGTGTGGGCTGGAATGTCAGGTGAGGGGATAAACTGGCCTTAGCTGAGTGATGGGCTCTCTGGGTAGGGGTGGGTGAGAGGCAGAGGAAAGGGTACGGGGGTCCAACTGGGACAGAGACTCACAGACATTCTGGGGAGACCAGACCTCCTTTTAAGCCTGCTTCCAGAGAGCTGAGGACAGGCCCACTGCCTTTGGCTCTGGAGAGGTCAGGAGCCATCGCTGGACAAAAATATGTGCCTTTCCACATGCCTGTGGTTGGAGCCTTCGGCCCTGAACTCCTGTAGTGTGTCACCTGCTTTGGCTGAGCTCAGCCATGGCCAGGAACTAGTGACTCTCCAGCCATCTCCCACATGGACTCAGGCATACTCTGGACCTTTTCATGTATTGGAAGCTCTGGCTTCCTGATAGCTAAACGATAACAGAGGTCCTGGATTACCTCCAAGAATACCACAAATAAATATTCCTCAGGTAGAACCCAGAGGTCCTGAAGGGGGACAGAGGGAGCTGAGTTGTTCCTAGGAGATGACACTGGAGGCCCTTCCTGATGGTCTTTGAAACCACAGAGTTCCAAGGACAAGACCAGCTGGTATCACCCTTGCCTGGTGCTGAACTGGAGGAAGGAGACCCTGAGTAGAGATATGGGAAGGCTTTTGGGTGAGGCAGGTAACAACCCAGGCCAGTCACTGAGGAAGCTGCAGAACTGGCTCCGTGGGGTGCCTACATACTCTACAGTACAGGTTCTTTGGGATCTAGGATCCTAAAAATGGCCCTTAGAGGGGCCAGGGGAAGCCATTTAAGGTCCACCCTCTCTTGGGCTTTGACAGCTGCTAGCACACTGAATTCTAGCAATTTAAACCTCTTGTAGGGGCGGATCAGTGCCTTACTCTCTAGTCGCTCAGGGATGGCCCAGTCACCTGCAGCCCTTTGTGTCTCAGAAGAGCAGGGCCTACATGACAGGGAGCAATGGCTACATGGTTAAATACAGGTAAGTCATGGGGACAATGCTAAATTCAGAGAGGCCTAGAGCCACAGAACCCTGTTAGAGAGAAGCTTTGAGGTGGGGGGGTGAGTGACTACTATAGGGTTTCTTTTGGGGTGATGGAAATGTTCTAAAATTACATGTTTGTACAATTGTAAATTTACTAAAAACCACTGAATTCTATACCTGAATGAATGAGTTTATTATATGTGAATTATCACAATAAAATTGATTTTTTAAAAGGAAAAACAAACAAACTAGGGGCCAAAAACTGACTTGGTCTGGGTTTGGCAGAAGCAGACCCTGGGCAGGGTTTGACTGCAAGCAGCTTCTCTGGGAGTGAGAAGAGGGGCAGAGATGGCAGCAGAGGCCGGGGGTGGGGGTACAGTCAGGAAGGGTCCTTGCTGTGCACCATGGGCTTGTTCTTGGAAGGGAATTTTGGAGACAGTGGAGACACTCTAGGGAGGAGGGTGTGGCCTCTGCAGTCCTAGCAAAGAGCTTGGGGTAGGGGTAGGAGGTCCTGGGGGTAGCCAGACAGAAGAAAGCAAGGAGCCCAGCCTGCCCACTTGAAAGAGGAAAGATTAGTATGTAGAAGTCTCAGGACCAAATCTGAACTATTTTTTTCCACATTGGGATATTGCTAAGATTAGCAGAAAACCACAGTCATGCCCTTCTCCCGTATCCATTTTACCCCTAGCTCCTAGTGGGCTTGCCCCTGCCGAGAGGCTGTGCTGTTGAGTGTGACGGGGCTCGGTATGGGGGTTCAGGGCAAGGACCTGCTGTCTAGGTGCCCAGCAGGCAGGCCTGTGGTGCCATCGGCGTGTGCCTAAGCGGGATTTGCCCTGTGCATTGCACCTGGTCAGAATGGCGGAGCTACCCAAACTCTGGGCAAGTCCTCTGGGCCAGCTTCCTAGAAAGGCACCGCTCTCTACTCAAACCCTTTGTCTTTTGGAAATGCACCTTTTCATTACTGAGCCATATGAATACATACTACAGGTTCTAGGTATCAGACATGAGTCACACAGGTGACCTGCAAATATTTCTCCGGCTCCCTGAGTTCTTTCACTTCCTCCATGGTGTTCTTTGTAGCACGAAAGTTTTAAATTTTGATAAGGTCCAATTTATCTATTTTTTCTTGTTGTGTGTGCTTTTGGTGTCATATCAAATCCAAGCTTGTGCAGACTGACATCTGTGATTTCAGAGGGTTCACACTCTGGCTTTCCTGTTTAGAAGAGGCACTTGCCCATCAGCTGTCACCTATCATTTGCTCCCAATCCACTGAGTAGAGATTTGGGAACCTTTCTGTCTCCACTGGTTTCCCTATTCTGGACATTTCATATAATAGGACTGCACATTGCATACTGTGTCATCTTTGATGACCCCGCCCCATCTCCTATCTTCCCACTTCTCTGATTTAGGAGATCCAGGGATGAGCTGGTGGCAGCTGGGGTTGCAGAAGGCACCGGCCCTCTCCACTAAGCAGCTCCCACACGTGTGGAGTGCCAGCGCCTGCGAGGAGGTGGCTGTGCAGTGGGGTGGGGGCACAGGGAGAGGAGGGAACAACAGCTGTCTCCAGAAGCAAGTTTGGAGGGTCAGCTGGCTTAGGACCCCGACCCACTGTGCTGCAGTCAGCCTGTTCCACCATAAACCATGGAGCCAGAAGAGGGAGCTAAAGGCTAGAGAGCTGCCCTGCAGTGGTTACCTGATGGAGACCACAAGGGACAGCACCTCCAGCAGCAGGGCCCCACTGAAGACGGCCAGAGCAGCGGGTGGAGGAGGCGTGGCAGCAGCCCCGTACTTGAGGAAGCAGGTGACCGAGAGGATCAGGAACACTGTTGTGGACAGAAACACATCCAGGAGGGAGCTGAAGGTAGCACTGGCAAAAGTCTTCACAGGAGAATTCTTTATGACCTGTTTAGAGCAGGAGGGGACTGGGGTGAGTCCATGTGGCCACAGATGGCCACAGAGTCTAACTCAAAGGGAAAAACACTCATGTTTACTGAGAGCCTGCCTAGTGCAGACCAGGCACGAGGTGGCAAGAGCTTTAAGTGGGCCATCTCTTTGCTACTGACCCACTTAATGATAAGAAAACTAAGGCACAGAGAAGTTAAGAACTTTCCTAAGGTCACACAGTGACTGATAACAAGCCACATGCTCTCACAGACATATTACACATTGAGTCTGAAAGATGAGTTGCTGCCTGGCAGAGTTAATGAGTCTACATGTGTAAGGACAGTTGGATGAAAGCAAGAGTTGGAAGCTGCCAGCAAATGGCTGGGCCTCAGGTTTGAGGTGGGAAGGGTGGCTCCATGACAGAAAACAGGTGGGGATTTAGGTGGCAGCTGAAGAAAGCTCCTGCCTATTGAACAGGGGTGCCTGCCAGCAGCACCTCTTCTTCCCTGGGAGCCTGCACTGCCCGGCTGGGCACTGGGTGCAGTTGTAGCCATGAAATGATCCCTGCGAGTAACTCAGCCTGGTGGTGGGAAAGGACGGGGACAGGAAGTGCAGGAGAGTGTGTGTGAAGTAAAACAGAGACATGCATGTGCTGTGAGGACGTTAAGAAGGCAGGAACAGCAATGGCACTAACCGTCCAAGGGAGGACTACTCCAGCCCCACTGTGGGCCCTGTAGGGGCCTGATCTTGATCAGTGCTCATAACAGCCGCAGAGAAGGAAATACTACTGATTTCCGTGCAGATGGGGAGCCGAGCTAGGCTGCCTCTCCAAGGACACACAGCAAATAAGGAACCAGGCTTCAACCAGGCAAGCTGATTCCCCAGTGTACCTGTAACCCTCTCCAGATGAACCTAAAGGCCGGGGCTACAGTAGGAAGAAAGGGAGCAGCCAACCACCAAAGTTGCTTTCTACTGGGTGCTGCAACTCTGAGCAGGGCGCTAGGCAGAAGGGGCTGGAGCCCATGGAAGGCAAAGGTCTGTTGTGTGTTACTCTAGGACAAACTGGCTCTAGAGCCTCAGCCTCAGCCCAGGACCCCAAGATGGGCAAGCCTGGAGAAGGGGAGTTCAGCGCTTGGGGCTGAGGCTGTGGGCTGGCTGTGATACCAGGCTTGGAATGGGAAGAGCAACCTGAGGGCAGGGCTAGGTTCTAAAGTCCCTCCAGGAAACTCAGAGGCTTTGCAAGTAGGTCTTTATTTCTGAAGTGCACTCAAAAGACCCCCAGAGTCTCTGGGGTGAGGCTGCCTACCCTGACTTTGTTCTCTCTGGGGCTCTACCTAGCTCCAGGGAATGGCCACGGCTTGCTGCAGGTGGCCCAGGTTGGGCAGTAGGGGCTCAGGGTCTGCTTCGAGGCTCTTGCAGGATAGTCACAGTGTGGGGGACGTTTCTTCCCACCTCAGTGCTGAGGTTTCTGACTTCCCCACGTGTGGGGCCTGGGGGTAAAGGCCCCACTCTCCTTGCTTTAGGTGTTCACAGCCCTTCACCACTACTTGCTGTGACAACTTGTCCCTGTTACCCAACCTGCCCACGCCCAGGTCTCCTTTCTGAAAGCAGGGATACAATGGGTGCCTACACCTCGTGGTGGTGGGAATGCTTACAGAGAACATCCATGTGGAGTACTGGGTACAGCCAGCTCCCCAACACCATTGTGGCTTGGGAGACAGTCGTTCCTGTGTCTCTCCCCTCTCCACCCTGTCTCGAGGCAGGTCTCAGACAGGCCTTGTGTTCAGTGACAGCTTCCCACCCATCTTGCCCAGCTCCATCACCTTCCGTGACCCAGGATCTTCATGACACACCATCTGATGGGGCCAAGTGACCCCTTTGGCCTTCAGCATAATGCTCATTGCATGAGCAGTCATCATCTGGACCCTGCCCATCAGGTGCCCTCCCTTTGGAGGCACCTGAAACTCCTTGGCTACACCAGGCTCTTTCCTATCTAAGGTTTGTAGGGGCTGGTCCCTCCCTCTGGAATGTTCCCTCCTCCTTCATCTGGCTAGTTCCTGGTCTTCCTACTGGAGTGGGCTTTGGAGTCTCCTCCCTCTGGGGCGGCTGCCTCACCATCTCCTTGCAGGGCATGACTGGGCCCATGGATCTGCATTGTTATTTCTAATTACTGCTCTCTTACTAGGCATCAGTATGCTCTAGCACCATGAACCAAACTAGGCAGAGCGGATGCTCAATAAATGTTTAGTGCCTAGAGAAATGGCTGATAAATGTGCCTTCCATCTGGGGTCACCACAGCACAGAATGGGGTGTGGCTGAGATGCTGGCTTTGAGGTGTCCACCCTCCCTGTGGGATTGTGGGCCTCTGCTTAGGCTTTCTCAGCCTTAGCTGTCTCTTCGGTAAAATAGGAATATTCACAAGTTTCCATACAGGGCTATTTGTGAAGAGTAAATTGGATCCTTTTTTGCCTCACAGGCTACCAAGTGACCAGCTCATGGGTGCCCTGCAGACCCTGTGCATGGGATGTTAACTGATAGCCACTGACCCTTGGAGGCTGATAGAAGGTATTGCCTCCAAACCCATGAGGCACAAACTGGCTCTCTCTGGCTCCCATGGTTTCTCAGGAGTCTGGGCTAGTTCCTGGACATAAAGATTTGCAGAATGAGTGTATGGAATTTGAATGAAAAGCCCTTTTGGTCCTAGGATTGGGCCAGTGTGCACTTTTGACTTGAATGCTGGGGGAGGTCAGGTTCTGGCCCAAAAGAAAAATTCAAGGACATGCTGTCAGAACCCCAACCAGGCTCCAGATTCTTGCATTTATTCAAGGACCCTATTAGCAATCAGGTGTGTGTGGGGAGGTGGGGCGGGTTGTGCTGAGTGTGGGTAATGAGGGAATTGTCAGGGAGGAGGCATCTGATCGTAATTCCAACATGGAATACACATAAATAAAAGAATAAAGGGGAAGTAAAATCCAGTTTAAGGTGAGGGAAGGTTTTTTGAAAGAAATGACATGTGAGCTGAGCATTTGAGGACAACAGAAGCTAAGGCAGTGCCAGGGTAGGAGGGATGTGAGCATATTTTGTGTCAAAAGGAAAAGGCTTCGTGAGCTCCTGGGCCCACCTCCAGGGAAGAAAGAAACAGAGTTCTGGGGAGAGGAGTGTAGCTCATGACCCCAGAGCAGGCGTGCCCAGGGCAGGCACCATGAGGCACAAACTGCAAAGGAGAGGGTCTAGCGACCATGAAGCTTGGTCTTTAAGATACAGGACCACAGAGAGGTTGAAGTTTTTCTCCCTTGCAAAGATAAATAAACACACATCTGCAATTTAGGGCTTATAGACTGCAGGAAATTAACAGCAGCCTTCATTTTCCTGCCACTCACTAAAGCACAGAATGGATGGTGAGCTGCCCACAAGAACAACGGGCTCTGTGGAGAGATGAAGAGCGCACCTCCTCCTGATAGCTGGTCCTGTAGCAGCGCTCCAGCTCCGCATCCAGGAAGTTGAGGCTGAACTGGTTAATGGGTGGCTTGAAAAAATAATCCTTCATCAGGCTAGAAGACATAACAAATGGAATTGATCAACACCTGGCACAATCATCCTATCAGATCACAATCAGCTATGAAAACACCACTCATAGAGCACATCACAAACACTGCATCTGAGAGTCACTGTGCAATAGGTGTTGCTCTGCTGTCCCCTTTAAAACTTATGTCTGGGAAGTCCTTTGTGTTCCTATGTATAATCACATGTTCCATTTCACGTCCATTAAAGAGTGACCATGGCCACAATCATAATACACATCATTAGTACCTTGCTTTTGAACATATATTCCTACTATCTCGGATTACAAGATACAAAGACAGCTTTCTTTGTCTTGTGAAAAGATCTTTTCTGAAGAGCCAGCAGATCCCTGTACTGAGAGTACTTGTATTGATTTGGAGGCTTCAAGTGAAAATGTAATTCAGAACCAGCTGTCCTGTCACCCAGAGTACTGACAGTAATTATGACTATGAGAGCTAACAGGTTGTTAGCACAAAATGGTGTTGATAGTGTAATTTTGGTGCTATTGTCACATATGCAGATTGTGTGTGAAACCTGAAAGATGATAAAGCTCAATGATTTTAATAGCAGAGAAATCAAATATGCTTTACATGACTCTTTCATTTTTTTTATGAATTGCTAGCAAATAGTAAGATCCTTTTTAAACTGCAGAAAATTACTACAAATTAAAGGGAACGTTAACATGATATCAGAAGGCAAATATAGCTGTGGAGAGCAGCCTGCCTCATACAGAAACCACTAGCATGACATCAGGCGGGACACAGGAGGGCCTGGCATGTGCCTGGCACCTGGGAGGCCCTGCCGTGCAAGCCTCCCTTCCCCTGATACAGAGGGGACCTCTCTTCTGTGAGTGTTCAATGACTTGGGCCTTTCTTAGAAGACAGCCTCTGTCCCCTGATGTGGGCTTCTCTCTCCTTCCTTCCAGTCAGGAAGCACAGACAGGGACAGCAGAGCAGCTGTAAGGAGAGTTGTGGTGGCCACATTTTGACCCTTGAGGCGCAGGAGTGACCCTGCGGTAAGCTGTCCTGCTCCTTCTAAATCAATTTGGGAAGCTCCACCTCTGGGGATGGGTGTAGCTCATTTTGGACCAATCCCCTCAGACAACAACTACAGCTCTGGGAAAAAAATACAAAAACAGGGGCTGGGGCTGGGGCTCAGTAATAGAGCACTTGCCTTGCAAGTGTGAGGCACTGAGTTCGATCCTCAGCACCACATAAAAACAAATAAAGGCATTGTGTCTGTGACAAAAACAAAGCAAAACAACAACAGCAACAACAACAACACCAAAAAACAACTGCTGATAAGCACAAGAGAGGGACCAGGGCAGGTCCAGAATAGAACAAAAGAACAATACCAGGTAAATGTCTCGTGTGTGTGTGTGTGTGTGTGTGTGTGTGTGTGTGTGTGGCCTGAAGACAGACATTAGTCAGCACCATATGTAGGGTAGCGTAAACTCAGAAAAGTCACCAGTCTTACTGGCTTAAAAAAAAAAGGAAAATGAATTTTGGGGTGACCACAGTTGAAAGATGAGGTTATTAATATCAGAAGGGAGAGAATTAGGGAAAGAGATCCCCAAATTCTGTATGTAAACTGCTCAAATCTCTGGCTGATCCTTGTAGGTCATGCAGAGGCAGCAGACTACAAGCAGCCCACTTACAGCTAAAAGAACAGGAGATGGTAGTTAAAGTTTGAATTCAGATAAGTTAACTGACTGCTGAAACAAAAAATAGATAATCTTCAGAGTAATATTAACAAAAATCAGGTTTCTTAAGTTTTACACACAAAGTCTACAACACAATCCAAAATTTTAGGCATAGAAGAAGACAGGAAAACATGGGTGCACTCAACAGGAAAGCAGTCAGGAGAAAGCAGCTCGAGGGCACGAGGCTGGGTCAAGGTGAGGGTTATGATGAATGCAGGTGTGACTGATACCTGTGACAACTACAGCGAGAGGAAGGAGAGAATGGGAACCTTTAACACTGTGAGATTTCTTCATTTAAAATGAAGTGACACAATAGTAATTCTACAAAGATCACAGACACTTAAGGAAATATATCTGTAATTCCTAGAATAACCACTAAACTGTGGTCTGAGGTGTGGCTACCACTGAGCTACAACCCCAGACCACAGTTAGAATTTTAATAGATTTCTCTAAACAACTGATAGAACGTAAGAGGGCGGGCACCAGGGACTGAAATGGAATAAACTAAATTCCAGGCATGTATGATTATGCCAAAATGAACCTGAGTATTATGTACAACCATAATGCACCAATAAAAGAAAAAAAAACCAGAATAATAGACAGAAAATGAATAAAGAAACAGATGATCTAAACCACTGTACTGACTACCAGGACTTAACTGACATCTGTGGGTCACAGCATCCCATGAGTACAGAGCTCACATTCTTTTTGAGTGCGATGATAAGTTCACCCATCAGATCACGTGTGAGGACATAAAACATGTCCTGACCAATGTAAAAGGACTGAGATCACAGAGTGTGTCCTTGGACTATAACATTAAATTAGACACTAATAGCTAATATATGTAAAAACTATTCCTCATTCAAAGGAGCCAGTGCTCCTGAGCTGGGGCGGGGGAGGCAGAAAATGAGCCTGGAACACCCTGCTCTGCTAGAAAGTGACTGCCCCTTACAAATGAAGGGGTGGAGTCAAAAGGACCCAGGCACCGGTCCAAAGGGAGCTCTAATTGGTCAGATGGGGCATCCCAACATAAAAAGTACCAAGACGGATTATAGTCCATGAAATAAAACAGGAGTGCATGAGTTCAGGCTAACAATGGATGGATGGAGAGTGGTATGGTGGTGCATGCCTGTTATCCCAGTGATTTAGGAAGCTGAGGCAGGAAGATAGCAAGTTTGAGGCCTGTCTTAGCAAGATAATATCTCCAAAATAAAAAAACAAAAAGAGCTGAGGATGTAGCTGATTAGGGATGTAGCCCCTGAGTTCATTTCCTAGTACTGCAAAAAATAAAAAGTAAAAAATAGATGGATGGGTAGCAAAAGGAGGGCCATTCTTTATAGCAGATGCTGAGCACCAAATGGTAAACGTGCTGGAAGTGCTGAGGTTGGAAACCACCATACTGAAATATCATAGTGAAGACAGTTTCAGTCAAGACTCAATGGATGTTAAATCTAGGGAAGTCTGATAAGGAATAGGAATAATAGACACTAAAGTATCTTTCCACAGATTGCTTATTAATCATAGGGAGAAAATGATAATCACAAATTGGAGAAACTGGCTACACCTTGTGGGATTGATCAAAAGAAATATCATGCCAGGAGTGGTGGGACACGCCTATAATCCAGCAGCATGGGAGGCTGAGGCAGGAGGATCTCGAGTTCAAAGCCAGCCTCAGCAACTTAGTGAGGCCCTAAGCAACTCAGCGAGACCCTGTCTCTAAATAAAAAGCAAATAGGGCTGGGGAGGGCTGGGGTTGTGGCTCAGTGGTAGAGCGCTTACCTAGCATGTGTGAGGCACTGGGTTTGATTCTCAGCATCACATATAAATAAACAAAGGCCCATCAATAACTAATAAAAATATTTTAAGAAAGGGCTGGGGATGTGACTCAGTGGTTAACACCCCCCTGGATTCAACCTCCAGTACCACTCACACACAAAAAGAACATCACCAATGAGGAACCAGTGGGCCACATGGGCCTCTGCATGTGAGCCTTGGAAGGACGGTGCCACCTCTGTGCTCTCTGGCCAGGCACACAGAACATGAACCTAACCATAAGGAAATACCTCACAAGCCCAACTTCAGGAATGTTTTGTTTTTAAAGCTGTCACATCATGAAAAACAAGGCATGGCTAAGGAAGCACCCCAGATTTTAGGAGCAAAGAGGCCTGACAACTAAGTGACACAACACGTGATCCTGGACTGGAAGCAACAGGGCTGCCAAAGATGAACTGGAACTGGGGCTTCAGGCTAGATGGAATGTCACACCATGCTGATTTCCCTGCCCTCGTCAACTCGACTGTGTACTACAGCATCCTCATTCTGGGAGTCGCAGTCAAAGAGTAAAGGACACAATGCATCCAGCGTACTGCCAAATGCTTTGGAGAAGAGTATATTTCAGAGCGGGGAAAGGGAGGACCGCAAAACTAACACAAAATGCTAAGGCAGAGCATATGGAATTCTAAACGGCATTTGTATAACTTTTTATGTTTCAAATTACTTCAGGATAAAAACAAAGCAATATACTGATGAAGGAAGAGAAATGCACGGACGGGGCAACTCAGAACAAGGAAGCAACCTCTCCTGTAAAACCCTACCCCCTGGGTGGTGGCCACGCTTTCTCACCTGTCTTCTTTGATAACGTCCACAAAATGCGCATCTGTCTTCTCACGGATGTTCTTGAACCTCAGTGGGAGGAGGGCTGACTGGTCGAGGCTCACGCCCGCCCACCTGCCCTTCTCCTGAAGGATCTCGCACAGGGAGGTCTGGCTGTTGGTGAGCTTCTCCTCTTGGGGAGGGCTCAGAAGTCCATTCTGGGCTTTGGAATTCGGTCCTCCGGCAGCCTGCCTCAAGACAGAGGGAACAAGTGAGTGCACTTGGTGAAGTGGCGCCAGGGCGCATGCTCACCCCACCTGGCCCTTGGCTAGCTGCAGCCCTGCACCTCACTGGGTGCCTGGCAAATCTGCTGCCACCCCACACAACCTTCTGCCACCCTGCTTCCCCCACAACACACACTCTGTCAAAGGGCATGTCCAGGTGTTCAGGCAGCAGAGGCTAAGACTGTGAGGACAGCTGTAAAGCCAAGGCAAGAACCAAGATTCAGGGACTCTGCTCACCAAGAACTGGGGCTCCAGGAGCCTGTGTGGAAGGACTGGGGGGCCTCCGAGGAGATGAAGGATAGGTATAGGGAAAGGAGTCCCAGGATTGTGGGGCTGGGGCTTAGGAAAAGCTGGACAAACAAGACTTATATTTGGGAGCTTCTGTGGCTGAGAGAGGCAACTGACGTGCTCACAAGTCCTTTGGTAGATGATGGAGCGTACAGGATGACAGACAGGGCCTCCTAGGGGAGTGGCCTTCAGAAGGCTTCCCAAACCTCTGGGCTTTGGGATTTATCTACTTTCTACTCCAGTCCTGACCAGGTTCTTCCACAGCTCCCTGCTGCTCACCCTGCCTCTGAGCTTCTCTTGGGTGGGCTCTTTATCTGGCAGAGGCCCTTCTTCCCTTTGCACATCTGTATTCTACCAGAAGTTGAGTAGGCCTTCCAAGCCACCAACCTCCCACCACACTGGCCTGCGTGTTCCCACACTCTCGCTGCCCTGGCTCAGCACGGAGTTACTCTACTTCACATGGTTAGCTCTGCTCTATTCTGTTCTTTATATTGCTTGGGGTGGAACCCGGGACTTGTGCACGCGAAGCACTCGCTCCACCACTGAGAACATCCCAGCCCCATCATCCTGTTCTTTATGTTACTCAAAACCCTCAAAACCAGAAGGTCTGGAATGCGATTACCCAAGAGGAATTATTCTCAGAATTGAGAAGTCGACAAGACAGGAGTATCACCTTAGGAGAGGTACTGGGGAGGAATTGACAGGAACAACAGGCATGAGCTTGTTACCTTGGTGCTGGTCTTAGGCTCGTCTTGACAGCCATTTTGCACAGCTGCTCCTTCTGCACCAGCTTCAGATTTGGGAACAAATGTAATTCCACATGACGGACAGGTCTACAAGAAAAACACAAGGCATGGGAACATACCCGGAAAGCACGATCATGATGTGAGACTCAAACAAGTCCACTGCTGTAATCTGCTATCACACAGATGGCTATACCCAAATGAGAGGCTTCCTGTGCCACACCGGAGGAGCTGGAAACAAACCGACCAGGTAAAAACGGAAACAGGAAACCTGAGCATGATGCCCGTGGCAGCACTGTCCACAACACCCAAAGAGCGGAAACCCAGACTCCTGCTGATGGCGAATGGACCAGCAAACTGGGTTCTACAAACAAGGATATCGTTCTGCCATAGAAAAGAAGGAGGCACTGACATGACGACAGCAGGAAGACCCCGGAAGACACTGCTGCTTGTTGAGAAAGCCCGACCAAAGAGGCCATCCCGTCCTATGAGAAGCCCAGAAAGGAGGATCTACAGAGACGAGAGCAGACCATGGCCGCCAGGGGTAGGGGAGAGGCCGGGAGAGGACTGCTGACACGGACTCTGCTGAGCCTGAAATCCTGATCCCCAAGGTGACGGCGGCGTGAGGAGGCAGGGCCCTCTGGAGGTGACTGGGCCCTGAGGGGAGAGCCCTCACCGATGGAATTAGTGCCCTTATAAACTCCCTGGTCACTTCTACTGGACGGAAGCTTATCTGTGAGTCAGGAAGCAGGCCTTCACTGGACACTGAACTTGCTGGCACCTTGATCTTGGATTTCCAGCCTCTAAAACTGTGGGAAACAAATCACTGTTCTTTTCTTCTTTTTTAATGTCACCTGGTTGATTTTTTTGTTATAGCAGCTAAATTTTTTTGTTAGGGTTTGAGAACCTAATCTGAACCAAACCCTCTGGATTCAGAGACTTCAACCAATCTCCTCAAGACAGCAAACCAGTAAACAGCTATTTCTCTGACCACTTTGACACATGCAGACATCAGCCATTGGTTGAAGGCACTGGCTCTGGAGTTACACTGCCACAGACTGGACCTTCTTCATACCACCTTATAGATATGGGATTTCTCTGAACTTCAGTTTCCTCATCTGTAAATTGGGGTACATCTACCTCAAGGAATTATTTTAGGTGAGAAAAAAACCAAGGAATTACATGTAAAGCAAGTCAGAGGTGTTTCAAAAGCAGCTTCATTTTGTATCCCAGCTCTACTCACACGGTACGGACTTCACAGAATGCTGAGTCAAGAAGGATTATGAGGCCACATCCTGGCCCAGTAGGGAGAACTGACTCATGGTACTGTGTGCTGTGGGCAGGGGTTGGACAAGAGAGGAGGACATGGGTGGTAGCAGGAGAACCAGCTGCAGATGCAGACTAGAGGCCCTCTTGGCAGGGCTGCCCCAGGCAGGAACCAGCAGATCATCTCATTACACTTGAAAAATGTGGCTCTTTGCTGTTCTCTTTCTTTCTTAGCTCCTATCCTGGCAGGGGCATAGTAGGGAGGGAGGGTACAATTCTTTTTTTTTTTTTTTTTTTGTACTAGGTATTGAATGAACCCAGGGGCACTTACCCACTGAGCTACATCTATAGCTCTCTTTTGTATTTTACTTAGAGACAGGGTCTTCATTGAGTTGCTTAGGGTGTCACTAAATTGCTGAGGCTGGCTTTGAACCAGCAATCCTCCTGCCTCAGCCTCCTGAGCCACTGGGATTATAGGTGTGCACCACAATGTCCAGTGTGAGTGTGATTCTTTCTTCAAACTTTAAAACAAAACAAAAAAGGAGAAATCCACCATCCCTGGTGGAGACACAATCTCTCCTGGTTGGAAGCAAGAGGCCCCTTCTGCACTAGGGGGGTCCTGCCACACAATGGGGGCCTCAGTAATTTAGTGGGTTGGGTTTGTTTCCTTCCCCATGGCCCCCACCTTAGCAATTTCCCTTTTAACTATTTTCCAGTTTAATTTTGATCTGGATTAAAACATCTTACAACCTGTTTTTTTTTTTTTTTTTTTTGCTAAGCACTGATCCTCCTGTGAAACTTCCCAACCCATTGAAGGTCTTTCCATCTCCCTTGTTGCTGCCAGCATCCCATCACTGCCCAGAAGCACTCACTGGCAAGAGGATTCCTGCACCAATGAACCACATGGCACAGCCACCTCGGGGGGATGGCTCCAGGAGAGCACATGGGCAGGGGAGCTAGATGACAGCCACTGCTGTACTAACCCCAGCTGCTATGGCTGAGACTCGTTTGTGATCAGCCCAGGGTGAGCAAAAACAGGCCTTCTGAGACACAAGGGCACCTCAACACACTCTAGGGCTCCTGGCCCCTGACCACCAGGAGGCTTCCCTCTAGCCTCCCTTCATGGCAGAAGGAGGGCCCAGGAATAATCCTGGCACTTCCATCTCCTGGACCTTGATCCCTGAAATGAACCAAGCTGCCTTGACTGTCTTCCTTATTCTTCTAAGTAGTTGTATAGGCACAATGACAACAAGAGAAGCTTCTAAGGTCCCCCCAAACAGGGTCTTCTGCAGTCCACAGAGCTTGCTGGTTGCTGCCTGGGAAACCTGGGAGTCCTTGGAAAGATCAGAGAGAGTACACTGGTTATCCTAATCAGGGGCTCTCACCTCCTTCATGGCTTGGGCTCTAAGGGGATGACTGTAATGATTTCTCCAACACGTGGGGACACATTTGCATCCCTCCCACCCCCATCAGCAAGCTCTTCTTTATTCAGCAGCAGTCAATTGGTCAAATACCTGGCAAGGCTCATTTTCAGTTCTTTTTGTTTTTAACACATTTTAATACATGTACCCTGCATCCCAGAACGTATGGCATCAAGCTATAGAAGTGTTCTCTTCAACGCTATTTCATGTGGTGAGGTAAATAATTTTGAAGCCAACAGCTGTCCCTTTTCATAACTGTCAAGGATGGAGCAGGGAAGCCTCTTTGCCGAAGGAATCATCAATGAAGTCCTCCCTTCATCTATTCAGGATTCGAAGCAAGATGGGCTACAAGAAGTTCGGGTACTAGAAAAAGCACCCTTTGTATCCAAACTCAAGTTGGACGTGGTGGGCAGAATAATAGCAGCATTGTGACAACAATAACAACAAATACAAGTCCCTGAGTGCCACTCTAAGCTTTTCATAACAGTTTACTTAGTCCTCAGAAGAACCCATGAGGCGGGCACTATGATCAATCCCATTTTACACAGGAGGCAGTTAAGGCTAAGAAGACAGGGCCACCCAGAGTCGCACCACCAGAAAAAGAGCAGGGAGTGAGAGCCGAGGCAGCAGAGCTCTAGGTCGCAACCACCACCCATGCCATGCCTAACTATGCCACTGGTGGGCCATGGCACTGTCATTTCAGCAAATGGATTAAGTACAGGTGTGAATGCTTCAAAACCAATGATTTCTGTTAACAAAATACTAGAGGAAAAAAACAGAAATAGTAATTATCTCAGGAAAAAAGGCATCCCAGAAGCCTCGAAGCTGTAAGAAAAGAAAATGGCAGCCTGTGAATGCTGGAGGCAAAATAGACACATATCTGTAAAACTTAACCCAGGATCTCCAAGCCATGTTGCACAGAATCGAGAATCCTGAACTTCTCATCCCACTCCTCAGCCCTACATGACCACTGGGCTCAATAACTGAGGCTGATAACAAAAATGCAAGTCAATAACATGTTAGGTTAGATTCAGCAGACTGTAAACCAAGAAGATTGTTACTGTGCTGTGGCAATATTATTCCATCAGAAAGCCAAAATAAAAATATTTGGGGGGCTGGGGATGTGGCTCAAGTGGTAGCGCGCTCGCCTGGCATGCGTGCGGCCCGGGTTCGATCCTCAACACCACATACCAACAAAGATGTTGTGTCCGCCGAGAACTAAAAAATAATAAATATTAAAAAATTCTAAAAAAAAAATATTTGGTATTTTGGGATACACACAAGATTTCACTTGTGTGTAGCGTGCACTACTGGATGGTGCCATTAGATGGCACTGCACAGACCTTTCCATTCAATTCACACACATGGTCCCTTGACTTCCAAGAGAATTACTTGGGAATGCCCTTCACTGCATAGAACCACGGTAGAGTTATCAAAACTAAGACGCAGAAACACTGCACAATGCTATTAACTGAGCCACTGACTTCTTTCAAGTGTCCCAGTTTCCCTCTAATGCACATTTCTGTCCTTGGAGGCTGCCCATGGTCCTAAGACACATTTAGTTCTCATGCCTCCTGAATCTCCTCCAGCATGTGCAGCCCCTCCATCTGTTTCTGTCTCCTGTGATCTTGATACTTCTGTAGCATCTTGGTTGTGTTCTGCAGAACGTCCTTGGATTTGGACCTGCCTGATGCTTTCTCACCAGCAGCTGAGGTTTGGGGCTTCAAGCAGGCCTGCAAGAGGGGAGGTGGTCTTTCCAGCACACTGTGTCAAGCAAGTGTGGTTTCAGTAAGTCTCATCAAGTGTAGCTCCCCTTGCTGCCAGTATAGGGGCTCCGTAGGCCTGTCCTTGGTAAAGGCAGGAGTCTTCAGGGGAACATGCCTGGAGGCTAAGCAAATCTCCTTTCCTTCTTAAACTTCTGCCCACTGATTTCAGAGTTTCTGGATGCACCAGTTTCTCCTGTGGTGTCTGAAGGGTGACTTTCTATCACTTTCATTCCTTCTACCTCCATGACCTATAATTCTTCTGTGAGCAAGTATTGTCAATTTATATTTTATATGATTTCTCCTTGCTGAGTAGAACACACATGACTAAAGCTATAGATAAAACCTGGAGATTCTTTTTTTTTTTTTTTTAAAGAGAGAGAGAGAATTTTTTTTTTTTAAAGAGAGAGTGAGAGAGAGGGGGGGAGGGAGGGAGGGGGGAGAGAGAGAGAGAGAGAGAGAGAGAGAGAGAGAGAGAGAGAGAATTTTTAATATTTATTTTTTAGTTCTCGGTGGACACAACATCTTTGTTGGTATGTGGTGCTGAGGATCGAACCTGGGCCGCACGCATGCGAGGCGAGCGCGCTACTGCTTGAGCCACATCCCCAGCCCCGAGAGAATTTTTTAATATTTATTATTTTTAGTTTTTGGTGGACACAACATCTTTATTTTATTTGTATGTGGTGCTGAGAATCAAACTCAGCGCCCCGCGCATGCCAGGCGAGCGCGTTACCACTTGAGCCACATCCCCAGCCCCTGGAGATTCTTTTTTAAAAACTTACTTTTCAGCGGGCATGGAGGTAAACACCTGTAATTCCACTGACTCAGGAGACTGAGGCAAGAGAATCGCAAGCTGGAGGCCAGCCTTAGCAATTTATCAAGACCCAAAGCAACTTACTGAGACTCTATCTCAAAATAAAAACTAAAAAGGGCTGGGATGTGGCTCAGTGGTTAAGCACCCCTGGGTTCAATCCTCAGTAGCAAAACAACAACAACTACTTTCCATTTATATTTCAAAGCAGCAGGTAGATTACTATTTATTCATTTATTTAAAAATTTTTGTTTTTAATTTTTTCATGTGATGCTTAGGATTGAACCCAGTGCCTCACACATGCTAGGCAAGTGCTCAACCACTGAGCCACAACCCCAGCCACTATTTATTTTAAAAAAAAAATTAGACAAAATTTATCTGCCATACAAGTCACCCATTTGAAATGTACACTTCAAAGACTTCTGGTATACTCACAGGGTCGTGAACCATCACCATTATTAACTCAGACTATGTATAAACTTGGTATATTTGTATGTATATAAAATGAAGTCTATTATCTTTTTAATTTCTATAATGACATAAGAGGCTCCCCACTTCCTCAAACTGAGCCAACTGAGCCTGTTCAAGACGGCTTACATACAGATAATAAGGAGGGGAAAAATGTCATCATTCGCTTCATATTATTAAAAAAGTTACAGGCCTATCACAAAACAATGGTTCCCAGGCTAATGGCCTCAACGGGCAAGTATGAACCTTCTGAAAACAGGACAAATCCTTTCTGGATCATCCACATCATTGGCTTCATTAATGAGTATAAATGTGTAGAAATGCGAGTGAGCATGGAGTCCTGGGGTTCTGAATAACAGATGAAGGCATCTCAAAAAGATGAGCCAAGCAGGAGCTTCTCAGGCCTTCCAGAGATAAATTGAAGATGCCTCACAGCTCAAACCATTCATTCTAATGTGAACCATTCAAGTTTGGTCTTCATTTTCCTTTTCTTCACAAAGGTGTCAGTTTTCATCAACATGTGTAGTCTTGATCCATCCATCACGATAAAATGGGCACACCCCTGGCAGAGATAACACCACACTCCCCAGGCCAAGGTGCCCAGTTCCCATCTACTGTCTGTGACGTGGCTTCATCAAGAGCGTCCATCCTCAAAGCAATGAAGCGACTGCAATTACTATAAGAATCTCCCTCAAACCAGAGTACCAGAGAGCCCCTTCCCAGGGGATCCTGCGACTTCTGTGGGCAAACCCAAGAGCACCTCTGCCTCCTCCCTGGCTTCTCTCCTCCTGCCATGGCCAGTCTCTGGCCTATAGACAAGAGTGTGCATGTCCCAGTGCTGCTGAGCTTTCAATCCAAATTCCATACTTATCGTCACAGCTTCAGTACATCTTAGACACTGGAAGAGGTTTTTTCACCTCACCCTCTTGTCAATAAGGAACACTATGGCTCTTCACAGTCCCCAAGCCAAAGCTTTGAAAAGGATCAGCAGCCAGGCACAAGCACATGCCTATAATCCCAGTGACTTGGAGGCTATGGCAGGAGGATCTCAAATTCGAGACTGGCCTCAGCAACTTAGCAAGAACTTCAGCAATGTAATGAGACTCTGTCTCAAAATAAAAAGGATAAAGGGCTGGGGATGTGGCTCAGTGGTCAAGCAGCTCTGGGTTCAATCCCCAGAATTCCCCTCCAAAAACAAAAAGATCATCAGCCCGAAGTCATGGCCCTTTCCAGGATGCCCATGATGCCCCCTGAGGCTGATGTGGAGTCCTCATCTCTGCCTGCTCATCACAGCTCCCTTCACCCTCCTCCCCACCCCAAGCCACAGGGGGTCTCAGGCACACTGGAGCTGTGCTGCTTCTAGCAGTCTCTCTCCACCCATTACGCAGCCCCAGGGTCCTTCTGGTGAACTCCAACTGCTGGGGTGTGGGAAGGGTTCCCTTTGACTATGACCTTAGAATCAAAGCCCTTGACTTACGACATCTCCATCATTTCCTAGGAGGTTGTACAGTATTCAGAGCATTTTAGGAGACATTAGATAGCAATTTTCCAGTGAAGAACTGGAAGAAAACTTAAAGACATTCAGGACACACTCTGGGAGTAGAAAACAGACCCTTTCTGGATGCTACCACGGCTCTAAATAGTTCCTCAGGGCCTTTTGAGTTCTGTCCTGCGATTGGCTCTGCAAAGTTGAATCTTTGTCCTTATGGCTAAGAGTGAAGTCGTAATAACGGATTGCTGCAGCTGGCCATTCGGGAAATGTCTAAGTCATTTAACTCTTGGTCTAAGTCATTTAACTCATGGTCCCTGCATTCATAAAGCACACAGGAAGGCACAAAGGGGACAAGGGTTAAGACTAGGACAGTCAGAGCCAAGCTAACAGGCTAAAGGGACTAAGAACTCAAAGAGGAGGAGGCGGTGCTACAAGCCAAGGAGGCAATGGAAAATGCAGGAAGCAGAATGTGAAATCAGAGAGGTGTACAGAGGCACAGGCAAGGGAGAGGGACATATAAGAGGCCAGGTGTGGACTCCTTGAGAGACCATCCGCTCAACACCTTGCTCTAACTTCTTGATCCCTGGCAGAAAACTCCTTCCACTACATAAACCAATGTTCCCCCAAACAGTGTCACCCACAGCATTTACCCTGCAAGGTACAACTTGAAAACTGACACCTGTGCTCAGACAGCCCTCAAGACTGTACCACCCACAGGCGCATTAGAAAGCCCCACGTGGAGGGCTGGAGATGTGGCTCAAGTGGTAACACCCTTGCCTGCATGCATGAGGCGCTGGGTTTGATCCTCAGCACCACATAAAAATAAAAGATATTGTGTCCACCGAATACTAAAATAAATAAATATTTAAAAAGTTCTCTCTCTCTTAAAAAAAAAAGAAAAAAGAAAGAAAGCCCCACGTGGAAATCCTTTCTGCCCAGTTTAGTGCAGAAGTCAAGTTCAGCTTGACCAGGAGCCGGGACAGAAGTTCACACGGAGTCCACTCTCTCAAATGAGGAAGCCGCAGAGGCAAAGAAGCAACCTGTTGACAAGAGGAGCAACAGATGCTGGGAAGGATTTGGAGGGAGGAGGCAGGATTAGGCAGAGCTGACCTGAGTGCAGGTCATCTCACTAAGGCAGCAGACCAGCACCACACACAAGGCACTGACCAGATCACAGGATGAATCCACCCAAAAAGCGAAGGAGCAAGCAATGGGTATTTGCCATCTCTGCTGTGCCATACCCCTCGCATGAGGAAAGGTCTTAGAGGTCAGATTGTAATCCACTGTTTCTGAAGCAGAACTCAATTTTTTCCCCCTAGAGTTTAGGATCACGTTGCACACAAAATTCATTCAGTTACCCAGCACCTGAGATTCATGACCTGCTTGGATACCTGCTCTCCCAGAGCCATAGGAGATAGGATGCTGAGTAGAACTTCCCAGGGTGGCCATGCTGCAGGGAACTTGGTATTTCATCTCTTCCTGTTCTTTCCACTCCAACTTGGAATTCAAATTATTTCAATGTTCTGGGACAGCCCTCATCTCAGATATCCTATCATCCTGCCCAAACCATTAAAATATCCCAGAAATTATACTTTGTGATCCAATTCATCTTTCCCTCCTGGAAGGGATACAAAAATCTTTTATTTTTTTTCTCAAATTCCTTTTGGTATTACAGTCAACTTAATAGATCACAAGATTGTCAGATAACATTTATATTATTTGCAAGATGTAGGCATAGCAACAGAACATACTGAATAGTTTTTGCCCATCCGGTTCAAACATCTAAAACTAGAACAAGAAATATTCTTTCAGGGTGAGAAAAATCCCTCATAAGGCAATTTATTATAGAATTGCTGTCACTAAAACTGGAAGTGTGTGACACGGTGAACTCAGCCACTGCATCCTCTGGTGGAGAGAAACACAATACACATAATCCAAGATGACAGAAGAATTCAACACATTGTTTATTTGGGGCTTTGAGCCCTATTTCTCTACTTAAATGCAGCTCAGTTTGAAGCCTGGAGGAAACCATTTCCCCCCACACAATAAGACCACATTTGGAAAGTCATGTTTTCATGTTCCTCCCTTGCAGGCTCTGTAAGTCTGTGAGCTGAAAGCTCCTCTGTCCGACATTGCAAAGCACTGGCGTGGGAAAGCTCAGACACACTGCCCTACATATGCAGAAAGAGCATGGAGAGAGGGTGTCTAATACCGCCATCCCCATGGTTCTCACCCGGGGCTGGCTCTGCCTCCCCAGGGAACCTGGGCAATGTCTGGAGACATTTTTGGTTAATATAACTGGAGGAAGAATGTGTTACTGGCATCCAGTAGCCAGAGGCCATAGATGGTGTTAGCCATCTGACAGCGATAGGACAGCTCCATGACATGGGATTATCAGGTCCAAAATGTCAACAGTGCTAGGACCAAGAAAGTGCATTAAATTAATGAAGCACACAAGGAGAAAAATATAAAAGCACTGTCAATAGTCCTGAACACAATAATTACCAGAAGTAACTGGATGATAGAACGACAGCTTCCAACATAGTAGGATAACCCAGACACTGCAGTGGATGGCTACATTATGAAGACCATTAAGCTCAAAGACGAATAGCTAGCTTTCAAGTCTGCTAATCATGTGCATAAGTAGAAACATACTGGTTCAAAGCAGGTACAACAGGCTATCCTCCTAACTAACATCGTTTTGTTATCTGAGAGCCCCAATAGTGAAGAAGAACTGTTATAACTGTCTCACTCTCTTTTAAAAAATGGAAACAGCAAATATTTAAACTATAAACAGAATGTACCAGCAGGGGAACTAAATCCAAAGTGAAAACTGAGGAATAGCTCATAAATAAAAATGACTTCATAGGCCCAAGGTCAAGTGTATCAGTTCCTGGTAGTTCATTATGACAGAACATCAGTCCAGAAGCAGGCACTTCTAGACTGCCACCCGGAGGCCTCTCTTCCTACATTGAAATGCCATAATGTTCTCAGCAGCATGTACTTTCTTCAGTGAGCCACATGCAAGATTCACCTACACCAACAAAATTTAAGATAATCACAGAATTTTAAGAGTCACAGAAATATTTGATAAAGTAGTCTCTGAAATAAAATAGAAACCAGCTCTCTGAGCAAAATGCAAGGAAATTACCTGTACTGTCATTTATCAATAGTTTTTAGAAATCCCCAAAGACAACATAGTCGCAGAAAAAGAAAATAACTAATAACTCAGGTGAAAAAACATCTTTATGCAATGCAGAAAGGAAATGGAGGTGCATAAAATGTCAAAAAGCAAGGATATTAAAAATGCAAAATGCTGCTAACTATTTATACTGTTTAAAAATCGTGAAAATCAAATCGAAAGGCATTCTGAGTCCTTTGCCAAAGGACGTTCATTATTTCACGTGTTCTACTGCAGAATTAATATAAAGATTTAGAAGAAGGAAAAAAAAAACTAACCTTAAGGTTATCAAAGGTTTTGACAGTCTGCGCCAAGTCACTGACGCTCCCTGACGATGCTGTCCCCTGTCCCCTAGGGCCTGAGGACACCCGTGAGCCGTCAAGGACCTCAAAGCCAGAAAGCAAGGCCTCTGCACAGCTGCAGTGAGACTCCTTGGCTCTCTGACCCGATATCAGGTATGTCTTCAAACCTATGATGGATAAAAATTACAATCAGCACAGGTTGAAACCACGGTTGACTGAAACGCAGCTTGATCTTGCTCTCTGTAGAGAACGTGCTCCTGAAAGGTGGAAGTAAAGTGAAAATGTGAGTGGGTCATTTATTATGAGTGCATTGCAAGCTCTTCTCCGACAGATGTAGCCTCAGGGAATCCATCAGCCTCCATGATAGACGAACCGTTTACTCATGCTACATGATCTTGGAATAATGGCTGCACGCTTCCACCTTGGGGGGCTGGAGTGAGCAGGACTAATTCCTCTATGGAGGGGTCACATGACCTCTTTGTGAAGGTGGCATGTACTCTCTTGGATTGGTGGCTCTGCATACCACTTGGGTTGATAAACACCCATTCTTGCCATCTGTAAGGGACTGTCCCCAGCCCAGGGCGACCTCAAACACAGGGAGGGTCCTTTATCCAGACAACTGCTAGTCTGCTCCCTGTGCAGCTCCAGCACTGCAAGAGAAAGCACAGACAGATATGCCCAGAGACTGGTGGCACCTAGAGCAGAGGAGGCTGAGTGAGGAGCCCTGAGCCTGAGCACAGCAAAGCGTCTGTCCACCAGGTGGAGTGCACCTCGGCAGGGAGCAGCAGCTGCCTGTCTGTCACTGTGAGCCCACACCAGCCTCATTGCACACATTCCTGAGGCTTGTCGTCACTTGGTAATTGAGATACCAAGTTGCACTCATTCACCAAACATTTATTAAGCACTTCCTGTTTACCACACACTGTAAAGGGTGTGAGGAAGACAGGAATGGACATGGCAGCCACCGTTGTGCCCTGTGTAGAGCCCATCACTTGAAGGGGGGCAAGGAAAACAAGTAGGTGTAAGTGTGGTTGGGTGGCTGAGGCACAGGCTGAGAACACTGGGAGACATGGGACCCTCTGGGAAGCATGAAAGAGTAGCACTCTGCACAGAAGATGCTGTGGCTTAAATGTGTCCCCTCTAAAATTTGGGGGTGGCCAATGTGATAGTATTAAGAGGTGGAGGTCTGTAAAAGGAGTGAGGCGACCAGGGCGCGCCCTCATGGATGGGACTAAGGCCCATCAGCTGCACTTGGCCAGCTCACTCTTCTGCCTTTCACCCTGCAAAGACACAGAGTTCCTCCCCCGTGGAGGATGCAGCCCTCAACAGACTACTGGCTGTATGACAGCGCCTCGACCTCAGGCTTCCCAGCCTTCCAGGACTGTGAGACATAAACCTCTGTTCTTTACAGATTACTCAATCTGTGGCATTCTGTGATGGCAGCCCAGACAGACCAAGACAGAAGGCCTCCTGAAGAAGCATCCTCTACACGGTTAGCTCAGGGCCAGGCAGCACCACCAGGTAGCAGGTGTTACCAGAAGAGTCCACAGAGGTCCCCCAACAAAGGAGTTGTGGCAGGCACTGCTGAGGGACGGTGCTGACCTCAGTGTGGCTGGGAACATAGTGTGTGTGAGAGTAGCCAGAGGGGAACAGCTATCTGTGGAGCATGCCTGTGGGACATTCCCAGGAGTCTGCATCCTGGGGGCAGCAGGAGGGCAATGAAGAGAATAATGAACAGGAATAAGACTGAGGACAAGCCAGGGAGCTGGTGAAAATGCCAGCCATGGGGGTGGGAAGGGAGTGGGGAACATGAAAGTCAGGAAGTGATAGTGGAACCTACTCCCAAGTCTGTAAAGTCAGGCAACACTTCTGTTCTAAGCAGCTGCTGCAATGGACAAGGGCCTGGCTTCTAGAGAGGAGCCCAAGAGTTGGGCTCAGGCTCTCAGGCTCCATCACATCCTCCGTGGGGCCTAAGTAAGGCACTTCATTCCTCTGCAACTCGGTTTCTCATCCCTAAGGTGAGCTAAGAACAGGATTCCCCCTCAGAGCTTATGTGAGGCTCAGATGGTTCACACACACACACACACACACGCACACACACACACACACAGCCTCTCCAGCAGGGCCTGGCACATGGCACACACTCAATAGCTTTAGCTGTTACTAACAACCTGGTGGGGTTTTTTTTTTTTTTTTTGGCAGGGGGTGGGGCACGGGTACCAGGGATTGAGCTCCGGGGCACTTGACCTCTGAACCATACCCCAGCCCTATTTTGTATTTTGTTTAGAGACAGGGTCTCATTGAATTGCTTAGCACCTCACTTTTGCTGAGGCTGCCTTTGAACTCGTGATCCTTCTGCCTCAGCCTCTTGAGCTGCTAAGATTATAGGCGTGCGCCATCGTGCCTGGCTCAACATGGCGTTTTACCTTTTGTCACCAGGAATCTTTCTCATGCTCCTTCTATGTACAAAATCACATGCAGAACTGTTAAATCAAATTCGTTTCTAACTTGGATTATCTTTCTTTAGGGAGTTCTAAATGACCAACTTGTAGCGACAACATAATACTGCTAGTGTTACAAAGGTCAAGCGTAGGTGTTCACAGTAAGAAAGTTTGGTGGGTAAATTCAATATCTTTCTATTTATGCTTCAATATGGAAAGCTAAATTTAATATCTTTCTATTTATGCTTCAATAAGGAAAGCTAAATTTAAAGTGAAGCCTGTGCCCACACTGGAGGGACAACAGCATGATGCAGTAAGGCAGGGCTCAGCTGCTTCTGGGACATAACTAAAGAAATGTGTCAGGACTCGGTTCCTGAGCTCAAGCCTAGCCAACGCCTTAAGTCATGAAAGTTAATGATTTAATGAGTAAGCACACACATGGACCCCAGGGTCCAAGTTCACAAGAATGATTTTTCTGAAGAGAAGGTCAAAATAAGGCAGGGAAGTGATTTATTTTGTTAAATGCAACATATGTAGGAGAATAATAAATAAAAAATTTTATATCTTTTCCTGGTAATTTATTTTCAACCTAATATTTATACCTTTAATTAGCTTGCAGAGAGGGATGGTGCTTCCTTTAGTGTTCCTGTCTGGGGAGGGATGTATCTACAGCAGCATGTTGAGACAGACATGAACACATCCTTGACTTTCTTACATACAATCAGCCCGCTTTATCCACACTCATGGCTTCCATCAACTGTGGATCAGAAACATTTGGAAAAAAAAAAACCCTCCATCTGTAATGAACATGCACAGACTTTTCCCTTGTCTGTATGTCTCCAACAGTAACATGTACATAGTATTTACATTAAATTAGGTATTATAAGTGACCTAGACATGCTTTAAACTATACCAGAGAATTGCACAGATTATATGCACCAGGGATTGAACTCAGGGGCACTTGACCACTGAGCCACATCCCCAGCCCTATTTTGTATTTTATTAGAGACAGGGTCTCACTGAGTTGCTTAGCACTTCATGTGATCCTCCTGTCTCAGCCTCATGAGCCTCTGGGATTACAGGTGTATGCCACTACACCTGGCTGCAAATATACTTTTTTGCTTAAGGGACTTGAGTATCCTCAGATTTTGACATCCGCAGGAGGTCCTAGAAATAATCACTCATTGATACTGAGGGACAGCTGTGTTGCACCAATTCTTTAAGGACAAAAATTTTGCCCTGTGCATACTGGTGATTAACTTTTGTGAGCTAAGTGAATTTTTGAGAGTACCAAAGTCCATTTTGGAAAATAAAAATGATTCTGGCCTCTTTGTCCTGGTCTTTTTTCTGTGGGACTCTTGCTTTGAGTGAGAAATCCTCAATCACCAAGAATCAAGAACCTGTCAAGGCAACAGGAAAAGAAGAGGAACTAGCAAGCAAAGACCATCTTAAGGAATAACGTGAGTTAAAAGCATAACACAACTAGTATCTAGAAGCTGTCATCACTAAGGACTTACAATCAACATAAGAGAGCCAATCAGTTTGGGCTGGTTTTTAAATATTCTACAAATATCTTTTCACTTCACATCATATATTTCCTCACAACTAGGTGTGAAAGGGCCAAGTAGCATGAAAATTATTCAAACTAAATGCAATCAGTCAACAAGGATAATTAAATATTGAAAGCTCTTTTAACCTACCAAATACCCAGGGCCTACGAAGTGTTAGGTATTATATTTTATAATTATCTATTGTTTCTACTTGTGAAAAGCAAAAGTTTTGGTGGAAAAAAAATATCTGTTCACATTAAAATATTCTGAATGGGTAAAAGCCCTCCCACTCCTGTGGCCCAGATAATCACAAAGACCAGTTTGTCCTGGCTGCTACAACATTTGATGATAAGTCACAGGTTTGGACAGCAAATGGTTACTGGTAAAATTTAACCTCTTTTTTAAAAATGACATCCCAAAGAATAAAATAGGAGGCAGATTTACTCAAGAAGGTAAAAAAACAAAGGGTGGACACCAGACCTGTTTAACCTGACTTGATTAAGACTTCAGTCTAATGAAGCTTTTAGAAGTCTCTCTCTCTTTCCTGAACAGGTACTTTCTACGTCCAGTTTCCCCTGCTCTTCTGGTCATTCATAAGCACATAGCCATCATGGCCAAAGGCAGATGACTAGATAGCCACTTAGTGACCATGCTGTGCCACCCCCTCCTGAGGCCTACACTTGGTGCTGCACTGCTGCCAGAGTTCACAGGCCATGCCTCCCACTTCTGAACCTGAACTGCCCTTTAATACCATGTGCCTTCTCGAGGCCCAGGACCCACTGCTCTGGGATCACATGTGGCACACTGAAACTGCCTGTCAGCTACTCTTCTGTTCGTTTGCTCATTCATTTACCCAACAAATTAAATCTGTATTTAGTCCTTACTGAGGTTTGGACATGAACAGGGACAAAGAGTGCTCTAGCTGTAGAAACTGAATCAGACAAAAACTTTTACTTCAATGGTCTTTGAAAAAGAAACACCATAACATGGTCCTAATCCACTTCACAGGGCTGTGGAGCCTTGAGTGGGTTGGTACATATACAGAGGGAAAGGTAAGGTGAAGACAGGCTTTTCCTGAGAAAGTCTCTAGCAATGCTTTGGAGCAAGTCAGTTAACTGAGTGAGGGACGCAAGCAAAGGGGAGGATGGCAGGAAGAGGAAACTTCACAGTCCCAGTCAGGAACGGTCAGCCTCTTCAGAAGGACTGAAGTACTTTTACAATGAACTGCAGACAAGGAAAGGGAAATGAAGGTCCAGGACGGCTCTGGGGTGCTGGGTGTATCAGTATGAGAGTGACCAGAGGAGGCTGCGAGGAGGGAGACACAGGAGCTGAGAGAGACAGACAGCTAGCCAGGGGACAGGCACACACCATGTGGTGACACTGAATGCAGAAGAGGGGCCAGACCACCTGCACAGTGTGCACCAGGACTATCAGAGGCTGCGTTCTCTTCCCAGAGAACTAAGAAATGACAGTTAATTTGAGGGTTAAGAGGTGCAAATTTGGGCTGGGGATGTGGCTCAAGTGGTAGCGCACTCGCCTGGCATGCGCAGGCTGCTGGGTTCGATCCTCAACACCACATAAAAAAATAAAATAAAGATATTGTGTCCACATTAAAAGCTAAAAAATAAATATTAAAAAAGACGTGCAAATTTAAGTACAGAACAGACATAATAGAAAACAGATTCTAGAAAGAAAAGAAATGGAAAACTACATTTAAAATCTAAGCATAGGGGCTGGGGATGTGTCTCAAGCAGTAGCGCGCTCGCCTGGCATGTGTGCAGCCCGGGTTCGATCCTCAGCACCACATACAAACAAAGATGTTGTGTCCGCCAAAAATTAAAAAATAAATATTAAAAAAAATTCTCTCTCTCTCTTTTAAAAAAATATAAGCATAGATGGCAGCTAAATAATTGGAAAAATCAAAATAAGACAATACACTGAAAATAGAAATAAAACGGTATGTTGCTCATTGAAAGAAGCCAGTCACAAAGGACCACATACTGTGCAATTCCATTTGTGTGAAATGTCCAAAACAGGGAGATCTGTGGAGACAGAAAGAAAACTGGCGTTTGCCTAAGGTCTGGCAGGGGAAGGAGTGGCTACTGCTGATGAGCACAGGGTTACTTTATGGGGTGATGAACACATAAAATCAAATTGTGATGTTTTCACAGCTCGAAAATGCTCAAAACCATTAAACTGCACACTTTAGAGGAGTGAATTGCATAGTATGTGAATTATTCCTCAATAAAACTATTTTTTAATTTTATTTTTTTGTGGTACTGAGAATTGAAAAAAAAATTTTAAAGAAATAAAGCTATATGAACTTCAACAAGATGCAACAGTTTTAAGATTTCTTTTTTTTTCCCCCAAGAAGAAATAAAATAAAGCCAGGAAGAAATACATACTCCCAAGAATTCAATGTAAAGGAGTGGGCAGGGGTAGGGCAAAAGAAAAATATTAAAAAATAAGGGCTTAGAAATAATGTGGTAGAGCTAGAATGGAAAACCATATAAATAAGAAATAAGGCTAAATTACCTTGAAAAACTGAAAACTGTACATGGCAAGAGTTCAGAAGTCTTGGAGAAATTAAGCAAAACAAAACTTGACCTTCACAAGATAGCTCTAAGTATCACCAAGTCTGTAGCTCTTGCTTTTACAGCATAGTCCGGAATGGTGGGACCTTCACCCCAGCTGGCATCTCACCTTCCCACATGTCACCACACAGCATGTGTGCACTGCTGGCCTCACTGCCTTCTGGACACTTGGCCACACAAGCAGGAAGGCAGGCTGTCCTCACGGTGAGAGCCCCTCTGGGAGTGTGGTCGCACAAAGACACTTTCTGCTGACCTGCCTGCAATCACGGCCCCAAAGAGCACGTGGGCTGGGAGGGACAGCAGTGCAGACCTCAAGCCACCCAACCACCTCTCCTGTAGGCTTCAGATTATGCAGAGGGAAAGACAAGTGACTGAAGGTTCTTGGTTAACCTCCACAGGAGCAGCTACACCAGGCCTCGACTACCAGCTACTTCCCAGGCAGCATGCCCCGCACAGGCACCTGCTTGCTGTGAATTTTGAACTTCTCAAATCACCCTTTTCAACTTGCATTCAGGTTTTCTTTCCCCTGGCGAGTGTTTTGCATACTGGCTGAAGGTGACTGAAGCAGTTTCTCAGACTGCATTTTCTTGTTCAAGATTTGCTTTAGCTCCCTAATGGAAAAACACAAAACTTTTTTCTTTGTAGATACCTCCAAGGTCTAATCTCATCTCACTGTCAGTGGTGTTTTTTCTTTTTTTAGCCCTTTTCAAGAGAATCAAAGCAGTGTTTGTGAGGTGTAATTCCAATAACCTCCAAAGTTGCTCCATGTTGGGCAAGAGGTTATGAGCAGGGCCCACTCCACTACTTGGGAGGTCAGAGCTGGGGGACATGCTCCCACAATGCACAGCATGGGATCTGCATGTAAGCCTCAAGGACATCACAACTATGCTACAGACTCAGCCATGATCAAAACAAAAATAGAAAGCAAGGTGGCAAGTGGTGGGTGGCCTGGTACGAGAGTCAAGGTCTAGGGATGGGTCCCACGGCCAGTGACACACAGAGACTTTGTTTACGAAAAACAGTGACCTGGAGCTGCCATCTATGGTACTCACTCACAAAAAGGGGCTGGAGGAATCCTCAAGGTTCACTGATAACATGGTAGAAAGTTAAGCTCAGCTCTAGAACCTGAAAGAACTGCTAATATTAGAGCAGAGATAGAAGTGGGCCAAAGTCCAGGAAGGAAGGTTCCAGAAGCACCAGGAGAAGTGCTGGCCACAAGACAGTTGAGTAGTCAGAGAAGGGACATGACAACCAGCTAGCATCATGGTATTCTGAACAACACTAGAGTGTATTAAAAACACAGATACAACATAGACCAGGATAATTGGATTATGGAAAAGATTCATTTTCTATATTGTGAAATATTTTTTTGCTTATAAAAATTTGAACTTATTACAAAATATTTTTAAACATAGAAATATGTCAGGAAAAATACACTTAAGACAATTGGTCCCACTGATCTGGGAAATAGAATGCCACCACATGGTTCAAGCCCCAGGACTCTTCGGGTTTCTACTGTGCACATATGTAATGCCAACTAATGTGCAGCACTAAAATGTTCTGGAAGGTGTTTCTAAATGACAGCACTTTACAAGTATTCTGAAAGTTGACTTTGTTATTTAGCATTATATTTGAGATCCCTCCATATTTACATGTGTGATTCATGTTCATTTATTTTCAATATTAAAAAGTTTCCCACTGAATATTCTATAATTTAAAAAAGAAAAAAACTGAAAGAATTAAATTAGCACAGACTATAAAGTATTTTCTATTAAAAATAAGAAATACAATAAATAGGGTAAAATATATTTAACACAAAAATACCATTGATTCAAAGATATGTCATAAGTACAAATTAAGGAAATAAATGCAACTTGAGATAAGTTTTTTAAAAAATCAGGAAAGAAGCAAGAATGAGAGTAAAGCTGCAAGGAAAAAAAACAGTTAAATAATTCAAACTTAGAGAACATGCAAGGACCAGATGAGGTACCACAAATCATGTTAAAGTATAAAAAACCCTAATCATAATAGGGAAATAAATAAAAGGAATACAGAGTTCTTTAAATCCTAAGTGAACTAGGCTGAGAGGCAACAACTCCATTAACCCCAGCATAAACACCTGTTAAGACTGCTCTCTCTGCAGACCAAGGTGCCTGCTCCTGCCATATGGAAGAAATGGAGATGGAGTCATACACAGGAATAAAACAAGGCCAGGCTGACTCATAGCCATGGATCAAGGGCAACTCTGCTCAGGCAGATCAGGGCCTGCAATACAGCTGATAAAAAGAGCCCTGATATTTCAACCAGATGGAACTGGACTTAGAGAACCATGAGAGGTGGGACCAGCAGAAGAACTGCCAGAGGGGCCTAAGAGACTGGGGAGGCTTCTGGTAGAGGCCCTGGAAGCTCCTACACACGTGGAGTGAGAGCAGGTTGCTGGGCTGGATGAAGCATCTTCTGTGAAAGACATGCCCTATGGCCATGCACCTCAGGAGCCTCTAGTATGTGTGGCTACTGGGCATTTGAAATGAGGCTAGTATGAACAAGGAAATGAATATGTGTTTCATTTTGTCGGGAATTGAACTCAGGGGCACTTGACCACTGAGCCACATCCCCAGCCCTATTTTGTATTTTATTTAGACAGGGTCTCACTGAATTCCTTAGGGCCTCACTTTTGCTGAGGCTGGCTTTGAACTCGCAATCCTCCTGCCTCAGCCTCCCAAGCCACTAGGATTACAGGCGTGCACCACCATGCCCTGCTTGAATTTGTGTTTGTGAATCGAAATTTAAATTTAAGTAGCTACATGTTGCTGGCAACACCACGTTGACGACATGATGAAGACCCACATCCCTCCTTACTGGTGGAAAGGGATAACTGCGAATGGAAAGCTCTTTCTCATCTTCATTAAATAGATATAGTCTGAAAAAGCTATCCAAAGAAGAATGGGCAGGATAATAAGGCAAACTGAGTGTGAAATCAAAAAATATAAATTCTTACTTATTACAAGAACATTCAGTATGGATGCTAAGGTAAACTGCCCTGTACCCTAGTAGCAGAAAGAGCCAACTCAAAAACAGAAGAACAACACAGACACTCAATCAAAGAAAATGGCAGTTCATCTTTAGGAATAAAGAAATAAGAGCTTGGAAACATTTGAATATTTTTTAAAAAATCTTAACACAGGATGAAATGGATTAAAAAAATCTAATTCAGAGTCTTGTGGTTTGATCTTGCTTGACATATAATTCTCTAAAATGTTTTTGATGTGAATGTTTATAATATATACCACCTTTTCCTCTTTTTATATACTTTAAATTTTACTACATGATGCTTAAAAACAGGTCATAAATCAAATACCCCACCTCTCTGGTCTTTCACACCCATTGCTAGTGACACATGTATTATAAAAACCCACTGCACAAATGGCCATGCTGGGGGCTCTCTGGTGCCATGAGGCCTGAATGCTTAAGTGGGCTCATGGCCACAATGAGAACAGGACTGGGAAAAGCAGCCAGGCTGGGAGCAGGTGTTTCAGGCAAGGCTTTGCTCTACAGTTCCCATGAGCCTTGGCCCCAGGCAAATTCACCAAGCCGGCAGAATCCAATCCAGGTCACCTCAGCCAACCTCTGCTGTCTACTTGCTCTCTCAAGGGACCTACTGCCTCCAGGGTGCCCCTACCCTCCTCCAACCTACTATGTGATCCTCTAGCAGAGTCCACCAGGACCAAGGTTGTGCAAACACCACACAATACCATGGCTCTGAGAGATCTGCATGAGCACCAGAGACCAAACTCCTGGCTGCCACCTGCACCTGGTCCAAGGATTCACCCCCTGCGGCTGGCTGACTGGCATATTAAGCCTTTCTGACACGAATGTGGGTGACAATGCCAGTGCACAGGCCAGAAATCCCCAGATCACAGATATCAAGTCACAGCCTCTGCAGGGCATGCTCAGAGGTGCCTCCACCCTGAAGCAGCAGGTTTCAGTATAAGGCTCTGCTGGTCTGGGGTTCACCATAACATCTGTTAGGTGCTCTGGAAACTTCAAATTCCCTTAAGGACTCATACTGACACCTTCTGGGAACCAGGTGGCAAGCCACTATTTCTCAGCCCCAGCAGACCCCACATCCTCTTTCATTCATTTCTTAAACATTTACCTCATACTTAATTTATAATGTCCTCACTTCCACCTTGAAATAAAACTAGATTCACGGTTAACACAATCTCTAGTAACTGAGACCATCTCTAAGAAATTTCCAGAACACTCTCTGAGAAGATCTTATCAGCTGTCTTTGGACACAATGATGGGTACTCACCCAAGGTAGGTAGCACAAGAGCTGCAGGCTCTAAAAGTGGCCATGGCTCTCTGCACCCTTCTCCCTGCCAAGACAGGAGGAACTGCAGGATGTTCTGAAGACTAAGCATTCCAGAGTTCTGTATATGTATAAATGAGAATATATAACACACATTTATGTGAATATCTGTGCATGTGCACACATCTGTGTGCATGCATCTCTGCAGCAATTTAAAAAGGAGAGTATATCTTAACTTTTATCCTGCTCATTCTTTCAGTAAATAATAAGCTCCTGAAAGGCGTCAAGATTGGGCTCGGCCTGCTGTAAGTCCTGACAATAGCAAGGCCTCTCATCAACTGCAACTCTCTAATCTCAGCCCCTACACAACAAGCTGAAGGCCTAGACAAAGGATGTTCAGATATGTAAAGAATCGAAAGCACATCTCTACCACCATGCATCTGCAAGTAGCTTGAAAACAAAGGACAAATAAAACAGTACTGACAGTCCATTATTTCTCTGGAAACAGATCAACTTTCTTCCCATAGTCGGGAAAAGGAAGCTGCTTATTGCTTCTGAGTGCCCACTAAGGACCAGGCCAGACTCCAGTAATAAACTGAGAGCATGATATGTATTATCCCCATCTCCATGGAACCGGTAGGAGGGAGGACCATAAACAAGTCCACAAGTCACCAGAATCAGAGGCACCAAGTAAACAAAAGCTCTCTGAGATAGGAAACAGCAAGTGTGTGGAACATTGCTGGGACTGCTCAGAGGAGCTGCTCAGGAAAAGATATGAGGTGGAGAGTGAGTGGACAGGAACCCATCCCTGGAGGCCTGCGGAAGACACGCTGGTTGCTGGTTGGAGAGATCAGTGTGGAAAAGAACAGGGGATGGTCAGAGCTTGAAAGAAAGCTGAAAGCCCTTGTCCTCCAGGCAGAGGGAGGGGAGGGAAGGGCTATGGGAGGAACAAGAGGTGGGCAGGTCCCTGGGAGCCATCAAGAGGCACCTGAGTCATGCACTAGGCCTGTGTAGGCCTCTGCAGAGATTAAGAGGGCACAATCCAATTTGTTTTTCCCATTGTAATTTGTTTTAAATTTTTTATTTGAACTAATTTTAGACATAGAAATCAGCTGTAAATGTAGCACAAGGAGTCTCCTTATTCCTCACCCCCATTTCTCCTGTGTGAATGTCTTACTGTACTATAAAAAGCAAGAAAATAACAGTGGAAAGAGTTTATTAACTATAGACTGTATTTGAACTTTACTAACTTTCTGCCCCAGCATCTATCCAGGACCCCACAATCCCGATAGTTTTGGTTTTGTTGTTGCTCTTGTTTGCAGTACTAGAGATTGAACCCAGGGAGCTCTACCACTGAGAGCTACACCCACAGCCCCTTGTGTTTACTATTTTGAGACAGGTCTTGGTGAGTTGCCCAGGCTGGCCTTGAACTTGCCATCCTCCTGTCTTTGCCTCCTCAGTAGCTGGGATTAAGGCTCCTATGCCTGGCAGCTTGCTCTTTTTACAAGCTCATCAAGCTAAAGATGGCAAATGGCTTTGGGGGAGTGCAGCAGTGGGAGTTCACGGCGAGGCTATTGCCCCCGTGGCGGCAAGGCCAGGGTGGAAGGACCTGGCCCAGCATCTGCGGGACACAGCAGGCAGGTCTCCACATCTCTTCCTTAAAGTCAAGGCAAAATGGACAGAATGTGGGGAACAGAAACAGGGACACTCCCCAGGTTTTGTCTTCAGGATGGAGGATGATATATTTACTGAGATGAGTCAAACCAGGGAAGGTAAATGGTTTAGGGGCAAAAATCAGAAACTTAATTCTGGATGCCTTGAGTTGCAGATACCAGTTACCTCCTCCAGTGAAGGTATCCAGGAGGTGGCCACTTCATCAAGACCACAGGGGAGATCTAGGTAAGAGGTGGGATGTCCATCCTACCCTCATAGAGAATATGAGGCCTAAGGAAGTATAATGTTCAGAAGTGGCAAGGGAGGTAGATGCAGCAGTGGGCCTGAGGAGGGTCAAGAGAGGTCAGGGGATAGGCAGAAGCAGAGGTCAGGGGACAGAATTCAAAGGCAGCCAGGAGAAGGGGAAATGTCAAGAAGGAAACTGATCATTGCATGGAATGCTGATGAGAAAGTACTAGGTAGCCTTGGAAGTATGATTAGACCTCAGGAAGGCCAGACGGGTGGACTGCAGTGTGAGGGTAAGTGGGGAAAACAGGTGT
Source organism: Spermophilus citellus (assembly GCF_964194105.1). Lineage (NCBI taxonomy): Eukaryota > Metazoa > Chordata > Mammalia > Rodentia > Sciuridae > Spermophilus > Spermophilus citellus. The sequence continues at coordinate 5,852,028 of NC_138187.1, read as the reverse complement.
GAGGGGGCCCTTCAGAGAGTGCAGCTGTGAAGTGCAGCAGTGGGGCCGGTGGTGTGGCAGCCCGGGAGAATCTGCGTATGGCTGGAGAGCTAGTGAGTGTTGGGTGCTGATGGCAGGTCCAGTGGAGGGGAGAGATTAAAGATGCAGGAAGGAAGAGGCATCTAGCAGACAAGGTTACTGGAAAGGGGAGAGAAAAGATAATCTGTTACACAAGTGAAGGGACTAGACGTCACCGTCCTCCTATCAAAAACGGAAGAAGATGGGGCTGGGGATGTAGCTCAAGTGGTAGTGCACTCGCCTGGCATGCGTGGGGCGCTGGGTTTGATCTTCAACACCACATAAAAATAGAAAATAAAGATATTGTGTCCACCTAAAACTAAATATATATATATATATATATATATATATATATATATTTTTTTTTTTTTTTTTTTTTTTTAAACGGAAGAAGAAAGAAAATATAGACAGATGCATCCATTTTCAGGCTTCAGGGAGAAGGAGTGCATTTGGTTTGGAGGAGTAGGGATTGAAAGCAGTACCACTGAGACATGGCTGTGGCACTGGTGACATGAGGTTCAGACTGCTATAGCTGCTCTCAAGAGAGAGACTGAAGACTCTCCCAGATGATCATACTACCAGCTGGACAGGTGACAATGGAAGCTAGCTCTTCCAAAACAGTATACAGAAGGTGGACAGCAATGACAGAGGGAAGGCACTTAAATATTTACTGAGTGACTATACAAATTGGCGGATGGGTAAGCCGAAGCATGGAGAAAAAATTCAAGAACTAAGCCTATTTTGAAGGTCAAGGGGAGAGAAGAGAGGAGAGGAGAGTAAAATGCTATAAGTAAAGTGTATATATAAAAAAAAACCAAACTCTTGGAATGCACTGATAAAAAGAAAACTCATTTTTTTTAAAAAGGCAAGGGGCCGGGCTATAGCTCAGTGGTAGAGCACTTGCCTTGCACATGTAAGGCCCTGAGTTCGTTCCTCAGTGCCACATATAAGTACATAAAATAAGGTCCATTGTCAACTAAAAAAATATTTTTAAAAAGGCAAAAAGGATCTGAATTGTCATTTCTCCAAAGAAGATATAAAAAATGGCCAATGAGTACATTATACTATATGAATATATCACAATCAATCCCACTTTCATGTATAATTATAATGTACTAGTTAAATATAAATACATAAACAGACCCGTTGAGTAGAGGAAGGGGATCAGAGGGAGGAAGCAGGGGAGGGAAAGAGGAAGCATTGAAGACTGAAATGGAGCAAATTATGTTATATGCATATTTTAATATATCACAATGAACTCCACTATTTTGTATAACTACAAAGAACTAATAAAATATTAAAAAGTAGCATTAAGCTCAGGGTAGATACCTGTTCTTCCCTTTGTTGCCAACTCCAATATATGCATGAAAAAATGTCCTACATCAGTCCTTTAGGAAATGCAAATTAAAACCACAAAGACATAATACTATACAACTTTCCGTATGTTGGAAATGGGCAATATCAAGGCTGATGAGGGTGAGGAGCAACAGGAACTCATCATACACTGCTGGTGAAAGTACTTTCGAATGGAAGGACTTGTGTGGAAAACCTCCAGCAGTTACTTAGACGTACACTAAATAACCACTTGCCCGGCAATCCCAATCCTAGACATTCAGGGGGCAGAAGGAAACCTGGTCTTCACACAGAGCACTACACATGCATGTTGACAGCAACTCCATTCAGAACTTCTAAAACCTGACAACAAACCCCAGAGTCCTTCAGTGGAACACACTGTGGTCCATGCACTCACCCTGCAAGGAATGAGCTACAGATACAGCACCTGGGATGCACAGCCAAGGACCTCACTAAGTGAGGAAGTCAGTCCAGAAGGCCAAATGGTCCTGTCCTAATGAGAGGGTCTACAGAGTTCTGGATTGCTGCTGCCAGGGCTAGGGTGGGCCCCAGAGGTGGGTCAAAACAAAGGGAAAAGCCTTTAAGGGGGTGATGGAACTGTTTGATATCCTAGTTGTACTGATGGCTACACAATCTATACATGTGGTAAAATCTGTGAGACCGAACACCATGAGAAAAAAGCCATTTTACAAAAGATTATTCACAAAATTATACAATCATTGCCAAACAATTTTGCAATTCCAACCCAAGTCTCTACTCATGAGAAATTAAAATGTCTTTCCAAATGAAGACTTGTACACAATGTTCAGAGCAGCTTTGTTTCAGTCAAGATGTGGAAATGACCCAAATGTACAGCAGCTGGTGAACGGATAAACAAACTGTGGTATATCCATGTCCTGGAATTGACTCTATAAGAAGGAACCAAATACTTGATCCATTCTACAGTAGAGATGAACCTCAAGCAAAATATGCTAATTATAAGAAGTCAGATGCAAAAGACCACACATTACATTACTCCAGTTATCGCCAATGTCTAGAAAAGGAAAATCTATAGAATCAAAAAGTTAGCTCATGGATTGGGCTGGGAGCAGGTGTCACCTGACAAAGAGCTGGACATCTGGTGGGTGATGGCAAAAATTTGACCCCTGCCTTATAGTGAACACACATAAAAAATCAATTTCATGTGGATTATAGACAGAAATCTGCAATATTAAACAACAGAATATTTAGGAAATAATGTAAGAGTTTTTGACCTTAGAGACAAGTTCAAAAACTATACCAGCCTAACAAAGGAAAAGACTAACAAACCTCTTAGTAGGTTGCACCACATGCCATTGCCAACATTTGGCCACTTTGATAAAAAAAAAAAAAAAAAAAAAGAGTTTCATAGTAAAAAGGCCAGTCCAACATGGGAGAAAGTATTTGCCTCACATATAAGTGATAAAGGTCTGGTATTCCAAATATAAAGAACTCCTTAAAATCAGTAGAGAAATGAGAGAGAGAGAGAGAGAGAGAGAGAGAGAGAGAGAGAGAGAGAGAGAACAAGGCTTTTGGTGGAAAAATGCACAGGAAACTCCAATAGGTACTCCACAAAAGAGAAAACCAGACAGCCAATGGATGTGTTAAAGGAACTGGACAACAGAAATGCAGGCCAAACCGGGTACTACAAATTAGAACTTCTAAAACAAGCTACCCTGCCCACCAGAGTGGCCAAGGTTTTCTGAGGAGAGCTGGTGAGAAGGTGCACAGCATTTGGGGCTTTCAAGCCTCAGGGTGAGCAAATAAAAATAGGTAGTATTGGGAGAACAACCTGGAACTATCAGAACTGAAGACACTTGTACTCCATGGCCAAGGACTATTTTTCCAGCCATTTGTTTAGCCAATGGCAATACCAGCATGTGTGCACCAGGCTAATGCATCAATATTCACAGAACTCTGCAAAAACCAAAGATGGAAACAGTCCAAGTAGGAGGGGTAGTCATATTGTGATACAAAGAACATATCACCACAGTAAAAAGTGAATGATCTACAACCACAAGCAACAGGAACAACTCTCCCCAACAGAATATCAAATGGCAGGAGAAGCCACAGAAGAATACATGGTACTGTGGTAGTAGGAGCAAATGTGACTCCATTTTGTTTTATGACTTCATCCTGTAAAACAACCATGCCAAGTAGAAGAGTCATGACTGGGGCAAGATGTTCTTTTCCTTTTGCTATAGAAACCTTTAAGAACACGGAACTACCTAATGGGGCATTGTTTCTGTAACTAGGGTAACGGGGCTCTGTTTCTGTAACTGGGTGACTGGGCTAACTGTGATTGGTTAGGCTTCCCTCCGCTTGACTGCACTGTCCTGCTTCTGTAACCTGGCTTGCTTGCATTGGCTAGACCCCCGAACATCCCTTTTGCGGTTTTCAGGCTTATAAGGAGTGCCCTTGCAATTGTTCGGGGCTGATCAGGGGAACAGCTTTATGTTCTGGTCAGCTGCCACCGGTGTGCTTCAATAAAGACTTGATTCGATTATACGTGAGTGGTCTGGAAGTCAGTTTATGAAACCCTGGGACAAAGCTTTAACTATAACAGTACATGAATTCAAACACAGGCAAAAGCCATTTATGGTTCTAGAAGTCAGGACAGCAGTTCCCTTGAGGAGGAGGAAGGAGGGGGCACTCGGTAGGCACACATGGGGCCCTTTTACAGGATGTTCTATTTTATCTCGGTGATGGTTGTGGATGTGATGTTGATGTTCTGATAATTCTTCAAACTGTACACGTATAGCTCATTACTTGTTATGAATGCATATCACACTTCAGTACAAAAATTATTTTAAAAAACGGGCATCCAAACACTTAAAAAATGCCAACATCATTAAAGAAAAATAAAAAAATAAGAGGCTGGAGCACTGTTTTAGATCAAAGGAGACAAAATAGATCATGGTGATTAGATGCAATTGATTAACCCTGATTGGATCCTGGGTGAAAGTAATAGAAAAGGCACCACTGGACAATGGAGAATCTGAACATGAACCATGTATTTGAAGAGTATTTTGTCAATGTTAATTATCTCAAATGTGACAATTTGTTTAGTCTATACAGGACGATGTCCTTGTTCTAAGAAGATAGAAACTGAGGAATTTAAGGGCGCAGGGCCACAACATCTACAGCTTACTCTGTAATGGTTGAATGGCTCAGCAAAGTACAAAGAGGACAGAGAAAGCCAGGCATGATGGCCATATCTGAAGCCCTGAGGCAGGGGGCCACTTGAGCCCAGGAGTTCCAGGATACTTGGTCAGCACAGCCAGACCCATCTCAAAAGAGAGAGAGAGAGAGAAAGAGAGAGAGAGAGAGAGGGAGAGAGAGAGAAAGATATTGATTATACAGATACACATGTACATATGTTTAAATACACAAACACACATATATGAAAGAGGTATGGATATATGCATATATGTGCATAACTGTACATTTAGAGAAAGTGCACAAATTCAGCAAAATGCTGACAATTAGTAAATCTAGGTAAAGTGGCATACTAGTGTTCATTATATTATTCTCTCAACTTTTCTGTAGGTCAAATAAGCTAGGGGAGAAGCAAAAGCAAATTGAAAAGTAACCCCACACTGAGCCACCTGAGGCATGTGCTCAGAGTTGCACACTTGGGCAAGAAAACCAGAAAGAAGAGCAAGGGAATGACCACCTCTAACAACAAGGCAAGACCAGGCCACCTTTGGCAAGGTGGGGACAAGAGTGGACACAGAATGGTCTCTTTTCAATAATCAAACTATACATTATTTCATGCGGTCTTCCATATCTACAACACATTTCACTATTTTTAAAAAGAGGTTTCACAAAAGCACAGACTGAGCAAGTAGAGTTGCCTGCCAGAGCATGAGAAGCAAGTTAGAATCTGACTCCAGAGGAGAGAGCAGGTCAGCCTCTCAGCTGGAGGCTACGGGGTGTGGGGGGGGTGCCCCCCCTCCCCGCATCCCTTCGAACTGACATCACAACAGTGCTACCGCCACTGAGCAGCAAGCACTCTCCCTGCTCAGTTGCTATGAAAACATGCCTAACTTGCATTTCAGACTGATATATTAAAGGTGCTGCAAGGTGGTTGCTCTTTGTGAAACAAAGTTGTTTTCTAGGAAATTATTTTGCTATAAATCATATATAAATGCTTAGCAAAAAAATATTTAAAATTTCCATAGGGTTTGGTCCTTAATTCATTCCTCCTTGCTATTGCTATGAAGATAACAGAGATTAAAATGCTTAATATTTACAGCTAACCCTAACTGAGCTGGTCAGCAGATTCATTCACTACAGAGCTAAATATGCCAGATTCTAAGCTGAAGACAAGTTCTCTCCATGTCCAGGAAGGAGAGATCCTTGGTACCCTGTCACATAAGTGACCTTGGCAGGTTGACATTAGGATTAGTGCCAAACTGCTGGGTTTAGATCCCAGTCCTCCACAGATGGCTTGTGTAGCCTGAAATAGTTACTCAACCTCTCTTCCTCAGTCTCCTAGTCTGGAAGGATTTGATAACACCGCGTTTATAGGTCTGGGGCGGATTAAATGAGTAAATATTCATGAAGTGCTTAGAACTGTGCTTGGCACATATTAGTACTGCCTCAGGCTTATTCAAAAATATTATTATTTGGTATTCATCTTGGCTGAAGACTGAGAATTCACTCGTCATAGATGCAGATGGCTGGAATAACCTGCTTTATGGTATCGAAGGAGCTTCAGGACTGACAGCTGCTGGTGCCAGCAAGGTAAGCCAGCAGATCTGAGTGCTATGTGTCAGTCACAACCCCTCCTGTGGCCATGCACTGAGTCTATGAGGGTGGAAGAGGGGCTGCTGCTGCTCTCCCACCTCTGAGACCCTGTGCCAACCATCTCTGGAAGCTCAGGCTACGTGAGGAGTTCCAATTTAGCTAAGGTGAAGCAATCTGACTTCAGCACAGTTCACCCCTCATCAAGCTGGCATCTGCATATGCGATAAAGTCAATAGTAACGGTTCCACCAACACAGGGCTACAATTCCTCTCACAGCCTGCTAACCCTCTCTTCAAAAGAGGACCCAAATCACTTTATGTCTATTTCCCTTCCACTTGGTCATCCCCGGCAGCCACCGGGGTGGAGTGAGGAGGTGACTGAGGGAAGTTAGTACATGTAGCTGAAGAGCAGACGAGCAGACAAGTGAGCTCTTGAGGTACAACTACTGTCAACCCTGCAGCAGGCATGCTGTGCTTCTGCTGTCCTTCACTATCCAGAAGAGACGACAAAAGCACTCACCAGCACACCAGGTGCCAGGAAATATGGTGATGTATTCAGCAATAGAGATATCTGACACAGCAGCAGCACCTAGCATCACCACCTGGTTAAGTGTAAGATAGCCCAGTGTCATTCTCCAAGATCTGTCATTTTCTACACAAGGCAGACAATGGCTGAGTGCAGATGTGACAGGAACCACTACCCTTGCATCTTGCATCTTTTCAAGTACTTCCTGGTGGTGCCAACTCTGCCATCCTAGAAATATGGTAATGCTCTGGCTGTGTGGGTAGGCAGAGGGAAGTGCCAGTGGCTTCCACTTGGCCTTTCCACAATGGCCCTCTACCCCAGGGAACCAAGGTCAGAATTCTGTCCATAGTTAAGTATGTACATTTCAGTTATACCTTCCAGAACTGGAGAACAGGATAGGTTGATATACTGTAGTAATTATTTAACATATAATTTGCAATAATATATGGACATTAAAAATTAGTAATTATTCTGAAGTTGATGGATGTTAGTGTTAATGTAGTTGACGTGTTGAGTGATTGTGCTCCCTCAAAAGTTAGTCACACTCATTCATTACACAAAAACAAAAGCATATGTGCACACACACCCACTGTGCCTTGCAAAGCCCTCCTATGTGCCACACCCCATCACATGCAGGAGGACAGGGAGAAATCTTTGCACCTCTCTCCCTTCCCAGGGAGACTCTCACTTTTCCAGGTTTCCTCTGACTTGCTTTCATGACTGCATCACTAGATTCCCAATTTCCCAGGTCTTGGGCTTAAAGATTCCAAGCGACTGTGGCTTATTAAAGATAAGTCGGTTGCTCATTAATCATGCCTCCAGGATTAGAGCTGCAGTGGACAGAAGGGCCTCCTGTCATTCAAAACCTACAGGCTTTTCAGGCTCAGGCCTTATAAGTTTGAGACATGGTCTAGGAGTCAGTGTCTCTAATGATCATGTCATAAAGTCTGGTCCCCTTTAATTCCTTTAAGAACTCACACACATACACTTCTCATCCTTAGGAGTGCTTGAAGGCTGTGCCTGATGCTCTGGTTGACCTCAGCCATGTGGCCAGCTATCTTTGAGGAGATACCTGTACTGCAGAGGATTATTCAAGATCAGGGAGAAGTACTGGAACACAGGAATATGGAGGTGAGGCCTCAACTGGTACTAGGAAGGAGACAGTCAGGGGCAGCTAATTCTCACTTCTGAAACCCATGTGACTGTATAGTCTTCTCGGTACAAAGCTCTCATAGTTTCCTCTGGGAAAGGAGGGACAGCATAGTTCTTATCCCTACAAACCTGTGTCTCTGTTTGCAGCGCATCATGGTTACCCAGTCATCTAAACCAAAGCCTGTGGTCACTTCCTTCTCCCAGTCATTGAGCCCTGCACGCCTCCCTGCTGAACCCACCACCTTCTCTCCACATACATTGCCTGCACTTTAATGTTAGTTTCTAGTCTACTAGTTTCTGTCTCTTCTCCAATTCCTTCTCTACCTTTTTGTCCTCTAGATCTGACTCTACAACCTGTATGGTTATTTCTTTTAAAAACAATAGCAGCACTGGATGCAGCATACCATACCTGCAGTGCCAGCTGCTCAGGAGGCTGAGGCAAGAGAATTACTTGAGCCCAAGAGTTCGAGGCCAGCTTGAGCAACATAATGGGACTCTTTTAAATTAAAAAAAAATTTTTAAAGTAATAAGAATAGCAACAACTAATAACTACTGCAGCTAACATTTGGAGAACATTTTTGATGTGTCAAACATGGTAAAGCACCATATATACATTATTATGGTGTTTAACCCACATTGGTCCTATGAAGGGGCACCACTGCAAATGACTGGTGGCAGAATACAGCGTGAGTTGACGCAGTATGCATAGTTGGCAACACCTGGCCCGGGCTGCCTTTCCAGCCCTCTGCTTTCCTAGCTGCATGCCCAGGATGCGAGGTGCTGGTTCTCAAGCGTTCCCACACATTTTCAAGTTTACATGCCCTCTGCTGGCTCCTGGCCTTTTAGGTGTTCCAGTCCTGTCATTTTAGGAATGCCAATTACATGAAAAGTAAGATGTCTTTTGCTAAACCCGAGTTTAACGTGACCTTTCATACAATGATGGCTTTAATTAAGTCTCGAATTTTGGTTTCTGTGAACACAGCATTTCACTAATAATCTGTTGGTCATTTATACTCAAAGAAAGACAAAGCTCCTGGATTGAAGCATTTGAAGAACTTAGGTTCTAAGACATCAAGCTGGACGATTACCTCAAAGGACTATGGCTTGTGATGGTGTGGTTGAAGTTTTTTTTTTTTTTCTTCATTTTTATTTCAACAACAAAGCCTCCATAGAAGGAAGTTACAAATACTCTCTGGAAGTCTTCTTTGCCTGGGGATATGGCTGCCTTTTTTTTTTTTTTTTTTTTTTTTGGTGCTGGGGATTGAACCCAGGGCTTTGTGCAGCTTTTAAGATAAACACTTGGTGAGTTGCTGAGCACTGACATTTCCTGGTTCCTTCTTAACCTGAATAGGAATTGCTTTCAGAGATGATGCTTCATCAACAAGCATTTGAGGAGTGTCTTCTGAGGGCAGGGTGTAGGTTCCAGGTTAGGTACTAAAATAAGTCTCTTCACCTGCAGACTGAAATGCCTTCTGTAACAGGTTTTTCATCCCATCGCTTCTGCTGTTTTTCAGTCAAGACAGGTGAGATAATCGCCCCAGGAGTAGGGCAGGGGTGGTGGTGGGGGGGGGGTAGACATGATAAGGGTGGTGCTTGCCCTAGCTCAGTTAGAGGTGAACATCCACCCAAAACTTCAGGCAAAAGACCACATGAGTAAGGCAGAACATCAGAGAGAAAGGTCACATAGAGAGCACCTGAGACTTCCTGAGGAAAGGCAAGGGTCAGCAACCGTCATCTGGTCTTTAGTGTGCTCCTTGCCACTTTTACTCCTGTTTCTACTCAGACTTTTTTCTTCTAAAAAACTGGACTCTTTCCTAAGTGTTTAGATCTACTTCGGAGCTCAAGGAACATTTGACTGCAATAGCCTATAACTGCAATCACAAAATACTAGCAAATCCACCTTTTATACTACTATTTTAAGGTCAATACTAATACTAAAAAAAAAAAGAAAATCACATGTTAAAAAAAAAGTTGTTGATTTATAAGCTTAAACTGAAAGTTTCTTTTTTGCTTTTATTTGAATTTATAAGGAAAAGAAAAAGCATGTAAGATTCCTCCCCTCCATTATTAAGTGATTTGATAAAGCACTCATTAGGCTGCTTAGTGTTTTTCTGTGTTTTGTGGGAACCAGTTCATTAATAGCTCACTAAGAAGAGCACATTTGGGCTGGGTTTGTGGCTCAGCTGTAGAGCGCTCTCCTAGTACATGCAAGGCACTGGGTTCGATCCTCAGCACCACATAAAAATAAATAAAGTAAAGTAAAAAAAATTAAAGAACACATTAATAAATAAAGAGAAGAAGCTGGGCACGGTGGCATATACCTGCAATTCCAGTGGCTGGGGAGGCTGAAGCAGGAAAATCACCAGTTCAAAGCCAGCCTTAGCAAAAGCAAAGCGCTAAGCAACTTAGTGAGACCCTGTCTCTAAATAAAAATACAAACTAGGGCTGAGGATGTGACTCAGTGGTTGAGTGCCCCCGAGTTCAATCCCCATTACCAGAAAAAAAAAGAAAAGAAATAACAAGGTCACGAAATACATCTTTGTGACCCTGAGCAGAGCACTGAAGTTCCATAGACCTCAGTTTCTTTTCATTAAAAAATGAAATGGCCAAATAGAATCATATACACTATGAAGTGCTTCTTGTTAATTCTAAAAATATTAGGATTTATAAAATAAATTAAATCCTATGATTTGATAGGTGAAAGGGTAAAGTTTCTAAGCTGCAAAGCCTGAGTTAAAATGTAAAGGACTAGGTATTGTAAAGTTTCTGAACTGCACACAGAACCTGAAATTCCTGAGGCAGTTAAGACAATGCCCGGTACTGACCATTTAGTTGTTAAATAACCTGGACCCTGTGCAGTTTGGCACGTAGGCATTCAGGGCCCAAACCAATCAGTTTGAATGTATCCCCTCCTTAGGATTGACCTATCACTCCCGCCCGACCTGTTCCCGCCAATGAATGTACTAATCATGTTTAAGAATTGTTGTTTGATTTTCCCGAGGTGTATGGTGATTTGTTAAAGGAAACTGTGATGTATGTAAAGTCCCTGCCCTCCCTAAAAAAGTATACTTAAGCACTGCTCAACCCCTGCTCGGGGCTCTTGGCCACTCTCCCGTCTTGAGTGAGCCTGGAGCCCCAGCGCGCTGGATTGGATCCTCAATAAACCCCTTTTGCTGTTGCATGAGTCGGTCTCTTGGTGGTCTCCTCCTCCGACGTTCGCCGGACCCTTACATGGGGTGTTCTTTGTTTAAGATGTTTACCAATACACACCAGAGGAAATCTGGAGAAGGGTTCCCAAAGAAAAAGACTTACATGGTGGAGACCTGGACTCCTTGGTTTAAACCTATGGAATCACCACCCAAAATTGAGTTACCAAGGAAACCATAGTTTAATCAACAAGCACACTGCATCTACTCTTGAAAGCCAAGGCTTACAGCCACTTGAATGTAAATCAGTTCTGGCTCTGGGTACTTGTAATTCCCAGTATAGTAGGCTGCTCTATTTTAAGAGAAAGCAGCAAGAACATATCACCTGTGAACCATTATGCATCTGAAGAATGTCTCCAGACTGAGGGCCCACAGGTACAGTCCCACCAGATTTCCAGGACCCAGCCCTGAGGCCACACAGCACTCAAGATGGGTGAAGGGGCTCTCCGCACTGCCTCTGCTAGCCTCCACCACAATAAATCTTTCCTGAGACAAATATTCCACTTCCCAGCCTCTTGGCCATTGGCTCCTGTCCCGCTCCCCCTTCTGTTAAGTTCTTTGAGAGATGAGATTGTGCTGGCTCTACATTGCTCAGAAAGCAAACATGCAATAAACATTTATTAACATGAACTCATAAATTAATCTTAATTTATGGATATAAATACAAATTACAAAAACATCACAACTAATTCTTTGGCGCAGGCCTGAATGAAAGTGCCTTACACCAATTTTAGACCCCTTAAAAATTTGCTAGGGGGTACTAAGGTTGTGGCTCAGATAGAGTGCTCACCTAGCATGCTTGAGGTACTGGGTTTGATCCTCAGCACCACAGCCCAGTGTATATCCACGGATTCATATGATGCCGGTCTGTGCATAAGTGCAGCTACAATCCTCACATTACCTTTGTATATAAAGGGAAAATCATATCAGCCAGCAAATGATCAGCCAAACATGGTGCTGCCTGTGCGTGTGTTCTAAGCACTAACAACTTAAATGGGGAAACCAACATATCTATTCAACCAGCAAGCTAGTGACTATTTTCAAAGGAGGGCTAAATGGGCATACTTTACTGGGCACAGTGGTGCACACTCCCAGAGCTCAGGAGGCTGACAGGAGGATTGCAAGTTCAAAGCCAGTCTCAGCAACTTAGTGAGGCCCTAAGCAACTCAGCAAAATCCTGTCTCAAAAAATATTTTTTTAAAAGTGGGGGGGTGCTGGGGATGTGACTCAATGTTTGAGCACCCCTGAGTTCAAGCCATGGTACCAAAAAAAAAAAAAAAGGTTCATACTTCATGAAAAAATATCAAGGCTGTTTTAATTTAAACCTAGTAATTACAACTCTTTAGGGTTCTGAAGAAAATAAGATTCTTTAAAAATCTTCGGCTGCTAGTCAATGTAGATAACATCAAACCAGGACTTCTCACACACTTCACTTTTCAAGACAACATTTCTCTTTCATGAACAACCAAGAGTTTGCCAAAGTCACTAAGTAAAAAAAAACACTCAGTTCTCTGTGGGGGGCAAGTGGATTGACAAAGATTCCTGTAAATCAGGTGGCTTACGTGCAGGTCCTCTGATGAACGGTGACATTCACCCCATAGGGAAAGCAGAACAACACGGACACCTGCAGACAGCGCTCAGGGCTCCACAAGGCCAGAGCCCCAAGGTTACTTACAGGTTGTGCTGACAGCCTGAAAACTGCGGGCTGAGTTCTGAGGACAGGGCAAGAGGAAAGCTCCTAGTTTCTGGGTGAACTCACACCCACTTCGGGTTTGCTGCTGCTGTCTCAATGGCAGACATTCCCCTACTTGACCCTACACCTCTTTCCAGCAGCAATGAGGCCTCTCAGAAACGGTGGCTCTGAAGCTGTCCTCCCTGCCAGGGTGCTGCCCCCACCACGGGGAAACAATGCCACCACACTCTAGCCTGATACCAGGCACCAGTTCTCCAGAACTGATCAAAGTTTGGGAAGGAGACATGAGGGAGAGCTTTACATTGATTCCTTGTCCCTATCATTTTGTGGGCAACTGGAAATACCCAATAATTAGAAATTGTCAGAAAGATATCAAAGAAATCAAATCAATCCTTAGTACTGTTTTAAAGTTATATTGGAACTGCCATTTTAAAATTAGAAAACATTAACAACATTAAATGAAAGTGGCTATTTATGGTTCAAATTTCAATTAGCTCTTTGTTCAGCAGTGAGGACCTATCTTAAACTTGTGCCATCCGCTGACTGTGAAACATGATTTACCCTCTGTCTCATTTTCCCCTTCGGTAGTTTATACAACTTCTCTTTGTTCCACAGATGGCAGTCCATGTCAAGGTGGAGTTCACTAGGAAGACATGAGAACACACAACCCACAGCTCCTGTCCTTGAGAGGGGTTTGGGGAGGTGAAACGGAAAGCTGACATACCTGCAGTAATCATGCATTCACCCCGCCTCCAAACTAGGAGGGGCCTGTTTCTGACATGCTGGACTCTCAGAGCTATGTGGTGTCTCACATGAGGGCATGTGCAGTGGGGGTCAACATGGAAGATGCTGACTGTTCCCTCTGAGGACACTTTAGCAGGCTGCTCCTGACTGCTTCTACTCCAGAGGGTCTCAGGAGCCACCTGGCCAGGGCCTCTGGTCACACATTGAAGAAGATCCAAAAATGTCCTGGTCAAAAGAAACCCCTGGTGTCCAAATCCAAGCAAGTGAGCAGAGTTCCTGGATCCAGTAGGACTTAAAAGACTAAGGGCCAGTCATGACTTCAGAGAAGAAATAAAAATTCTTTACCAGGAAATTGATTTTTTGTTTTTTTCTTATTCTAGGGGTTGAACCCAGGGGTACTTTACCACTGAGCTATACCTCCAGATTTTTAATTTTTAATTTTGAGATAGGACCTCACTAAGTTGCTGAGGTTGGCCTTGAACTTATGATCCTCCTGCCTCAGGCTCCTGAATCACTGAGATTATAGGTCTGTGCCACCACACCCAGCCTGACCAGGAAGGTCTTAAATACAGAGAAGCAGAGGGCTGGGAGAGCAAGGTCACCCTCTGCAGCTAGTGACTCACAGAAGCTCACTCAGGTGTTACAAAAGGGAATTTCAAGAAGTACCACAAAGTTCACCCAGAAGCTGTGGAAAACCAGCTTCAAAGAGCCACAGACAATGAGGGAGCCTCCCCTGCCTGGGGGAGCTCTGCAGAAACTAACCAGGGACCACAAGAGCCCCAGCTGCAGGCTTCCTCCACCCCCCCCCCCCCCCCCGCCGTGAAGAAGAAAGTCTGAAGGGGGCAGTGTCGGTCCCTGGCTGGTCACAGGTCACCAGGCACAGGTGCCCTCAAGGGACTGAACACAGTTGCCAGCACATCCTTGACCAGCTCAGACCCAAACCAAGGATCCTGGCTAAGCAAATATTGGACATCTTCTGCCAGATTATGCTCAAAAGCAGTGTTGACTTAAATCTCTCTGTGCTACTTGTGTTGTCAAAGCTGAGTAAAACTGGATTTTTCTTCTGGCTACAAAGCAGAGCAACAAAAGTGACCCTTTCAGTAAGAGATACTCTAATGAACTCGCCACATACTTCCAATCCAGTTTTTCTATACATCTCTCATCTCTATGGTCCCTTCACCCAGCCAGTTCTTCAGCATCAAAGTCTTCCAGCTTGACTTAGAAATGCTGATCAGGAAAACCTTATTCCCAGTTTGTGTCACAAAGTAAAGGAAAAATCTAGACACAGTAAAGCCAGCCTGAAGGGGTTCCCATTGATTAAATGTGGGGCAATCTGAACATCAAAGCAAATGATAACAGTAATGGATTACAGCCCACAGCATAAAACAGGCACCTGTGAGTCAACTGATGAACAGAAGAGAGGAAGGCAGGCAGGAAGGTCAGCTACCTTTCTTATAGTAGGACACCAATGGATAAATGTAAAAGATACAATTAGAAAATCATGGGCTGAGGTTGTGGCTCAGTGGTAGAGCGCTCACCTAGAGCGTGCGAGGCCCTGGGTTCGATCTCAGCACCACATAAAAATAAATAAAAACAAAGGTACTGTGTATAATTAAAAGAAATAAATATTAAAAAAGAAAATCACCATTTGTCAACCATCATACTAACTGATTCAGGCAAGAATCATCAAAGAATACTGAAACTAGTGGGCAAAAGTTTATTGAGAAACATAGTCTAAAATATCTCCCACTAAATACTTACTACTTTTTTAAAATTTGTAGATGAACACAATACCTTTATTTATTTATTTATTTATTTTCATGTGGTGCTGGGTCAAACCCCACTTGTGCCAGGCAAATGCTCCACCACTGAGCCACCACGACAGCCCTACTTATTACTCTTTAATCAATATTTACACAATATCGACTAATAATTTTACAGTGAGGAAACCTAGTAAACACTAGTACAAATGATAAAAGTTAACAACTCTGGAAATGCGACAAATCAAAATTGTATGCCTCTCCGTAATGATGCACCTGGAAGGCTGCCACCTGCAGTATTTCTGCCACAAACACACAACCTGAATCTAGTCAAGAGGGAATACGAGACAAATCCAAACCCAAGGACAGTCTACAAAGTAACTGAACTGTTCTCTTTAAAAATGTCAAGGTCATGAAAGACAACAACTAAGGAACTGTCACAGATTGAAGGAGACTAAGGAGCCATGACGACGAGTGGGGCATGTGTTCCTGGATGTTGGCCTCTGAAGGATGTTGCAGGGACAACTGGCAAAACATACAGGGGTCTGTGGATTAGGTGGTATGTCCTGATATGAGTGGACCATGCAGGGAAGCATCCCTGTTTTTAGTAAATACACAGACAAGTGTTTAGAGGCACTGTTTGCAATCTATTCCCAAATGATCCAGAGGGAAAAGGATGTGCCCTCATGTGTGGTGTGTGCATCTGAGTACTTGCTTATAGAAAGACAAACAGATAAATATGAGAAAACATTCATTTAGGGATTCCAAGTGAAGGGTATTTGGGCATTCCTTGTGCTATTTTGAAACTTTTCCATAATTTGGAATGTGTAAAAATTAGCTGGGATTCAACATACTCCTGCCCAATCCCCCAGTGCCAACATAGGACTTCCTGGTCCTCCAAACACCCCACCCACACAGTGCAGGTCACGTCCACCAAGTGACAACTCTTTACACAATCTGCTCAGGCAAGACAACTAGACAAAGATGTGTGTTAGTGATTCCTCCCTTATTTTAAATACTATATGGTATTTGCTCACCAACATGAGGAAAGAATAGGATATAGGAAATGAAAACCTCTTGGAAAAAGCTATGCTACTTTCTTGGAATCCCCACCCCAATTCTAGAATACTGTTGGTGTCTATTAATGTTCAAACAGAGGTGCTCAACAAACATGTTCAATATAAGCAATGTGAAACAGGTTGAATTCCCCCAAATTCATGGCTACCCTGGCCCTCAGAATAAGGCCTTGTTTAGAAATAGGGTCTTTGCAAACGTAATTAAGGACGGAGTTAAGATGCTACTGGATAGGAGCAGGTCCTAAAAGAGACAGAAAAGGACCCAGACACAAAGCAGAAGGTTGTGCAAACAGACAGAGACTGGAGTGGTACAACTACAGGCCAATGAAGGGAAGCCAAGGATGGCCAGCAAACTCATGGGGCCAGGAGAGGCCTGGGACAGGGTCTCCCTTGGAGGCTCCAGAAGGAACCAACCCTCCAAGCTCCTTCACTTCCTTCTTCTGGCCTCCTGAACTATAAGGGAGACATTTCTGTTTTAAGCCACCCAGAATCAGGTACTTTGTTAGAGTAGTCACAAAAACTAATACATCAAAAATATTTAACATGGCTTTTTTCTGCTACACTAAAATCTCCCTTAACATGTTAATGAGATAAAAATCTCTTAATATATTCCTCCTTCAGTTGAATGGATCAGGCTTAGCATCTGAAGTCACACTACATAATCCACTTCTCTTTGATAGTATACTGTTCTTTAACTGCACAGGGAATAAGGGAGATCTTGTTAGAGGACAACAAGAGTTGTATGCTGTATTTTTTTTTTCTTGAGAAACTGATTTGTTGAAGGGACCATATGTAGTTTACGTCACACATAAAGTACAATAAACATTTCTAGGAATGGAGGTTGAGATAGGGGATGAACATGGCATTTAGGAGGCATGCATTTCCAGACATGAACCATATCGTATGTGAAGCACTTTACTGGTATAAAGGTGGGTGATACAAATTTTTTAAATGCAATGAACTGGGCCACAGGCAACCATTACTAAGTAAGCACAAGATGTCTCCATGATGGATAGTAAAGAGAGAACATACACTGGGATTAGAATGGTGGGAACAGTTAGGCCAGACAGTACTTTCAAGTTGTTTTTTCAACTCAGGCACTGAACATAAAAAAATATTGATCTTTGAGAAGGGCTTTAGACTGGAACAGCAGTTGGCATCACCCCAGCGCACTCGCCCTTCATCTGGAGCAGTCCGTGTGCAGGCCTTCCGTCTATTTATAACAGTGGGGCACATGTCACTACAATAGTTGATTGTATTGTGCAGCTGTGTGTGTGTATCAAGAAGGGCAGGAATGGACAGCCTGCACTTTGATGTTTCCCTTTTTTGGAGATTTAAAATAACATTTAAAAAACTGCCAACCGACAAGGTCACAAAATATTTTTGGATGGCACAGGGAATGATTGCCAAGCCGTGGTTCACATCAGATGCAGAGGGCTGGGGCACAGGCAGAGAGCCCAATTGCACAATATCCTGCCGATGCCAACTTCAAAAGTTCTTTGCTTCAGAGCTCTTACAAATAGCTCTTGCCCAGGAATAAAGCAGTGTTTTATAAATTTGCAAGGGCCTCCCTGACAGGGGATGCCCAAAGGAACAAGGATTTCACTGGCTACTCCAGTCACAACTGTAGCCACCGCCATTGGACTTCTTGTGGCTCTTGCCCACCCATTGTGGCTCTTGCCCACCCATTCCACCCATTTGTCCTTCCCTGCTTTATTTTCCCTAGGTACTTGCCACTGCCTTCTGACATGTTCTTCTGGCCTGTGTCGATTTTTCACTCCCCCATTCTATTATGTATGGCCCTCAAGAGCAGGACTTTTTGTCTGTTTTGTTCACTGACATACCTAAAAAGCCAAGAAGAGTGCCCGCCACATGAGATTTACTATGCGAGTATTTGTGGAATTAATTAATTTAAGTAGCCAGAGACAATGTTATCAGGAAACACATGGAAATACTGATGATCAGTACTAGATTCCAGAATTCTGTAGCAGCCTTCCTCCACCCCAACAAAGATTCCAGTTTTGTTTACATATTTACAAAATACAAATATGGAAACATATTTTTTTAAAAAGCATGATTTTCTCCAAATGTGGTAGAATGTGAAAACTTAAGATCTCTTTCAGCTTAATTATGAAATAATGTTCAATCAAATTGTGTCTCTACAACTCTTAAGATTGTCCTCTGTCCCCTGACAAATCTTCTTGCTGGAGATATTTGACACAGGAAGCATCCCTGCTAATGAAAAGTACAGTCCTAATTAAACTGAAGCTTTAAAACTCATCAAGTTTTGCAAAAGAACCCTATACTTCATACAACTCTTGAGGTTTATGTTTTTTTTTTTTTTCAGGGTTTTACATCAGTGTACCAGGCAACCCTAACAAATTATTTTCAGAACATAAAATTCAATGATATCCACACAACTTAAAACCTCGAAGGGCAGAAAGAAGCAGAAAACAGGTTGCAAAGGCAGGAGAGGGACATGAAGCAGAAAGGCAGGACAACAGTAAGCACGGGGCTGGGCTGTTGAAGCCCACTCCTAGAGCCGTTCTCTCACACCTGGACGGGACAGCCAAATCCAGCCAAATGCTATTCTCTGTAGCATGATTCACAAGGGAAGAAGCCTTTGGGATGATTCCGGGGGCAATTCACCAGCAGAATGGAAGTGTGTTTTCCTATACATGGGGACTCCCCATCAAGGACACCTGAGAGAGTGATGAAGCTCCATGTGTGACATGCCATAACTGGTTCACTGAACATCTCTGGCAGATGGTTTTGAAACCACTTCCTTGACCCCCTAGACAATGTCTAAAACAGAGCAGGGAGCTTTCAGCCCGAGGGGCGGGAAGATACAAATGCCTACCACCAAGTGCACAGGTGGAACTCACTTACCAACCCTTCCTCCTTAAGAGGTTGTCTTCAGAGAAATCTTTGACACCCAGATTCTTGAATTATTTCTCAAAATCAAGTTTTAAAACATTTACAGAACATCTGCTATATGCCTAGCAGTTTTCCTACCTATATGAAAGTTCTGTGGCTTCAAAGTGAAGTCTAAAGGGGTGTTATCCTCCCAGGAGTCAGAATTAGCCTTCACTGTAAAAAGCAGAATCCCTATCTCACAACTGGTCTCCTGGGAATGAACTCTGGGAAGCAGCATTGTTCTGTGGGGCAGAATGGCTGAGAGTCAGATTCACCTCTGCATCAGTAGCACTCAGCACTGGACTTTGATAAATACACATTATTGCTATAGTTGAACATGACAACTGCTGGCCAGAGATGTGCAGTTTTACCAGTGATGAGGTCCCACACCCAGCTTGCAGCCACCAATTGCTGTAATCTCTGAAGGGGCCTTATGACAGCAACCACCACTGGATTCCAGCCCTGGGATCTCTCAGGCACCAATCCCATGTGTTGCTGACACCTGGCTCGGCCCAGCAGAGGTCTGGCTGGGAACTGGGTTCTCCCAGGTCATCTGCACTGAGGAAACTCACCTCTGTCCCACTCTTCTGTTATGGTGATTGTGGGCTTGGTAGAGAAAAAAATATTATCTTCAAGAAAAGCCTATGTTTGTTTTATTATTATAAAGACAGCAAATATTTTTTGCTAGAACTATCTAAAAGAGCCACAAATATGGTATTATGAAAAAATAAGTATGATCAGTAATATCATCCAGAGAGATGAATCACTTTTGACTTCTTCAGAACACAGTTAACATGGAACATAGTCTATATAGTATTCTACCTTACAAAGAAAGGACTACCAATTTTTAGCTCAAATTAATGATTTCTAATTAGGTTTATCTCCTTGAATGGAGGGAGCCAAGAGAAATCTCTGATGTAGACAGCTTTGTGGTAAGGGGACACAATCCAAACCACAATGACTAGAGGACAACTGAGAAGCAGTCACTGCCTTGGTACCATCCCTGACTTTAAGAGATTAGTAAAGATTTTTCATTTCTACTTTATATATTTTTATACTGCTGAATTTTTACAATGTACTTATAATACTCAAAAGGCTGGGGGGAAATCCAATGATGTAAACAGAAGACAAGCGGGTAGGGACAAAACTTCTAGAATGACAGAATAAAAAATCAGGCAAAACACCTCTTCAAAAAGTAATTATAAAACTGGACAGGTTTGTAAAATAATAATAATAATTTCAGGGCAGGAAATCTACCAAAGGCACAAAATGAACTGAGAAGCGTTTATTCAGGAAAAAGTACTGAACCATGACTTGGAACAGTGCAGTCTGTGGGTTCAGCGGGTAGTAGATCTACCAGGCAGATGGAGCTGGATAACTGATAGTCTGCTGCTGGAGAGGCTGACTTGGTTTAGGACACAGTACATGCTCAAGGGCACTGTCGTCAACAATAGTGATCATGGAAAATTATAGAAGGTCAACATCTCAACCAGCCCGAATCTGCAATGCTGACAAGAGACAGGTCGGCACCCTAGCCAAAAACCTGACAGGTAGCTTCAGAGAACAAGGGACCTACAGTGGCCAACAGTATAGTCCCACGTGTCCCTAGTGTTCTAGGAGGCTGCACACTTGCAGGGGAGACTACAGCAGGCCCTTGCTACTTTCTCATCTTGGTTTAGAGAAACCTACTATATGCACAGAGGCAGGAGAAGGCCTGGCAGAAAATAAAAGCCAAGGCTAATGTCTAGATGCCTGAGCTCTGAATGTGTCCCTTGACTGCACACAGAGCCTCCATGAACCATGAGAAGCCTTAGTGCCTCAAGGTATTTTGAGAATTAATTAATACCTGGAGGTATTAATTCTCAACAGAATTAATCCAGGCAAGAAACATATAAAAACAATCAATAAAATTGAATTTTGTCAATTTTTAATCCAAAGTTGCTACAAAATATTAACTAAAATTTCTACAGTAAAAAATGAAATATGGGGTGGGAGGGGCTGGGGTTGTGGCTCAGCAGTAGAGCACTCGCCTAGCACACGTGAGGCACTGGGTTTGATCCTCAGCACCACATAAAAATAAAATAAAGGTTATTGTGTCCACCTACAACTAAAAAACAAATATTAAAAAAAAATGTGGCCAGGCATAGTGGTACACACTTGTAATCCCAGCAACTGGAGAGGCTGAGGCAAGAGGACTGGGAGTTCAAAGCCAGCCTCAGCAACTTAGCAAGTCCCTAAGCAACTAAGTGAGACCCTGTCTCTAATAAAATATAAAAAAGGGCTGGGGATATGGCTTGGTGATTCAGCACCCCTGGGTTCAATCCCTGGTACAAGAAAAAATAAAAAGCAATCTAACCAGACATGGTGGTACATGCCTGTAATCTCAGCAATTTGGAAGGCTGAGACAGAAGGATTTCAAGTTTAAGGCCAGCCTCAGCAACTTATAGAGAACCTATTTCAAATTTAAAAAAAAAATGAAAAAAGGGCTGGGATTGTGGCTCAGTGGTTAAGCACTTCTGTGTTCAATCAGAAGGAAGGAAGGAAGGAAGGAAGGAAGGAAGGAAGGAAGGAAGGAAGGAAGGAAGGAAGGAAAGACAAAGAAGGCTGGGATCGTAGTTCAGTGGTAGAGAACTTGGCTAGCATGTGTGAGGCACTGGATTCAATTCTCAACACCACATAAAAATAAATAAACAAAATAAAGGCATTGTGTTTATCTAAAAACTTAAAAATTTTTTAAAAAGAAAAACAATGTATTCTGAGGAAAATGAGCCATCACTAGAAACCGAGGGGTCCATGTATTGCATATAACAAAAATTTCCAAGTAGCAATGACAAATATTTTCAAATAACTGAAGGAATTTGTGTTTAAAGAACTAAAGAAAGATATCATAGCAGTGACTTATCAAATAGAGAATACTAATAAAGAGAAATTATGAAAGAAACCAAATAGGGCTGGGATTGTAGCTCAGTGGTAAAGTGCTTGCCTAGTACTTGTGAGGCGGTTCGATCCTCAGCACCACATAAAAATAAACAAAACAAAGGTATTGTATCCATCTACAACTAAAAAATAAATAAATAATAAGAAAAATAATAAATAAAGGAAACCAAATAGAAATTCTAGAGTTCAAAAGTATAGTAACTGTAATGGAAATTTTACTAGATAGGTTTACCAGGAAATTTGAGTTAGCAAATTTATATACAATTAATTTATATACAATTTTATAGTTTATATACAATTAATTATCCAATAGCTTATGTACAATTAATTATCCAATGAAGAAAAATGAACTGAATCTCAGATATTTATCAAGCACCCTGGTGCACATGTAAAAGAAGCCCCAAAAGGAGGAAGAAGAAAAGTGAGTAGAAAAAAACTTTGAAGAATTAATGGTCAAAATATTTAATTTAAAAAAATTAATATTCACATTCAATAAGCTAAAATTAAGCTAAAAAATCCCTATGTAAGATAAACACAAAGAGATTCACCAAGATACATCATAGCTTAACTGCTGAAAAACAAAAACAAAAAAATGTAGAAGAGAAATCAAGAGAAAATGTAATGGAGAACAATAAGACTACCAGCTGATTTCACATTAGAAAAAATGGAGACTAAAAAAGCAGGAAATGACATATTCAAAGAGCTAAAAATAAAACTTCCAACCAAAAATTCTATATTCAACAAAAGTATGCTTTAAAAAATGAAATGGAAAGAAAGGTATCCCAGATGAAAAAAAAAAAAAAAGAGATAATTTGTTGCCTTATTAGAAATACTAAAGAAAGTCCTTCAGGCTGAAAGGAAGGGACACCAGGTGGTATAACTATTACTTTAACAGTAATTTCATAGGTTAAGAAAAAAGTTATAAATATTTTCTTCTCTTTTTTATACTGAACTCATTTAAAAGACATGTACATAAAATAATGGCCTAATAATAATATTAATAATATAAAGATCATAATAATTGATAAGATGGAAATATATATTATTTCATACCACAAAGGAAGGAAGAAGATATAGAAATTTAATTTGGCAAAGTTACTACATTTTATTTGAATGACTTGTCATTAATCTAAAGTAGACTGTGATGAGACACATATTGCAATCCCTAGAGTAACCACTAAAAAACATAACTCAAAAGAAACAGTTTAAAAAAAAAATCAAATGGGTGGGTATTAAAGTTCCTGCCTAGCATGAGTGAGGCCTTGTGTTTGATCCCCAGTACTAAAAAACAAAAACAACTTATCAAATGAATGAAAATTAAACACTAGAAAATGTCTATTCACAAAAGAAAAAAGAGAAGAGACAAAAACAAAGCACAATGATGGATATAATCCGATCATACCATAATTACATTAAATGTAAATGGATTAAACACTCTAATAAAAGTCAAGGACTATCACACTAGACAAAAATGGAAAATAAGATCCAACTAACTGCTGTCTAGAAGAGACATAAGTACGTTGAAAGCAAAAGAATGAAGAATGATATACAATGCAAACAAAACCATAAGAAAGCTGAAGTGGCTATACTAATATCAGACAAAAATAAACTTCAGGACAAAAAATATTTTTAGGAAAAAAAAGGAAATTTTTACAGTGATAAAAGGATTAATTCATCAGGAAGACATAAATAATATAAAGACATGAACTTTACAACAGAGCTCCAAAATACAATGAAACAAAAATTGATGGAACTGAAGAGATAAATAGATGATTCAAAATAACATTTGGAGATTTTAATATCTCACTCTATAATTAATATACCAACTAAACAAAATCAGCAAAGAATATACAAGATTTCAACAGGACTGTTAACTAACTTGATATAACAATCATCTACAGACCATTTCAAACAACAACAATAAAATATATATTCAAGTACCCATGCAACATACTCCAGAATAAATGATAGGCTAGGCCATAAAACAAGAATCAATAAATTTAAAGGGATTGAAAACAATAAGGCACATTCTCTATCAAAATTAAAACTGGAAATCAAGAAGAGAAAGAAATTTGTAGAATCCCCAAATATCTGGAGATTAGAAAATGTATCTAACTCAAAGATCAAAGAAGAAATCACAAAGGAAGTTAGAAAATATTTCAAACCAGATGAAAATAAAAAACACAGCAGGGACTGTGGGTGTAACTCAGTGGTAGAGCACATGTTTAGCATGCTCCATCACCCCCAGGGATCAATTCCCAACATCACAAACAAATATAAAAACATAGAAGATCAAAGTTTATGGATATAGCTATGGGAAGTGTTTAGAGAGAAATTTAAGTGTCTAACCTTAAGTGTCTGAACTAGGATAAAAAGAGAAGTCTCAAGTCAATGATCTAAAAAACCTATTTTCTACCTTAAGAAAATTTAAACGGGCTGGGGTTGTGGCTCAGTGGTAGAGTGCTTGCCTAGCATGTGCAAGGCCCTGGGTTTGATCCTCAGCACCACATAAAAATAAATAAATAAAACAAAGGTATTGTCCCCAACTACAACTAAAAAAATAAATACTTTTAAAAAAGAAAATTTAAATAGGAGAGTAAAATAAGCCAAACCCAAAACAAGCAGAAGGAAAGGCAATAATAAAATCTAGAATAGAAATCAATGAATAGAGAAAATCAGAAAATCAAAAACTTGGTTCTTTGATCAGGAATAAGGCAAGGATGTCCACTCTTACCATTTTATTATACAGGAAGTTCTAGCCAGTGCAATAAAACAGGAAAAAGGCATAAAAATAAACGAATTGGAAAGGAAGAACTGCTCGTTTGCACAGATGATACGACTGACATATAGAAAATCCTGAGGAGTCTGCAAAAAACTATTACAATTAATAAGTATGTTTAGCATATTCATAAGATGCAAGACCAATACAAGAAAAACCCATTGTATTTTTTCAACATTTTTAATACAGCAATGAACAATCCAAAAGTGAAATTAAGTAATAATTCCATCTGTAATAATCATCAAAATGAATAATCACTTAGGAGCAGATTTAATAAAAGAAATGGAAAGATATACACTAAAAATTATAAAACACTGTTGAGATATTGAATACCATCTAAATAAATGGAAGGAGATACTTTGTTCTTGGTGTGAAGGACCCAATATTGTTAAGATGGCATTACTCCTTAAATTGATCTGCAGATTCAACACAATCCAGCAAGCTTTTTAAAGAAAAGCCATGAGGAGGTAGCTGTTGGAAGCTTGGGCAGTTACCAGCATCTATACTTTCATATATGTTTGAAATTTCCCATAATAAAGTGGGTTTTTATTGTTTGTTTGTTTTAGAAAGTATAGGGGGAAATAAAAAGCCAATTTAAGGGCTGCGTTGATATTTATTCCTCACTCTTTATCCTCAGACTACATAACTTACCCCCAGCTGATCCTTACTCCAAACCCACTTCACATACAGCTAGTGAATGGGTGGGAAGGGGAAATTAAGAGAGCAGAGCCAGGTGTGGTGGCACACCTGTAATCCCAGCAGCTTGGGAGAATGAAGCAGGAGGATCTTGAGTTCAAAGCCAGCCTCAGCAAAAGCAAGGTGCTAAGCAATTCAGTGAGACCCTGTCTCTAAATAAAATACAAAATAGGGCTGGGGATATGGCTCAGTGGTTGAGTGTACCTAAGTTCAATCTCCAGTACTCCCCAAAAAAGAGAGCAGAGACCCAGAAATAAGTGAAGAAGAATAAATGGTCTCAGGTACCAGACACAGCTGTTCCTCTAATATAGCATCATACAGCAACTCCATATTACACATGTCAATCTCAGACCACGTGCCAGACTGGAAACTGCCAAAGAATTAAGAAAATGCCCTTATTGTTATGTCATCTGTACAGTAATTTTTTGAGATCTGGGCTGAGTACAGTTTAGTGTGTTCTAAGATCAAAGCACCCACATCTTTAAATTTGCCATCTTTACTCCCTAGCACTCCCTGCCCATCCTGTCCCAAACACCTGCATGCACGTTCCTTTCACTTTTAATTCCCAAGTCACAATTCCCAATTTAGGTTGAGAGGGAAAGGAAGCCCTGTTTTTGTTTCCTGCTAAATATTTGGTACTTTCCAATTTTACTTTTTCTTCTCTAGTGGAATTAGACTTTACGTTGCAACACCTTGATGTAGCTAGGACAGGTGTTAAATCTGAAATAATGTCACATGGCAGCATCCAACCTACTCCTCAGGCTCATGACTTCATTAATAAGTGGAGTGTTTCCCACTTCTTGCTGCTGCCTCTTAAGACAAGGGGTACTTTCTGGTACCAGAAAAGGGGACCCTATTCTAGGAATGGGTATAAAATGCAAATTAATACAAATTATTTTGTCTATGATGGGCAATTAGGAAATTCCATCTATATCTCATTATGAAATATTCCCTGCAAAAGCCCCTTACAAAACCATATAGTCCTGAAATTTTAAGAAGTGTTAAATAGTCCTAAGATATATTTCCTGGGGCTGGGGTTGTGGCTTAGCAGTAGAGTTCTCGCCTAGCATGCATGAGGCACTGGGTTCGATTCTCAGAACCACTTAGAAATAAAATAAAGCTATTGTGTCCACCTAAAACTAAAAACTAAGTATTTTTTTTAAAAGGTATATTTCCCGGTAAATCTTTGTTAAAAATATACTTGGAGAGAGGGCTAGGGCTGTAGTTCTGTGGCAGAGAGCTTGTCTAGCATGCATGAGGCACTGGGTTTGATCCTCAGCACCACATAAAAATAAACAAGTAAAATAAAGGCATTCTGTCCATCTACAACTACAAAATATTTTTTAAAAAATACACTTGGAGGGGCTCAGGTGGTGGCTCACCTAGCATGTGCAAGGTGCTGGGTTTGATCCTCAGCACCACATAAAAATAAATAAATAAATAATATAAATAAATAAATAAAGGTATATAAAAAAAGAATTCCATTTACACTTGGAAGCTGAGGTTGTGGCTCAGAGCGCTTGCCTAGCACATGCGAGGCCCTGGGTTCAATCCTTAGCCCCACATAAAAATAAATAAATAAAATAAAGGTATTGTGTCCAATTATAACTAAAAAATAAATATTAAAAAAAACAACACACACACACTTGGTCTTCTCCTTCTGATCTACTCTTCAAGCTTCCTTCCACTCCTTGGCTCTCTTTACTTTTTTCTCCTGCTACAGAGCAACAATGTTACTTTTTAATGTCACAGGCCAGATGACCTGATTAGAGTTCCATGAGATCTATGAAAAATGAATATAATTATTTATAATAATGAGTAATTCATACCAAAAGCTTAGCTTTAGGAGATTCCTACTGGTAGGAGCTATTGGGATTTAAAAGATGCCCAGTGAAATATAACCTTGCCCAGCCCCACCTTCTCATTTACACAGAATTTTTTTTAAAAAAGGGTTTACTATTTCATAAATGTCAGATGTTCTTTAGATGAAGGGAACACTACCCCTTACATCAAAGCAAATGCAGTTTCATATTCAATTTCCTTACCTTTTATACAATTAAACCACAAGTCACCATCTGAGACAGATTTAGAGAAAATTTCTGCTAATGCCCAGCTCTTATGAGCGAGTTTTAAGAACTGAAATGATAGTTTTAAAAACCATTAGAGTAATGAGACAGGGCAGGAGAGGTGACAAAAAATTCACACCAATTTATAAATATGAACTCCTGCCCAAAGTGTAAGGTTTTTTAAAAATGGATTTGTGGAACAGATTGAAATAATATTTATAACCAACTTCACTTCATAAGCACAGTAAAATACTAATTCTTGGACTCCTTCCTCTTATACTATGGCTATTTTGTGTTGGCCAAGTGAGTTGCTTCCTTTTACTGGGCTTCTAACAGTGAACATGATCTGACAGCATTACACACCCACAGCTCCACAGCAGACCAGGATGGTTCTGGGTCAAACCCAAAACTCCCCGTTCAATTAGGATACTTTTCAAATTAAGATAGTTCTAGCTCAATGGAATCACTCTACACAGGTAGCTGAGTTAACTTCAAAAATGAAGGCCTGCTCTGGGGTAACCCTGCACAATCCAGATGGCTGTATTTTAGAATTTGTCCTGAACAGATAAGTCCTAAAACCAGCACAGCCTCCAGGTGACCCTTGCAGCAGGTTAGTTCAGGGCTTTCACACCCAAGGGGACCCAGAACCCTCACCAAAAGGCAGTGGCACGCCCCCCTCCAGCACACTTTCTACTGTGAACCAGGTATGCAAATATTTGCTTCATGAATTTGTGTGTCTTTACCAAGTCACCAGAAGCAAATCTCTGAACCTCTTTTTGGTGACTGAACTAAATCCACAGTTTAACTCCATAGTTTAACTTTTGGTGAAAAGTAATTCCTTTGTTAGTTTAACAGACTTGGGGGGGAAAAAATAGCAGAAACCTTTTCTTTCAACTTTTGCTTCTGGGTTTGAAGGTCTTTGAGAAGAATTTTTCTATGGGGAAAACAGAATCTTTTAATGTTATGATTTATTTATTTTATTTTTTAATTTTTTGGGTCTGTTTTCTTTGTCACAATATCTTTATTTTTGGGTTTTTTTTTTAAGAGAGAAAGAGGAGGTAGAGAGAGAGAGAAATTTTTTTAGTATTTATTTTTCAGTTTTTGGTGGACACAACATCTTTATTTTTATGTGGTGCTGAGGATCAAACCCAGCGCCCCGCGCATGCCAGGCGAGCGCGTTACCCCTTGAGCCACATCCCCAGCCCAAATGTTATGATGTAAAATGTAAGCAGATTAGGAAATTACAAATACATAGAATATTATGTTCTCATACCAAGACAGGTTCACACCTGATCTGCCCCCAGTATAATCCTGAATTTATTTTACACCGTTTTGTTGTTGTTGTTTTTAATATATTTAGTTGTGGATGGACATAATACATACATACATACATACATACATACATTTATTTATTTATTTATATGTAGTGCCAAGGATCAAACCCAGTGCCTCACACCTGCTGGTCAAGCACTCTACCACTGAGCTACAACCCAAAGCCCATACTTTGCACCAGTTTTCAATCACACATTTCCATCAATTAGGTTAGCTCCTATAATGTTTTTTTTCAAAGAACACAGCTGCTTTTATACTAATAAAAGTATTACACACATGTTGTTTCAGTTTTTTTTTCTATATGAAGGGAACACTACCCCTTACATCAAAGCAAATGCAGTTTCATATTCAATTTCCTTACCTTTTACATAATTAAAACACAAGTCATCATCTGAGACAGATTTAGAGAAAATTGCTGCTAATGCTCAGTTCTTATGAGAGAATTTTAAGAACTGAAATGATAGTTTTAAAAACCATTAGAGTAATGAGACAGGGCAGGGGAGTTGAGAAAAAAATTAGAAAAAAAAAAAAAACCCTGAAACAACAAAAAGTAGAAAATACAGAGTAAATGTTCCTCCAATCCTACTTTCAAGGACAAGCACTGTATACAGATCTATGTACTCCTCCCAACACATGCATTATCATCTCTGTATGCACACTCTTCAAATGTGTCTTTTCATGGAAATGAGGTTGTTTCACATGAGGTAGAGTTTTTCAGCTTTGCCCATGTCAGCACAAAAGGACCTACCCCACTCTTACAAACGTTTACAATTCTACTTTCTGGATAGACCGTCATTTACTCAGTTATTCAAATGGTTTCCAATTTGCTGCCATTATAAGTAAAATAGTAACGAAGACCTTTATGAGCACATTTTTGCACTCTATGAAGCCTTACCATTGGTAAATTCCTAAAAGCAAAATGGCTTGGTCAAATGCTAAATTCTGAAAGAGATGGCCTCAGGACCTCCAAGAAACCTTTCTCAATTTGTATTCCTACCAACTGTGTTTCAGAGTTCCAGGATCCCTGCGCCTGCCTGTAATCCATCTTTTTCATCTTTGCAAATCAAAGATGTTTAAGGTTTTCTTTATTCTTATTTCAACCTGTGTTATCAGAATCATTATTAT
The DNA here is from genome assembly GCF_964194105.1 of Spermophilus citellus. Classification (NCBI taxonomy): domain Eukaryota; kingdom Metazoa; phylum Chordata; class Mammalia; order Rodentia; family Sciuridae; genus Spermophilus; species Spermophilus citellus. Next base: position 5,821,841 of record NC_138187.1, on the reverse strand, counting down.
TGTATAACTGTCCTTTTAGCTCTCTATTTAGTAGCTGTATGGCCTAGGGGGGTTATTTAATCTTCTGTGTCTTGCTTCCCTCCTTTGTGAAATGGGACAAGGGTATCCAGTACCACCTGAGGGAACTGTAAGATGAGATAAGGCATCTGGGACACCTAGTACAAGGCTGACACACAGTAGGTATGCAACAAAGGTTTGTGAACAGGAATGTGCATAATACCCCATCAGGGTGACTTTCTTGTTACCTCATCACCTGCTGATGGGACTTTGGATGCTATTCAATTAGTGTTATCAAGCACATCCCTATCCACAGGGTCATATCCCGAGGCTTTTCTCCCAGTGTCTGAAGCATGTTATAGTTCTTCCTCCTCTGTTTTTTTTTTTTTTTTTAAAATGATCCAGCAACCTTCCATCCACCAAATTTTACAGTTCTTTTTCTGGTTTTAAAAAATACAGCTCTTCCCTTTTGCAGACATCACTGAAGCAGCAGTGGCCAAAATGAAGTTCAATACCTTCGTGACTTTCGATGGAACCATAAAAGTCATTTTAACACACTTTCTCGAATTCACAGGAAGGTATGTCCTCCCCTCTTTCAAAAGAGCAAAAGCACAAGGCTTGATTCATGCCCATCCAAGGGGATGATGCAGTTCAGGTGGCATGAGGACATTGCAAAGGTCAGCAGCTGGCAAAGCCATCCTGGCTTACAGGAAGAGCTGCGTCATGCACACGGAACGGGTGCCGCAGGAAGAGGCTAATGGCTCAACCATCCATGTAGGGGTGGCCCCTGCAAATGGGCATCACTGGAGGAGGATCCCAAAAAGTTCCTTGAACGGAAAGCCAAAGCTTTCAAGCAGGAAAGAAAAAGGGCGCGTATATGGCAGAACAACTGAGAAGACGCACTAATGTGAAAACATGGCCAAGTGTGAAGGCTATAGTGGTCCTTTAAAGCATTTGCATTTGTTCTTTTTAAGCTTCTAGCAAGAATATTCATTTTCAATATCATCACTATTTGTAAACTTTGGGAAATAATAAGCTATATCAGTGTAATTTTGCATATATATTTTTCACCAAATTATGACCTGAAAAAAAATGTTGTTGATAGAAATTAAAAAACTAGGTAACATATGTTTATAAGAGATAAGGACACACTCTTCTTCACCAGTAAAGAAAAGGAAATAAATAATTTAAAAGAATATTATAAATCTCATACACTGTTTAAGCTCAACCAAGTTTTTAGAAAAAGTTATTTTTAGAAAGTTATTTTTAGAAAGCTGGAGAATCACCTGCCCTCATATAAATTAACAACAAGATAGCCATAGAATAACCTTTTTTGAATCAACAGAGAGCTGGGGTTCCAAGGCAACCAAACAATCTGAAGTTCTAGATCCCTGTCATATCAGGAGAAGAGGAACTGCTGACCATCCCAGTTGGGGCAAAGCCCAGGGGCAAGACATGGCTACCACACAGATGGGACCTACTAGGAAAGGTGAACAACATGCATGCACAGACTGAAAATTATAGCATGGTGACGGAAAATACAAGGAAGAATCAAATGGAAATGACAGAAATAATAAACATGGTATCCAACAGATTTAACAATAGACTTGCCACAGCCAAAGTAATAATCAGTGAAGTTGTAAATAGATGGATCAATAGAATCCCAGGAGAAAGAAAGAATGAAATAGTGGGAACCATTTGAAGAGATAAAAACCACAAATATTTCAGACATGATTAAAGACATAAAACCACAGATCCAAGAAGTGTAGAAGACTCCAGACAAGAGAGATACCAAAATCACACCAAGTTCAAATTGCTGAAAACTAAAATAAAGAAAAATCTTAAAGAGCTGCCAGGGTGGAGGTATGATGGGAGGACACAAAGCAGTAGGGTAACAAAGGGTATGATCCTGGCAGATTTATCACTGTAACACAAGACAGAGGCAGCAGTATGACAGCTTCAAAGTATGGAATGGAAATGTTTCCACACAGAATTCTACATGTACCTGAAAAAATACCTTTGGCAAGTAAGACTTTTTCAGACTGGCAACATCTGAGATCATTCACTCCCAGAGAAGTGCAACCTAAGAGATGTTAAAGGATGCTCATTAGTCAGAAGGTGATGAGACAGAGCAAACTCTTCTTAACGGAACTAAGAGTTCCTGAAATAGTTTGAAAAGAAGGTATGTACAAAATTGTTTTCTAAAATCTTTAATCGTTCTAAAATTACACTGGTCTAATATTCACATGTAACTACTTAAATTATATAAAATTCAGCTATTCAAGCCAGGCATGGTGGTGCATACCTGTTATCCCAGCAACTCAAGGGGCTGAGGCAGGAGGATCACAAATTCAAGGCCAGCCCAGACAACTTAGCAAGAACCTGCTTAAAAAAAAAAATATAAGGGCTGGGGATGTAGTTCAGTGGTAGCACACTCCTGCATTCAACGTCTAGTATCACAAAATATAAAACTCAACTATCCAGTCATAACTAGCCACTTCTCTTTGTTTATGTTTTTATTAGTGCATTATAGTAATACATAATATTGAGGTTCATTTTGACATAACCATGTCAGGATGGGATATAATTTGCTCCACTTCAGACCCCAGTATATCCCCCTTCAAGTACTCCGTGGCCATAGGTGGCTGGTGGCTACCATATTTTACAGTGCAGATCTATTTCCATCCTTTCAGGAGTTTAAGTGGACCACACTGCTCTCAGAGGTAAATTAATGTGAAAATAATGTATTATGAGGTTTGTAACATATATAAAATGCAGCATTAGGACAGTAGCCCAAAGAATTCCTATAAGATTCTTACACAATGGAATAACTGATACAGTATTGGAAGCAGACTGTGAAAGCCAAACATACACTGCAAATTTGGTCAATCACTAGATAGAATAGGTTAGAAAATGGTATAATAAGATGAGGAGATAAAGGTAGAAAATTAAAAAATCCAAAAGGAAGGAGAAGGAACAAAGAACAGAAAGTTCAGAAAAAAACACCTGTTCCCCCACAGAATATACACCTGAAAAGGCTGAAAACTTTTTAAAAAATATTGTTTTAGTTGTCAATGGGCCTTTATTTTGCTTATTTACATGAGGTGCTGAGAATGGAACCCATGTCTTACATGGCAAGTACTCTACCACTGAGCCACAACCCAGTCCAAGGCTGAATCTTAGTGTATGTCAATCATGCCTCACACAACCTGACATCATTTTTTAAATAACTTTATTTATCTTTATGTGGTGCTGAGAATCGAACCCAGGCCTCACACATGCTAGGTGAGTGCTCTACCACTGAGCCACAACCCCAGCCCTGACATCATTTTTAATGACAGAAAAAAAGTAAGGAGTATTCACCCTGCTAGTTAAATTCAGGCCCAAAGCAGGCATATAGGACTTGAAGCCTCTTCTTGCAATCTATAAGAGCATTGTAGACCTGAGCAATGCTGGCCACTGGCTACCTTACTGATAGCAAGTCCCACAAGGCTAGTGCTCATATGGCTCATGCACAGTGAGATAAAGATGCAGTTTAAGCCTTAATGTGTCTATCCCAGAGTCCACCCTTCCATCACTATGCTAAATCCAAATACAATGCTGAATTTAAGTTTATGAATTGAATCACAGGTGTACATTAAGATCCAGTTCTTGATAAAATAGGGCAGAGGTCTCGTACAATTCTTTGCCCCATTTTTGGCACTGGAAATGCTGGTACAATGAGTACTTTGCCAAATGCAACACTTTGGGTGCATTGGTCCTCCTAATGGGTGCCCTGCTATCAGCTTAACAAACAAGACATAAAATTATGAACAGTCAACACAGGCACATGTGGGTAATTCCTGCCAGATGGACAACTCCAGAATCCCAGACACAAAGGAAGGTGCCCCTCCCTACCAAGGAGTGGCGCTGATCCCCTGCCTTGTGCACCACCCTGGCCTGCCCAAGGACACACGAAGACCCAGCAGCAAACTGCAAAGAAGAAAATTAAAAAGTGACAGAGGAAAAAAACCCATTCAGTATTTCTTTACATGAAAATTCAAAAGGTTATTTTGAAACTAACAAGGACTCAAGTAACACTGTTACACTTTTAAGGGCCATTTTATGCAGAATGGTGAGGAAGTAGCCCACATTGAGACATGAGATGTATGCAATATTGTCACCTGTTTTATTATTCATATATTTCAAAGAAAGCAAATATTATAATATTTTGCTATTGTTAATACTTCATTTTAATCCCTAAATTTTTTGAACTCTAGAAGAACATTGGTTTATGGCAAAAGTGATGAGGGAAAACTGGATGTATTTACCTGGCCACGTGCAACCTGTGGACATGTGAGTACAGAGCAGGTGCTACCCACTATATAACAAGGACACAAAAGGCCATAAAATGTGTCCTTATGAGCTCACACTCCAACTCAGGGAAGAGACAATGCCAGAGACCCATCAAAGCAACAGGAAGCAGAGAGTCAGGGACGGTGAAATCACTGGGGCGGAGGAGAGCAACAGAGAATGGGGCACTAGACGCTGCATCCCAGAAGGGCCCAGTCTCCTAGGAAGAAGTGCAAGGAGGGATCTGAGAAGAAGTGATGAATTCCAAGTCTACAACCATTGGCTGGGGTCCTTTCATTGCAAAATGCATTGATGCCATCTCCTAAGGGACAGTTAATGAGGAGAAAAGGAAGGCACAAAAGCACCAGCAGATGACAAATTGAATGCAAAACAGAATCAAAGCCAGTGCCTCAGGTTTGTGTTTAGCTGCTAATCTGTAGCATCTCTCCCAGAAAAACTAGGTAGAGCTCAAAAGAAAAATCCAAGTCAGATCCAGGATTCAAGGTGGTAAGTCTATATATCCTTACCTTTAAAAATTAACAAAATAAAAGTTAGGTTTTGTATCTCTTGTGTTCAAAAACAAACGCTCATTTTTAATCTCCCGTTCTGTTTATATCTTCTAATTCTTTTTACACAGAGGGATGGATGACTCCCCTTGCAGATGAAGAGTTTTCAAGCCCTGGGGTCTAAGTGCCTCTGGTGATGATGGACAGGAGGCGAGGCACCGGGGAGCTTGTGCATACCTGAAGTGGTTACCAGAAAATGAGACAAGCACCCAACTGGCAGCTGCCATCTCCAAGAGGCCTGCCATCCACTTGACTGACAGAAGCTACATTAACAAATTAGATGTTCACTAGTAAAATTTCAAAGAGACACAATTCCATTGACAATGAGCCTGCACAGCCTCCTGTTGCACGCGTTTTCCATGGCTGGGGGGGCAAACAAGCCATTCCAAAGACTGAATGAAGGGGCATGAAATGAGGCCAAAATCTGAGCCTAATTCAGGGAAGTTACTGTTTTGTTTTTAAAAAGAAAAGAGAAAAAGAAAGTCACATGGGGAATGGCTCAAGATCAAGAGGCTGAGTGGAATAGCATGGTCTCATTCCATCCTGGAATAGTTCCTTGGCCACAGGGTACAGAGAGAACTGGTGCACAGGCCCATTTCTGTGTAGCGTTTTTAGCTGTAGAGAAATCAAACACCCTTCCCCAAAATTCAATGGCGAGCCATCTGGAGGGAAAAACAACACATGCACACACGTCTAATATCTCTATAACTCTAAAGAGAAAAGGTATTTTGGGGCCTTTACACTTCAGCTCAGTTGTTGTTTTTAATGAAATATAAAGAATGAAATAGGAAGGCATTTTAAATTTTTAAGATTTTTCTATCAAGAAAATCTAGACTAGGGGCTGGGGATGTGGCTCAAGCGGTAGCGCGCTCGCCTGGCATGCGTGTGGCCCGGGTTCGATCCTCAGCACCACATACCAACAAAGATGTTGTGTCCGCCGAGAACTAAAAAATAAATATTAAAAATTCTCTCTCTCTCTCTCTCTCTCTCTCTCTCTCTCTCTCTCTCTCTCTCTCTCTCCTCTCTCTTTAAAAAAAAAAAAAAGAAAGAAAATCTAGACTACCCGATTTTTAAAAAATCAGACCCAATAAGCATTCCATTAAGTGGCCAATCACAAAGAAAAATACCATTTTTGGCCTACGACTTCTTTTTTTTTTTTTTTTAAAGAGAATGAGAGAGGTGGAGAGAGAAAGAGTGAGAATTTTTAATATTTATTTTTTAGTTCTCGGCGGATACAACATCTTTGTTGGTATGTGGTGCTGAGGATCGAACCTGGGCCGCACGCATGCCAGGCGAGCGCGCTACCGCTTGAGCCACATCCCCAGCCCCGGCCTACGACTTCTTATAAAGTAAAATACACTCACCATATAACACACCCACCCACACCACTCCTCTGTATTTAACCAAAAGAAATTAAAACACATGTCAACCAAAGATTTGTGGATATTCACAGCAGCTTTATTCCTAAGAGCCAAGAACTGGGAACAACCAATGTCCATCACTGATAAATGGACTTTCTAAATTGTGGTATATCTAAACAAAGGAATAGTATTTAGCAATAAAAGGAATAAACTATTGGTACTGGGCATTGAACTCAGGAGCACTCAAGTACTAAGCCACATCCCCAGCCCTATTTTGTATTTTAGTTAGAGACAGGTTCTCACTGAGTTGCTTAGCACCTCACTTTTGAACTCGCGATCCTCCTACCTCAGCCTCCCGAGGTTCTGGGATTGCAGGGCACCACTGCACCCGGCAAGTAAACTTTTTTCTTTCTTTTTTTTTTTTTTGATACCGGGGATTGAACCCAGGGGCACTTAACACTGAGCCACATACCCAGCCCATTTTTATATTTTATAGAGAAAGGATATGTCTAAGTTGCTTAAGCCCTTGCTGAATTGCTGAGGCTGGTTTCAAACTCACCATCCTCCTACTTCAGCCTCCCGAGGTGCTGGGATTACAGGCGTGTGCCACTGCACCAGGCCTGAGTAGTAAACATTGTTTAAAAATGTTTTTATTTATCTTGACTTTTCTAAATGTTAGACCATACAGCTGTTTTATTCTTACAATAAAAATAAGTAAAAATTAGGTGTTCACTCCCTTGCCCCTTCCTAAATGCGAAGCTTCAAAAGTCTTACATTCCCCAAAGCTACTCTATTTACAAGGGGAAATGTTAAGTCCTTGAAACAATCTAAAGTCTCACAAAGGAAATGGTTAAACTTTGGTTTAACTAAAGTTTAACCATTAAAAATAAAAACTTGTGAGTTCTGTAGACGCACAGAAATATCTACATAAAATAGTAATAAAAAATTCAGAGACAAAGAGGTTGACAACAATTTTAACCAAGAAAAAAATGTCTGTACTCAGAATATGAAGAACGTAAAAGTTCTTATAGCCAGAGGTTACTTATGGCAAGAGGATTCACAGAACCGTGTACTTCGACCTTCTCATTAGCTTTCCATGGGAAGCTGGATTGAACAGAGGCAGAGTCCTCAGAGCCCCACTGGCCTCTGTCATGAACTCTTGTTTTCTTACGTTTCAATTTTGCCCTCAGAAAGCATTCCACAGGGCAACAAACCAGGCGAGGTCATGCTTTCCTCTTTGTGTCTTTTATACTGTCTTGATTCACAATTTTGTTTTTTAGCAACCTGTTCAACAAGAAAGAAAATCTCAAACAGAAACGCCTGAGCTCCTGAGAAACACGGCCAGGAGTCTCCTGCATCTGTGTGCTCTCTTCTGTTTTTTGCTTAAAGAAAACATTTCCAAGTTCATAAAAACAAGGGACTAAAATTAGATGGACAAGAACGGAGTCTTGCTCTTGGTAGGGAAAATGTTATTTTTAAACTGAGGAACATTTACAGGCCTGTGCTTTATGCAGAAGGCAGGCAGGGGTGCCAAGGAACATATGCAGGTGGCATGGCTGGGGAGGGCCGAACAGTGGAGAGGGCCCCCCACTGCCCCAAACCATGGGCACCTCCAATGTCACCTCGCGTGGGACACACATTAGAACTAGAGCACCTGAAAAAAACCTCCACTGCTCATTAAAGAAAAAGCTGTGGGGCTGGGGATGTGGCTCAAGCGGTAGTGCGCTCGCCTGGCATGCGTGCGGCCCGGGTTCGATCCTCAGCACCACATACAAACAAAGATGTTGTGTCCACCGAAAACTAAAAAATAAATATTAAAAAATTCTCTCTCTCTCTCTCTCTCTTAAAAAAAAAAGAAGAAAGAAAAGAAAAGAAAAAGCTGTGTACTGCTCACCCCACCCTGAAGCCAGGCCCCTGCCACTGTGGCCTCCTCAGATCCAGAGGGGGCCCTGGCCACACCCATTCCTGCAGAAGGGCTGGTGCTTCTCAGTGCTCCAGGTGAAAACTGAAGAAATATGTCTACACAAGGACACACCAGTGAAACCAAAGACACTGTACAGGTGGCTATCCAAGGAACAGATCTCTCCAGTGCTAAAACCTGCATTCATCTCCGCATTGCCAGCTCCACCGGAACCCTTCAAGGGACTCTGTCCCCCACCACATCAAGTGCAAAGGTCTCCCCTTCCTTTCATCCACACCCACATGCTCACTGTCACAGCACCTTCTGGGAATCCAGGGCTGAGTGGGGAGGACAAGGGACTCAGCATGTGGGGTAAGAGCTGAAAGAGGCACCAGGAGGCAGCGGGGGACAGCCACTCCATTCTAAAGGCTGCAGACACTGGGGGAGGGGAGTGTTTTCCAGAGGAACAGCCAGTGGCACTCTGTGTGCTTCAGGGCAAGGAAGGGGCAGGTGAGTGAGAGAGAAGCAAACCTTGAGGTCAAAGAACCTACAGAAGATGACACACACCAAGGCTGCTTCAAGACCCCAGGGCTGAGAGTCCACACACTGCCAGGATTTTAATGAGAACAAGGCTTGCCTCAGACAACATCTGAGAATGACACACCCAGAAAGGTCTGTGAAGACACATTAGTGTCCACAGGAAGCCCATCAGCCCAGAGAGGGAGTCTCAGTAGAATGACAATATTCAATCTACTTAAGAGAAGGTCTCATTTTTTTTTGTTTTGTTTTGTTGTGTGTGTGTGTGTTTGTTTTTGTTTTTCTTTTGTTTTTTTTTTTTGCACCAAGGGTTGAAGCCAGGAGCCACATCCCTACTCCTTTTTGTATTTCTTTTATATACAGGATCTCACTGAGTTTCTAAGGCTGGCTTTGAATTCGTGATCCTCCTGCCTCAGCCTCCCAAGCTCAGATCCAAAGGGGGCCCTAGCCACACCCATTCCACTGGGATTATAGGCATGTGCCACCACGCCCGGGGAGAAGGTCTCATTCTTAGCACCAGGGCAAGATGCAGATTTTATTCACTGATATTTCCATACATATATCTAAAAAATAGGCCAATACCATTTATTACATCAAAAGTAAATAAGCAATAATTCTTTAATATCATCAATCTGTTAGGTTCTGGTGATGCACCATGTTTAGAAATACAGCCAGGAAGCAACAGGGAGAATCCGGGAGAGAGATCCTGCCTGGTAGAATGAAGAGCTTAGAGGGCTCCTTGGAGTCTCCTTCTCCAAAGCTCAGTGAAGAGAATAGTTCATTCTTAAAAGGGGCACCAGGAGACATGCCCCTGTCTACACAGCCCATCCCTCACGGAGTCCTACCTTTCTCAACCAGGTCATAGTAACCACCAGGGCCTGTCCTGTTTATCTGCCCACTGTCATCTACCTGATCACCTGAACACTCAGCCAAAACTTTCTCTCTAGGGGCGACTGACCAAACTTGAAGACTCCTTATGATTTTTCTGTACCTATGACAGATAACACTGCCAGCCACCTGCTGAGCACTTCCTCGCTGATTCCATGTTGAGACCACCTCCGGTCTCTACACCCAGATGGCTTTATGTCTGTGCCACATGAATAGGAGATCAGATCTACAGGATGCAATAGTTACCCACCACCTGCTCCACCATCTCTGCAGGGGTTCCTCTCCATGCTTCCTCATCCTCCCCCAATCCACTTGCCTCTCGCCTTTCAAGGCCTAAGAACTGGATGGCTCAGCCCCATTCTAGTCTGGTCTGTCTGCCTTACATTCCATTATGGGACCACCTTCACTTGTACACTGTTGGTTTGAAACCACCTTGGCTTTATTTGTGAAAATTTCCACATATATTTATGTGCCATACAAAGGAGGGAGTTTTGTCTTTTATGGTGACGTTTTGTTTTTTATGTGGATTTGTTTGTTCTGTAACATCTTTTCTTTAAGGAGAAAAACAGGTAAGAGCTGGGCAGGGCTTCTCGGCATAGTTCAGGAGGACACTCAACATGGTGGGCATCAGTTCTCAGTCCCTGATGAGACATGCTGACAGTGACATCCCCATATCTGAATATATTAAGACCCTAAGACACTTCTTAACAATCATGCTGATATTAATTAGGCCTCCCAGATGCCTTGACATCATGGAAAAACTGCCCTGCAGCAGATAGGAATATTTTTTTGCCACTGGAAAAGTACATCCTATTCCTTAAGGTAACCTAATATACTGGTACCTAGTCTTCTGGTTGGCATGAATCAGTCCTCCTAAACTGTACAACTCTGAACTCTGACAGAAATGAAGAGTCTGAATCTCCAAAATTGTGAGCCTGATCCCTGAAGGACGTCTGTCTCCCAGGAAGCTGCAATTGCACCATACACTTCATCCCTCTCCACACCACAATCTTCAGAATCTCTATTTCTAGTCTTATTTTAAATTTTATAATTTCTGAGGATGTGGCTCAGTGGTCAAATGCCCGTGAGTTCAATCGCTGCTACAAAAAAAAAAAAAAAAAAATTAAAAAAAAAAACTTTATAATTGCCTTGTCCTACAGTAAATTCTAATCAATGGTTACCATTAGAATGGTAGGTTTGGTTTTTTTATGACTCCATTGAAATATAATTCATAAACCATGCAATCACTCATTTAAAGTATATATTCAGTGGGGTTTTTGTATATTCAGAATTGTGCAACCATCACCAAAACTAATTTCAGAACTTTTTCACCACCCCAAAAGAAAACCCCGTCCCCAGTAAGCAGTCATATCCATTCTCTCCAAACCCCACACCCACCCACCATAATCTGCTCTCCGACAGATGGCCTGTGTCTGCCTGCTTTACTCAGCACAAGGTTCTGGAAGTCCATCGGGTCCCAGCACAGGTCAGTGCTCCCCTCCTTCTGTGGCTGGATCACGTCCTATTACGTGGATACACCATAATTTTTATCCATTCATCCGTCAATGGACCTTTAGGAGGTTTCCACGTTTCTGTCACTGGGTGAACGTGTCTTCAGTGTTCTTGGATAAGCACCTGGGAGGGAAACTGCTGAGTCAAAGGTAACTGTGCTTGACCTCCTCTTCCACAGCAGCTGTGCCATCTCACACCCATCAGCAGTGCTGGGGAGTCTGGGAGGTTTTGACACAAGTTCTGTGGTTTGTCCACCCTCATGTTCTCATCTTTAATATGTACTCAGAAACTCTGCTCAGTTGATGGATGCGTGAGAAAGTGGCTTTAAAAGAAGCAGCAAAATGAGGCCTGACCACAAAGTCACAGGTCACCTTCCAGAACAATTCTCTGCCTGATGTCCATCACGCACTCCTCTCTCTCCTGGACATGTTCCTCCCATTTACCCAGAACACCTTTATCTGCCTTCAGGCTCGACTATCCTAACCAGCCTTCGCTGGGCCACTACAGGCCTAGGGCCACCTAAGAGCTTCAGCTTCAGCCGTCCTCCAAGTTGCCCTACTGGCCACTCTGAAGAGCCCCACCAGAGCGCATCTGCAGGTGGACCAAGACACACCAGTGGGCAGCCAAGCCCCTGGCTAGGAGGGGAGTCTGGCACACCTCTTGCTCTGCAGCCCTCTGCTGATCAGAACCTCCATTTTCTCCTCTTCTACCCTAAACCCTACTGACACTTGATTACACTGACAAGTTTACATATTATTCCTTGTTTTAGCTACATGAAAACAAAATAAAAATGAACTATGAACCAATGACCATGTTTGGGAGTGAAGCTGTCTCACTAGCCAATGTTTCTTTTGAAAACATTCTATATTAAGGAAGGGTGTGGGAACACTGTCGCATGGAAAGCATCCCAAATCCCAGCTCCCAAGACAGCTGGCAAGTGGAGGACCGCCCAGCTGGGCATTAGAGGCTCATGGGCTGCTTGACCTGCCTCCCCAGAAGGGAAGCCCAGTGTTACCACACTTATTTAGACAGTCTGAGAAAGTTCCTAGAGTTGCTTGGGATGTTTTCTGTCAATATTTTAATAGTATTTTTTTAAAAGTTTGTCCTAGATACAAACTGTTTATCTAATACACAATTCCAAAGTGGTCAAATCCAATGCCAAGTTGAAGGACACAATCAGAACCCATGTTGACCCAAAAAGTCTCTAAGCTGTTAGATCTACGTTAAAATTTTAACCTAATCACAACATCATTCCAACATAAGTGAACAAAGCAATTATGGAGTATTATACACACATAAAAAGGAAGGAAGCAGGCTGGGGTGTGGCTCAGTGGTAGAGTGCTCGCCTAGCATGCATGAGGCACTGGTTCAATCTTCCGCACCACATAAAAAAATAAATAAATAAAGATATTGTGTTGACCTAAAACTAAAAAATAAGCTTTTTTTTTAAAAAAAAAAAAAAAGGAAGGAAGCACTGATAGATGCTACAACACAGAAAAATCTTCAAACATTATGCTAAATTAAAGTAGCCCGGCACTAGAGGACATCTATTGTGTGATGTCCAGAACAGGGGAATCCTAGAGACAGAAAGCAGATTAGGGTTGCCAGGTACAGAGCTCTGGAGAATGAGGAATGAATGGGATGGGGTTTTTCTTTGGGGGTGATGAAAATGTTCTGGAACCAGAGAGAAGTGATGGTTGCACAATACTGTGAATGTACTTAATGTCACTGAAGTGTTTGCTTCTATATAGCTAAATTTATGTTATTTGAGTTTCCTTCCTTGTTTTAAAAAGGCAACAGAGCACCAGGAATCTGTAGGATATTAATACGGGGGAAAGCAACAGAATATGATCCCTGAAAAAGTTTCTACCTATATATAGCACCAGAATTCCTGACTTCAGATGTCCAGCAACAGAGGAGGATTAAGGAAGCAAAAAGGAACACCTGCAGGCTGGCAAGGCGGGAGACGCCCTGGGAGCTCTGGCCCAGGCCTTCCCAACAGCACTATAGAGACTGGCTTGAGAAGCGTCCACCTCTTGGGTGGGGACTGACCCAACAGCAGGGATTCTCCATGGAAAAGAAGGCGCTGATCACCTGGCACCTGAGGAGGCATCTCTGTGTGTCAAAGCAGCGAGGCAAGGGCTGGTGCTGCATAACATTAGCCAGCATCTATGGAGAGAGACTAGCTCAGCTTTTGCCCACCAGATACAAAGTCATTAACTGCAGGATCCAAGTCCTCATCCTGCTTTATTTTTCTGCACAGCTGGCATCACCAAGGGACACTGTGTCCAGCTTCTTCCTTATCTGTTTTTTATCTGCCTCCCTTACTGCAGCGCAAGTTCCCTAGGGCAGGGGCTTTTGTCACCATCTGTCCCAGGACTGAGAATGTGACCTGGTGTGCATTCTGTAAACAAAAGGCTGAACCCAGTGGCGCCTGTTTAGTGCTTGCTCTGAGCTAGTCAGAGCAAACAGCCTTGTCCCTGTGGGTCACAGCCTGAGGGAGGTCCTAGACACTAACACACTGAGACCACGGCTGGAGGAAGCACCTGCAAAGGGCAAGGTGAGTGCCAAAGACACAGAGGCCAGCTCCACGAGTTGGGGCTGCCTCCCTCCCATTCCCCTGAGCGCCAGACTGGGGGCCTCCACACTGCCTTTTGCCAGCACATGTCTAAGCCCCATCTCCATGGAGTGCTGCTCATGGGTGACATCAAATATGTGGGTTTCAGTGCTGATGAAAAGAGGCTTGAGGGAGGGCCACAGAGCAACACCAACACGACTGCCCACCTACCTGGTGCCCTTGTGTACACATCTCATTTCGCCCCACCCACACCCTGCAGACTGGGTGACACGTCTCCAAAGAGAAAAGACTCCAGTTGCCATTTTTAAAATAAATTACATGGCATTTTCAAGTAGCTACATATTGATTACTTTGAAAATCAAGACACTGACAACGGCACCAGGCAGAACAAGCCTTCCTAAAACACTGACAACACACTAGCACTGTTTTAGCACTACTGAAGGTCAGATTACCAAATTTCTGGGCTGGGGTTGCAGCTCAGTAACCGCACGCTTGCCTAGCATGTGTGAGGAACTGGGTTTACTCCTCAGCACCACATAAAATAAACAAAATAAAGGGATCCTGTCCATACACAACTACAAAAAATTTTTTTTTAAATAAAAAAAGATTACCACATTTCTGAGATGAAAATCCACATTCACCTCTTCAGTTTAAACCAAAGAGGAAAAAAGATAACCAGTCCTTCCTTTGCACTGTATTGAAAAATACACAGAATTTCTAGACCTGGAAGAGTTTTAGAGTTCTCCAGATGTTTCTTGGAAAACTCCACAAAGTACTTTCCCAAAATTCTGGTATATTTTAATAAAAATCAATACTTCTCTAATTTAACCTTCACATCTTAGCTTTATAACTAATTGTGAAATTGATTAATTCTAATTAATTACCAATTATGGAATCCAACCTACCAGTCCCATTTTCTATTTCTACATATACAAAAGAAATCAACATTTTGGTCTCGTGGAAAACATACTCTGTGGGCTGGGGATGTGGCTCAAGCGGTAGCGCGCTCGCCTGGCATGCGTGCGGCCCGGGTTCCATCCTCAGCACCACATACAAAGATGTTGTGTCCGCCGATAACTAAAAAATAAATATTAAAATTCTCTCTCTCTCCCTCTCTTTCTCTCACTCTCTAAAAAAAATAATAATAATAAAAAAAAGAAAACATACTCTGTTTGCTAAGACACAAATTTGATTCAAATTTTTCGTTATCCTTCTCTCCTTTACAAACATGTTAAAAAAATAACTGTAATAACATCTTACTCATCCTGAACTCATGTACCTAGCATTTACCTCATTTATTCAGAACATAGCTAACAACCAAAAAATATTTCATAAAGACTGAATTCTTAGTCCTTTCAATCAAACTGTATCTGCAGGGTTAATGCTCTTGATTATTTGTTTTTGTTGTGTTTTTATGGAACAAAGTAAAAACCAAAGGCAAATCCATTTTAAGACGACAAGCAGAAAATTTAATTTTTTCAATGTAAGAACTGGAAAAACACTCATACTTCGCTGGTAGGACTGCAAAATGGTGTAGCCAATATGGAAAGCAATGTGGAGATTCCTTGGAAAACTGGGAATGGAACCACCTTTTGACCCAGCTATCCCACTCCTTGGTCTATACCCAAAGGACAGAATACTACAGGGTCATAGCCACATCAATGCTTACTGCAGCACAATTCACAATAGCTAAACTGTGGAACCAACATAGATGCCCTTCAGTAGATGAATGGATAAAGAAAATGTGGTATATATACACAAAGGATTATTACTCAGCAACAAAAGAGAATAAAATGGGCTGGGGTTGTGGCTCAGTGGTAGAGTGCTTGCCTAGCATGTGCAAGGCCTTGGTTCGATCCTTAGCACCACATAAAAATAAATAAACAAAATAAAGGTATTGTGTACAACTAAAAAATAAATATTTTTTAAAAAAGAGAATAAAATCATAGTTTTGCAGGTAAGTAGATGGAGTTGGAGAATATAATGCTAAGTGAAGTTAGCCAATCCCAAAAAAACAAACGCTGAATGATTTCTCTTAGTGGGGTTGAAAGGGGGAGCATGGGAAGATTAGACAAACTCTAGATAGGGCAAAGAAGAGGGAGTGGAGGGAGGGGACAAGGGGGTAAAAAAAAAAAGATGGTGGAATGAGATGGACATTACTACCCTAAGTACATGTATGAAGAAGACATGAATGGTGTGAATATATTTTGTATACAAGCAGAGATATGAAAAATTGTGCTCTATATATGTAATATGAATTATGATGCATTCTTCTGTCATATATAACAAATTAAAATAAAAATCTGAAAAAAATTTTAAAAAAAGAACTGGAAAAACAGAGCAATCAAGGTTTACTTAAAGCAAAGTAAAAAAAAATCTATTTTTACAGGGAAATTGCTATATTAATAAAAGCCAAATAACAGTAGTAAAAGTAACCGAGTCATCAAGAAAATTACATTTTATCTGTCGTATTTCATTTTTATGAGAGTACGAAAGTATTTCATAAATTGCAGAAATGTGAACCCAAATGTGTAAAACTAGTTACAACAGGACAGCTTTAATTACTAGAGGGGACCCAGGTCTTCAAACCCTAGGCCATCCAGAAGGACTGAATTGGTGTTCATAGCTAACAGCATATTATTGAGCAGACTTTCTTATTCAATAATGTGCTTCCCCTAAAGCCCTCTAGTATGGAACTGGCTAGGAAAAATGGAAAAATCAGGTAATTTAATATTTAATCAACCTGGAACAAGCCTAGAAAAGAGCCTAGCTCTTTAAAAAAACAAAGAAAAGAGGGGCTGGGATTATAGCTCAGCGGTAGAGTGCTCCCCTAGCATGGGTGGAAAATAAATATTTTAAAAAATCATACTTTATTTAAAAAAAAAAGAAAGAAAAGAAAACTATACTGGTTACTTGAAACATTTTACATCAAATTGTAATTCAGTACTAAATCTCATTTCATTAGTTCTTTCAGGAAAACTCATAAACACTAGGCTAAATTTTAGTTAATGTATATTATTAAATTGTTACAATATTGTACATTATTAAATAATGTATATTATTAAATAATTGGATTTTATATCATTACAACTTCTTTTCAATCTGCTTGATTCTTGGTTTCAAAAAGAGAGTTCCTTTTCTATTAACCAATGAATGGATTCATAAAACGTGGTCCATCCACACAACAGATGGCCACAGAGAGGAATGAAGCGCTATCGCACGCTACAACACAGAGGAAACACAGCAACACAGTTCAAGTGAAAGAAGCCAGGCCTGGTGCACAGGTCCACAGTGTGGATGATCCAGAACAGGCAACCACAGAAACAGGGCCATCAGTAGCTGCCAGGAGCTGGATGTTTTGGAGGAAATGGAGAGACTGCTGATGGGTACAGGGTCTCTTCAAGGGTGATTAAAATGCTCTAAATGACATCAGGATGCTTACACAGGTCTACCATTCTATTTCAAGCCACTGAACTGTATACCTTAAGTGAGTGCATTGCTCTAGAAATAAAATAAACCAAAAAATAGCTTAAAATTATCACCTAGGCTAAGAACTTTGCTGATATTTCTTGCTCAAGAAAGCGCTGCACACCACAGACAGAGCTGTTGGAAGAAACAGAAACCCCAGTGCAAGCTGGAGCACCTCCAAGGGAGGTATACAAACTGGAAATTTAATAGCTACTAAATAAAGTAGCAGCATGACCAGAGCTGGGAAAGCCAACATTTCCCCTTGAAGTTCCAGTGGCAGAGGGACAAAATTGAGATCCTAGAACCATCAGCTCTCTGAGTGCTCATGATCAGTTTTCTTTCAGGAACCAGAGAGAACACCATGTTAAGTTATTCAGGATAAGAAATTCCCTGTGGTATGTGTGGGAGAGACAAGGAAAGTCTTGAAATTTTTTAAAATATACTTTTAAATGTTGATGGACCTTAATTCTATTCATTTATTTATATGCAGTGCTGAGAATGGAACCCAGTGCCTCACACGTGCTAGGCGAGCACTCTACCACTTAGCCACAACCCCAGCCCCTTGAAATGTTTTCTATTGTTGTTGTTGTTTGCATGGTCATCCTAAAAGCTTTTAACCTTCCACAATTAAGTGTGCCCCAAGTCAGTCACTTTAGTCTTGGAAAACATGGCTCAGGCAAGCAGACTCTGGGTAACAGATTCTCTCCAGGGAGCTACCATTTCGTGATCTAGGCCTTTGTGGAGGTGAAAGTTACACAGGTCAGTTGACACAGATACCCAATGACAACACCATCTTTCAGGACCAAGTAGAGCTTCTCCCCTTTCTACTTCATTTTGCCAGCCATGCAGACCACAGCAAATGTTCCATCACTTGCCATGACCCTCTTTATTGTTCCTTTAGAAAAAGATAAGGAATCCACTGAGGAAAAAAGATCATGCTCAAATTATCATAAAGAGGAAAATTCAGCTCAGTGATGTATGTCTGTGATCCCAGCTGCTTGGGAGGCTCACAAAGAAGAATTATATGAGTTTGAGGCTAGCCTACCATTGAGCAAGACTCTATATTTTAAAAAAAAAAGAAGAAGAAGAAGAAGAAGAAGAAGAAGAAGAAGAAGGAAGAGGAGGAGGAAGAAGAAGGAGGAGGAGAAGGAAGAAGAAGGAATATGTACCCAAGCCAGAAAATAAAATGGGGAGACAGATATCTAATCCAATAGCCAGACAATGCCCAGATACCTTCTCGCCCAGGCCACAAGCGGCTCAAGGAGGAAACACTTTTGTGTGTTCATCATTTGAGCAGCATGGACAGAATTCACAGAAAAACTCAAAGGAAATGGAAATGAGGGCAGCATGCAGGCCTTG
This sequence comes from Spermophilus citellus, assembly GCF_964194105.1. Classification (NCBI taxonomy): domain Eukaryota; kingdom Metazoa; phylum Chordata; class Mammalia; order Rodentia; family Sciuridae; genus Spermophilus; species Spermophilus citellus. The sequence goes on along the minus strand of NC_138187.1, from coordinate 5,803,343 downwards.
GAGTCTGTCCCCAGTGCTATTTAAAAAAAAAAAAAGCTACCTGGGCATGGTGGCACATGCTTGTAATCCTAGCAAGCTGAGGCAGGAGGATCCCAAGTTCAAGGCCAGCCTGCGCAACTTAGTGAGACACTGACTCAAAATGAAAAACAAAAACGGGCAGGGGCATAGCCATTGCACTCCTAGGTGCAATCTAGTACAAAAAAAAAAGAAGAAGAAGACGACGACGACAATGAAGAAGAAAATGACAGGGAATCAAATGTTCTGCATCAGAGATCTTAATAAAGAAAAACAAAGACAGCCATACCAAGCCTTTATGACACCAGAGGGCACTGAGTTCCCTCTCCCAGCTCTACAGACAGTGAGCAGACCCCAAAGCTCCCCAGCCCCAGAGCAAGTAGGTCCTCCATTGATAGAGTAACTGGGAAGAATGCCAGTAGTCTAGTACCTGTTCAGGCCCACTAGTAAAACCCACCGTATTGAAAACTAACCTCATCTGCTCTCTGCAAAGTAATGTTCAGGTAGGAACTGAAGTACACTTGTTAACCAAATTAACTTGCTTCACATTTTCTCCATTACAATAGTGTTTCTCAAACTTTCAAAACCAAGTGGGGTTCCTCTAGCAATACCATACTTTGTACAACACAGTGATCCTGAAAAACCACACTTCTAGAATTATACTTCTAGAATTCAATCTTATTTATATTCAAAGGAAGTAAAGAACCCTTTATAAAGAATCTCACACATACCCTGCAATTTAGTGGTTCTGTAAATCCGAGTTTCTCTATGCTAAATTTGTCTAAATGAGGGTTTGTAGTTTAAACAAATGGACACAGGAGAAACCACTTCTTCATCTTAAGGAAAGTACTACTTCTCAGTAGTGAGAGAATCTCAGCTCTTCTTAGAGAATGGTAGGGTCTTAAGGCACATTCAGTTCAAAGTTCACATTCTACAAATATGAGGAAACTGGGAACCAGCAAGATCTAGCAGAACCAGAGAGATTTTTGCCCAAGTGTGCTAAACTTGTCAGTGAAGAAAACATCTTAGGAGAGAATACTAGTCTATGAGAACAACAGAAATTTTAGAAACCTCCCCTCCCCTCAATTTTTAGACAGCTCATTTACAAGACAAAAATTAACATTAATGGCCATAAGCAGCAGCAGCATTTTCTCATGGGGAAAAGAATTCAGTTTGGAAGTTACAAAACACAGGCGATCCACACTTTAAATAGCAACACTTACGGGGGCAAAACTAACTGAATCAATATGCAAAAGCCCCTTTTATTTAAAACTGCAGAGTGGAATGCTGTATTTTAACATCCACACACAAGAAAATGAATCACAGGCCTGTAGATTTTCTTCCTCTCTTCACACCATATTGTTAAAAAATGAAATTAAAATTTTCCAAACAATTCAAACACGAAAATAAATGATTCAAAAGCTGCTTTCTGTACTACATTTTTCTCTGGAAGGGAAAAAAAACTGAACAGGATTTAATGGCATTACATAAAAATCCTGGAAATTATGCACAAAGACCATCCTGGAGCTTTGCCCATAAAGGGTATGCTGGTTTTTAATGTGCATAAATGATAATCAAATAAGAATTACCAGGAGCTACAGTATTATTAAAGATAAATACACTTCTCTAAATCTCCATTTAAAAAAGCTTAAAAATAATTGCCTAAACTAAGCCATTCAACCCACACTCTCTGGGCCCTCAATGAGCTGGGGTTTTCAGCCTGTGCTTTCTTGCCCTGAAGCTCAAACTCGCTGTGCCCAGGCCCCACCTCAGGTCCCCAAATGCTCTCCTCCACAGCCTTCCCTAGCTCCTTTCAGGACCCGCAGGCTCCACTCAGTCAACCATTCAACCATTCCTGGCAAAGCTTCATCATCTTCTACCTTCAGTTTACTCTGTGCCAATGTCTGGGGTGTGGTCTCCCATCCCAGAGTGCCTAACATGGAGTGTGAGAAGGAAGATTCACTCATTCATCCATTCCATACCAACTCCAACCTCCCTCAGTATTTAGCGGGGACTGACTTTAGGAGCCCCAATGGACACCAACATCCAGGGACACTCCAATTCCTTGTATAAAATGCCATCATGTTTATATATGACCTGAGCATACCCTTCTGTATATCTCAAATCTTTCATAGGTTACCCTGAATACTGCATATGATGAAAGTGCTATATAAATAGTTGTTCAACTATATTATTTAAGGAATAAGGATAAGACTATACAGGTTCAATACAATTTTTTTTTTCCTGAATGTCTCCCTCCACATTTGGCTGAGTTCTGCAGATGTGGAGATCACAGACGGAGGGCTAATTGTATTACTGAGCATCTACTACATGCCAGCTTATATTCCTGGCACTAGGAATACAGCCATACATAAAACATGGAAATTACCACCCAAAACACACTGCAATGGAGTGGAGAAAAAACATGAAAAAAAACAGTCAAACACACATAGTACCTGAGGGGGAGAGTGGCCAGCCCTTCCTTCCAGAAGGACCTTTTCAAAGCAAGACTACCAGAAGAGAATCCTGGAGTTGGGCCTCTGATACCTTCCACAGCTGTCCTGGAGATGGAGCTTGCTGGGCTGGGGGCACTCCTCAGTCTGCACACAGGTCGTCTATATTTTGGTTTAGGGTTTCTTTCTCTTTATTGTTCTTTATCACTGTTTACCTACAGTCACAGGCACCTGTTACTCAACAGGATTAGTGGGAAGATACCACAGAAAAAAACACCACATTGCTCTATAATTGCAAGCTGTAAGAATGCAAAATTGAGAGCTTGAAGATGCACACAGCCTCGCTTCTATGTCTTATTTTTTTCACATAAACATGCATATCCTATTAATTTTTTTTTCAAAACAGGAGAGGGTAAACTTTAGCTTGGTCTCCATATCAGAAAAACAGAATTAATGAGATTTTAATACCTATAATTTCTCTGCTCCTTAAAAATGCTACTGAGTACAAAAGCTATTGAAATGAACTCAGGGGGCAACCCGCAGGGGCCTGCAGGGGCCCAAAATAGGGCAATTTTGGTATCAAAAGTAAAATATCTGTCATGGGAGGAAAGGCACTAAATTAGCTAAGATTCAAGAGTCTACATTAACTTTTGAAGAAAGGCTCTGGTCAATTTTCAACCCAGTCTGAAAACTGATCTATAAAGCAAAGAAGCCAATGAAATATAAACCTCTGAGCACACACATGTCCCTGTCCTAAAATCTCCCAGTGGCTGAGATGATGATATGCACAGGAGTGTGCCATGTGAATTGGAAAAAGGTGTGGTTGTTTTTGGCTGCTACTGCTGCAAAGAAAATCACCCATTTTCAATAACACTAGCTAGTAAATCTATTCTCTGTTGAGAGTTTCTATGTGCCAAGTACTTAACATGTACTTAATATTTAATCCCTACAAAAATTCCTGAGGTGGGTTCCAGTGTTTTCTAATATAGTCGTTTGGGTCTAAATACTGGTATTACCTTTAATAGCTTTTTCTGGCTGTAAGACCATCATAATTTACTGATTCTCTTTGTGCCTCAGTTTCCTCACCTATAAACTGGAGGTGATAAGAGTGCCTCCCTGCCAGCTGTATCCATAATACAGCAAAGTGGGTGCATATTCATCTAGACGATTATTTGATTTTGTATTCCCAGGCAATACATTCCAAGGGGAAGGGCCATGGTTCCTTCTCTAGCACCTTGTCCAGGCCTCCCAAGTGTAGGAACTCTTTCAGTATTTAATGAATAAATAAGTGAGTATGTATTGTAATAACTGCTCTAGTTCAAACCGCAGCCAATACCTCCAGGGTCACAAAGCTGGGGATTTTCCCATAATCCCTCAACTATTAAAGGCCTCATCATCATAAGTACCTCAAAGCTCTGGGGACCTGAAGGAACCCAAGAACAATACTGCCTGGGCTCCCCAGGGTTTCAATAAAGAAGCTGCCAAACTCAGTAGCGAGAGTTTAACCAGGGCAACCTATCAGTGTTTCAGATTTTGGACACTTGCCCTTCTTAATTTGAAAAACTGACACAATCACAGTCCCTGGTGTGCTCTGGGTTTCACACTACATTGTACAAAAGGTGCACCACACAGAGGGTAGGAGAAAAGAAGCACCCTGCAGCACAGACTGCAGCTTGCCTGGGCTGGGTCAGTTCTTACTAACTTCAGTGGCTGCAAGAGCCCTGCTTGAATCACCTCATTTGATTCTCCCCACAACCCTCTGCCAGAGGTTCTGTCACTCCTAAAACCATGGAGCCTCCACCAGGCAGCCTAAGGTCCACAGCTCAGAAACTGAAGAACTGAGATTTTAGTCCAAATGTGTCAGAAAAAAAGCCCCATGTACCTAATCACCAAGTTATACTGCCAAGGGGTGAGCCCTCCAAAAAACTTTACAAAACAAAGTTGAGGTTCAAAATTTTTTATCACAAACCCTGAACACCAGCAACAAAGTATGGCAGGCTCACAAAGGAGTTTTAGGAACCAGGTAAGAAAAAGTAAATTTTTTAACTAGAGTCACTTGTTACTTTCACAATAAATGGAAAATGCCTGTCATAACTCCCAATTTCAGCTGATTCATATCCAAGGCAGCATATCTATGTGGCACATACAGTGTGTTCCATCTTCCTATCTCACAGCTTAGGGAGGCAGTTCTCAAAGGGGCATCCCTGGACCCTTAGGGGTCCCTAACACCTTTGCAGGGTATCTGTGAGGTCTAAACTATTTTCACAATAACATTAAGGCCTTATTTTCCTTTTTTCAGGGTTGACTTTCATAATGATGGCAGGAAAGCTACATTTGTGTGTGTGTGTGTGTGTGTGTGTGTGTGTGTGTGTGTGTAAGGGGACGGGAAGAGACTGCTAATGCCTGAATGCCAGTCAAAAAAGAGGCACCAAACTGTACCAGCCCTGTGTTCTTGACCACTGTAGGCTTGCAGGAAGAAAGTATGTCCCCAGTGAAGCAGTATAAATTCATGACTATGCTATATCTCTTCCTTGAGCATGTGCCTTTCTAACAGTCTGTGATAAAGTGTGAAACAGGCCATAGCACTTGTGTTGCACAGCAGAGCCTCATGGCTGTCAGGAAAACCAGCTAGGGCTACAAGCTGAACTAGCATCACTGTCATGGAACATTATCTATACTTGACCTAGGTGGTCATTCAGACTGAAGTACTGGCAGACTGTGCCTGAGAAATGAATGAAACAAGTCTATTGCTTCAAGTAAAGTACTGACAGTATTTGTTGCTAGTGATAAAATTCAAACCGTCAGTGAAAACTAGAATTTGGAAAACATACCAGCTACTTTAAAGTTGGCACCCACCCAGTATTCTAAAGCCTTTCCTGATATCAGCACTTGGAACATCTGCATAACTCAAGAAACCAGCATTTCCAAATGACCAGTGCAAAAGGTACAAAATCACACCTGGGAAGAAGATTTGTTCAAAATCTAAGCTGACACAAAACTCATGGTCGGGTGCTCAGGTTCCATGTTGCAGCTCATCTTGTAAGAAACTACCTCTTGTTGAATATTGGTGCAGTATCAAAATTATATATACCCACAATTATCTAAAATGCTATGAAAATGCACCTCCACTTTCCAGCTACACACCTATATGAAGCCAGATTTTCCTTACATCCTTCAATATCCAGGTACAGACCGAATGCCAAAGCAGCTAAGAAAATCCAGCTTACCCACTGAAAAATGGTTTAAATGATATTTTTGTTATGTATATTTTACATTTTTTTAAATTCAGTTTTTTATTAACCCAAACAGACATTAAACCAACATGCAAAAATATAAAGTGGTTTCCCCTTCTTGCCAATTTTTTTTGGAAATAAGTTACTTTTTGAAATATACATTCATTTTTATCAAAAAGTTATTTATATTAACATGCAATGGATATAACACACTTATTATTTTGAAAAGAATTAAAGAAATATTTATTTAAATTTCTCAGATTGTTTCAGTTTCTAATAAATATTAAGAGAAAAGTTATACAAACAAAATCTCTTTCATGTCCCTAGTTAATTTTTAGGAGTATGAAAGAGTACTGAGATCAAAAAGTTTGAGAGCCACTGGCTTACAGAGAGGCTTATAAGCCTGGGACCCGGATCTTCAAATCCCTTCCCACTCTCCAGCACCCCACCCTCTAGGCCATAGCTGCTGCCATCACTACTGCTACCTGGACTGCTTCTGCCTCCACTGCCAGCTCCAGACTCAGGGTCAGAGCTGATGTTCCTACCAGTTCTAAGGGACTGAGCTCAGCTGTGGAGAGGAGGCTGGAGAATGCTAGAGAAACTAAAAAAAAAAAAAAAAAAACTGATCTCCAAAAGCAAGCAAGTTTTAGAAAGTATGGCTTTGTTCACCAAAAAAATGACCCACTTATGGGCTGGGGGTTGTGGCTTAGCGGTAGAGCGCTTGCCTCACGTGTGTGGCCCTGGGTTCGATCCTCAGCACCACATAAAAAATAAATAAAGATACTGTGTGTTCATCTACAACTAAATAAACATTTTTTTAAAAAATGACCCGCTTAGCCATGGACTGGGTTGGCATGGCTAGCACATGGCTGAGTTCACTAAGTTCATCAGCAAACTGGCTGTAATGTCATTGACTTCACCAGTCTTCCTAAAGCCCGTCTTCCTAAAGCCCGTCTCCCTATCTGTGCAGGCCTGACCACTGCTGAAGTGAAGGCTTCCTCTGATGCCACTCAGTTCCTTCCCTCCATTCTGAGCAACACCTGAGTCTAGAAGTCACATGTCAGATCCCTTCCTGTTCAAAAAAAAGTACATCTCCTTATAAAGTTCCCTCCATGATGCTAGAGCCTGTTGGAATGGGTCTTTAGGAGTCTCATGTACCAAGTACAAATAGCGGCCGGAGCCACATGAGTGAAATGTCACTTAGTCCAGGTCTTCCAGTGGTCAGCAGATTCCTACCACCACCAAGAGAGAGGATCTGCAGAATTTTAATCATATTACTACATCAAATCCCAAAGAAACATCAATACTGAGACCATTAATCACAGAAAGAGAATTCAGGTACAGCTTAATCACACTCATACAGGGAAAATTCAATATGATAGAATTTTTTTCCAAGATTATTATTCCCCTCAACGAAGTAGATAGGTGACACTGTCCAGTATGTAGAAACAATTACTATTTGAAACAGGCTAACTAGTAGATGAGAACCCTGAAACTTCATTACTTACTCTATTTTCTCCTTTTACACTTTTCCCTTTCTTAATAACTCTACTTGAAAAAAATGACCTTCCTTCCTTCCTTTTGCATTACACCAGCGGTTTGGCAAATCTTATCCTTAACTTTGTCAAACGTTGAGTCTATTTAAAATCTTGCCTTCAGAATCAAAAGCTGTGTGCAACTTACTGGAAGCCATATAACTCGGTCCCAAAGACCTGGAAAAAGCTGTCATGGGTACTGCTTGAGCATGGACTCTACAGGTGGTTGTCATCTCCCCCCTCCCCAGTCACTGAGTTACATTTTCTGCTTCATCTTATCTCCGCCACTTGCTGCCTAAGAGACTGTGTTTCAACATGCACAGGAGACCCAGATCAAGAATGTGGGTAAGCACAGAATTTCCAAGAGGGGAGGTGGAGCCATCAGCTAAGGAGCCTGCACCATAGCTACAAGGCTTATATGCTTAGGAGGAGACAAGACACCCACATCGGAGGGAGGAAGGAAAGCCCTGCGTATGCAAGGGCACCCAAAACAGGGACCTTGGTAGGGCTCTTAGCTGTCAGAAACAAGGATGGGCTAGGGTTGTAGCTCAGTGGTAGAGCGCTTGCCTCTCATGTGAGAGGCACTGGGTTCAATTCTCAGCACCACATATAAATAAATAAATTAAATAAAGGTCCATCAACAACTAAAAAAGAAAAAGAAAAAGAAACAACAAGGAGCCCAGACTCCCAGTATGGGACACGTACCAGCAAAGATGAAGCAGAGTGCTTCAATCTACCCAGGCAGCAACTAAGCAGGAAGTCTTCTAAGTACCCCCTTCAGAAAAGGCGAAGGCCTTAGTCACTGAGGTGGCAAAAGGTGACGATACATACAAATCTCTCCCCTAAGGGATCCAATAGCCCAGAATTTGGCCTGGGTAGTCTTGTCTTTTCTAATCTCTACATCTAACAATGCAATTTGCCAGACACTCCTTTCTACAAGGATGTAATCAGTGGTGTGGACTCGGAGGAACTGAGCATCCTGGTTCCAGCTCCCTCATATCCATGCAGGGAGAAGAAGGCTGGAGAAGTTTCCTAAGTTTCACTTTCTGTCCCTGTGACTCTACATCAACAGGAAAAGCCAACAGCTCTGGATAATACTACTCATCTTTCTTGTCTCTGCCCACAGCAGAAAAGAATGGCCAGGTCCCCCACAGGCCTCAGGGTTCATCCCAAATGCTGAAAAAGGGTCCTTATTCCATCACTCAGATCAATCTGCTCCTCCTTATCTCCTCGCTTTGTAGGTCATTTCCAAAACCCTATCTCTGTGCCAAAAAATTCCTTCAGCTTTCTGTCTTGGTGACTGGCCTCCCTGCCTTGGATTTCACACACGCATTCCACAGCTCCCTTCCTGCTTTTTGTTTTCTCCTTAGAAATGATCATAAGACAAATGCTATATTTTTGTTATTCATTGTTGGACTCCCCTAACAACTCCACTATTAGAAATTCTCTATAGAAGACCAATTAATTCAAAATTCCTGTTCCTTATTGCTATTGGAATTTTTATCAGTTTTGTTCACCGCTGTACCCTAGAACTTAGCATTGTACCTAGCATGGAATAATTTGTTGAATGAATAAATGAACAAGACAGAGGTTCCAAGCCTGTTTCACCTTCTGCAAATCTATCCTGCAGGCTCCATTCACACCATGGGCATGGCCAAAGGCATCTCAACCCTTCCTGACTCCAGACCACCTCCAGGTCAACTCCAGAAACTGAAAAGACCATCTCCCATTGAGACCATCAGGCCCCTCCCCTCTTCCTGCCAGCCAGTTTTAAGTCTGGCATGGAGTCCCATCCAGTTGATCTTCACATTGCTCACACCTGCCCCATCATCTCCAATGCCACCTCAGTTACCTTCATTCAGGCCATCACCCCATCTGGGATTTGCTCAAACAGCTCATTAATCCTCAATCTCATACCTTTCCATGCTACAATCCTTAGAAATGAAAGAGCAAGCTTTCTAAACCTGTTTTGTGCTTCAGTGATGACCAGTGACTTCCCTCAACTACAGAATCAAATCCAAACCCCCTCAAGCTATACACTTCTTTGTTCTGATAAATATGGACAAATGCGCTGTGCCATCAAGAAACACCACTCCAAGCCACTGCCTGGGACTGTCCATTCCACACTTAAGGTTCTTCTTTGTCCTCCTGGAGAGCCACACCTTGATCTCAGGACCCTCTCTAAAGTGTCCCTGACTCAAGGACCTAGTCTACAATAAGACTGGTAATCAGGAGCTCCCCAAGGTCAAGAGCTGTCATAGATCCATCTCCACATCCTCAGTGCCAGGCACATATGGCAGAAGCACTGCATGGATTTTAGAGAGAGAGAGTGAGCACACAGAAGTAATGCAATAACCTTCCACTCACATCAAGGGCATGCAGCAGCTTCCCTTCATGATGCCAGGCCAATTCTAGAATCCCTGCACAGCCCACTGGTGCTCATTTCTAGAGTTCTCTACCGAGATTTTTATCAGGAAAGGGGTAAGAGATAAAAAGTAACACCCAACATTACACAGAGAAACCTGCCACAAGTTCAAAGATGGAATGCTGAGAAAAATCTTACACACTAAGCTTAGCCATATACATGAAAGGGCTTCTACAGGTTATGCTCTCATGTCACATAGCAGATTTGTACATCGGGACAGTCATCAGGGTCAGGAAGTTGTGTAGACATATTCTATTACTGGAGGCCTGTCCACAAAGGTTTCAAAATGAGCTGAAGAAAGCAAAAATCACAGTCTCAAGGAAACAGTTAAAGGAAGAATACTAAATTTAAAAAATCGGTGGGTTAGCTAAGCCTTCTATGTTTTCCTACCTCCATACAGTACTAAAACTTTTCCTTTATAAATATACAATGTACACAAATTTAAAGAAAAAGCTAATTTACCCTATTTGAGATATTTTTTTTAAATCAGCAAACCCTTCCAGACTTTTTAAATTTTTTTTTTACTTTTTGGTCAGTGTCTTTGGTCTACCCATTGAAAATAAAAATTACCAATAAATTAAGAAAAGTAGATATTACCAAAGGTTTGAGGTCTTGGCAATTTTCCAAGCTTGACACTTGATAATTGCACCTGTTTTTTATTTCTGAAATTCCAGAAATAGACCATACAAAGTACAACTTACAAAACTGATATTGTTGTCCTTTGGCCCAACATATCTGATTATTACCACAAGGCAGTACAGTCCAGCACCCCTGTGTAGAATCTGTCTCATAATCCCTGACGACAGAGCCTGTAACTCTCAGATCCTACAGATGCCAAAATGTCAAGGAGGGATTACATCCACACCCAACTCCACTGACACTTTTGGGCTCAAGAGCAGATGCCACCCTCATAATCAGAAAGACACTTGTCATGGCAGAAGCATTCAAGTGAACTGAAAGTGTCATTTCTGACCTCAACAACCCAACAATTAAAGCTCTTCAGGTCAAAGGCAATTTTCAGGTGAAAATATTTTGCTACTATACCCAAAAATTCTTCAACAAGAAAACAAATGCAATAAAAAAAATCAGGAGAAAGATAAAGCACCTTTCCAGATAACAAATAAATGTGGAGTTCAGATCACAAACCAGAGAAGGAAAATGCTCATCCAGCATACGGCAGTGTTGCATGGCCCACAACCTATACAAGACCAACCCAGCTACTTCGCTGTCTCTGGTTTAAACTCTCGCTTCTCCCATGGTTGAGAAATATTCCTTCTCCTTCTGAAGATTCCCTCTCCCGGGGCTTTTAGCTGTGTAATTATGCAGCATGTGGGCACCACAAAATACAATACAGCTTCACAGACATGGGCTTTTAGAAATCAATGTTATTTTCTCTACATACTTGTAAAATAGAAGTTCCCTTCAATCCAGAAGACTTTTAGTAAAACATAAGAACTATTTCAAAGAGCAAGAAAGGGTAAGAAACACAGCAGATGACTTAGAATTCTTGTTTTTGGTCCCACTTATTTATATGCCACTTCCCAGACCTCAGAGAAAATTTTAAAAAATAATAAAATAAGCAGCCCAGTAAAAACAATAAGAACAGCAGTTAGGAACATAAGACCAGGGACCAGGGACAGGGGCCAGATACAAATCTGAGGGCTGAGGGAGGGGGCACTGGAGCTTCTTGGTACCTTTTTCACTTTCAAATCATCTGATGGCTGGTAAAGTTCAACAGTCTAAAATGCTGGGGTCTATGTGATAAGAGAAGTACCCATAACAAAACATTGTTCAACAAACAAAAGTTGAAAGCTGAAAATGAAAACATGTTTTAAGAGATGCGGGCAAAAGCAGTGTACACTGAGAGGTGTGCGATTCCACCTAATTCTTGAAGGCCCTGCAGGGCACAGCTGACTTCCCATCTCTATTTTGACAATAAACAAAGTAAGGCCTCGAGGGGAGAGAGGTTTTAGTCTTCATAGTTTTGTCAAAAGGGATAGAGGAACATATAGATGGACATGGGACATTAAGGTGACTAGAGATTGCAAAGGCAATCTCTAGAAGTGCTAAAAAGTTCTGACTGCTGAAGGGCTCCCAAATCCTTACATTCTTGGGACAGGCCCCTGGAATTTTAGAAATGTCAACAGCTGACTGGCAGTAAAGGCACTTTCAAGGTCCTCCCTCCTTCTAAAGGTCTCATCTAGGTCAGCACTGTCTCAGTGTCCGTGTCCACAGCATGACTAGGTCTGTGATATTTGACTTACTGGAGAAAAAGTCACACTGATCCTGAGATTCCCCCATGGTTGGTATCCTGAGACAGTTAAGCTGCCTCCAGACACTGATGCTGCAAAGAGATTTTTAAAATTATTTAATACAAACAGGATGGGGAGGAAGATGACAGAGTAAAGAAATGCACATACCTTTCAACTGGTCAGCAACCACACTCTGGCCAAGGCGTTCAATAACTTTCCCATCTTCCATTTCGTACCGGTCATCTAAGTATTTTGCAGTGGCCTCAGAAATGTGAACTTTGCCAGCCACTCCCAGCTGCTCCATGAGATTGGCCAAGTTCACATCATTGGACCACACATCAAACTTGAACCTCCTCATGCCCAAGATGCCACACAAGACAGTCCCCGTGTGAACCCCAACGCGCATGTTCACCATTTCCTTCTTCTCCTGGCAGAACTGCTCAATAGCTTTTATCATGCCTAGGCCCATTTCAATACAACAGTAGGCATGGTCTGCCCGAGGCTCGGGACACCCTGCCACACAATAGTAACAGTCTCCCAGAGTACTGATCTTCTCACACTTGGTCTCCTCACACAGTCGGTCAAAGCGACCAAACAGGTCATTGAGGAGCCCCACCAAGGCATGAGCAGACTTGTTGGCACTCATCTTGGTGAAGCCTACAATATCTGCAAATAAAATACTAACTTCTTCAATCTGCTGCATTTTAAAAGGGCGGAATGCTATAGGAGCTTTCTGTATGGAGAACTTTTTCTTCCTGTTCTTGGGGCTAGAGGTAGCATGCCTCTTGATGGAATTCTCACTTTCCTCATCCCCCTGTTTCATTAAGTCATCGGCTATGATTCTTGGCATCACAGAATGAATCATCCTCTCTTTGAGGGCCTTTTCTACTTCCAGATCTTTTCCGTGCATGATGGATTGTCCTACCTTGAGGAAGGTGCTCCTGGACCTCACCTGAGACATGACAAACAGGTGGATCCCAATGGCATGGATGCAGACGTGGAGCAGAGCTCGGCTCAGTAGCTCCCAGTGCAGGGCCTGGGCTGCGGGGGAGGGGAAGCAGTCTTCATCTCTGAAGTGATAGCCAAATGTCTCAAAAAGGACTGAATAGGCCACCCCCAAAAACAAGCTCAAGTACAAAGGTAAGTGCATGACGGTGTAGAGTAAAAGGAGCACTTCCACGCACATTGAAAAGCTCCCCACTTGGGATAGGCAGGTGTCTGTGGGCTTGGTTGCAGGAGTATGATTGTAGCTGTCTACCCGTCCTGAGAGGGGTGTCAAAACCTGAAACTGGGCAGCCAGGGTCAGGGCAAATACCAGCAGGGTGAGAGCCAGCGAGGTCCACGCGTAATGTTGGGTGTACAGTTTGGTGAAGGTAAACAGAAAAAAGCCCACGCACACCACCAAGAAGCACAGAGTGGGGGCCACCATGACGAACAATTTGGATCTCATGTGGACGGCGAAATAGATGCTCCAGAGAAGGCAGGCGAAGCCAACATAGAAGAGCGCGTACCGGAAGCGGCGCTGGGTCTGTGGGAAGCAGCGCTCCAGGCAGGCCTCCTCCAGGTTCACCGAGTCGAACTTGGGGTTCCACCACCGGCTGGAGGCCCTCTCGAACAGCTGGGGCAGCTTCTTCTGCCTGCGCAGGCGGCCCCCGCCACCCACTCGCCGGGGAAGGCCCCCGGAGTCCCCGGAGCTGCTGCAGCTGGATGAAATGCTGTACTTGCAGTGCTTGGGGTGGCTGTTGGAGGACAGCTGCTTGGGATTGATCTTAACCCTCACGCTATTGCTGTCTCCGCTCGAGTCGCAGCTCACCTCGGTGCTGTGGTGATGCAGCAGCTGCTGGTGGGGCGGGGAAGCCATGTTGCCGAGCTCTCAGAACCTCCCCGGCCGGGTCAGGGGTACCTGCGGGCAAAACGACGAGAGTTAGAGTGACCCTACTACATAAACGTCCGGAGGGCCACGCGACCTGTGCGTGTCCTGGGTGCGGCCTCCAACAAGCGACTCGGGGAAGCCACCATATGCTCACAAAAACTGCCGATTTATCGGATAGTCAATGCCCCCCGCCCCACCTTCGGGAAGCAAGAACTGCCCGGGACGGACCTGGTGTTCCCGAGGGTCCCGGCGCCGCGGCCGCCCTGGGTCCCGGGTCCCGGACACAGTGCGCTCCCCTCGGGCGCCCTCGCCCGCTGGTGGCCTCCGCGCCGCACGCCTCCAACTGCGGCTCCGGAGGGAAGTTCAGACCTTGAGCGCTCTCCGCTCGGCGACCGGCTTTCGCAAAAACAACTCCGCCGGCGGCGAACAGCGCTTCATCCTGCAGCAGCGGCGCCCGGTGCGTCAAAGGCGCGCGGGCCGGACCTGCGGCGCCGACCGCGTCCCCTCCCGGAGCGGCCGACCCCGTCTCGTGCCCCTGGTGGCCACCCCCGCGCTCCTCCGGGCTCAGCCCACGGCAGGGGACGAGTCCCGGCCCGCGAATTTGCGGAGCCGGAGGCGGGCAGGCTGCCCCCGTCGGAGCGGCCGCTCTAGCGGGGCCTGCTGCCCGCAGCCGAGAGCGCCTGGCCCCCACCTGGGGGCCGACAACCACCCGGGCCAAGCCGCCCGGCTGAGCACAGGGCGCCGCACGGGCCCCTCAGCGGGCAGCGGTGCGGCTGCCGCAGAGCCCAGCTCCCGCGACGCCGGCCAGGACGCCCGCCCGCCCGCCCGTCCGCCGCGCCTACGCCCCGGGGGCCCCTGCCCGAGCTAGAGATGCCCGCGCGGCCGCACCCGCCTCCAGCCCTCCCGCGGCCGCTGCCTCATGTCGGAAGAGCCGCCGCTGCCGCCGCCGCCACCATCTCCGGCCCCCTCCCCCTCCCCCTCCCGCTGTCACTGACAGACGCGCGCCCGCGCCGCCCCTCGCCCCGCCGCAGCGCGCACGCGCGACCCACGCACGCCTCCGCTCCGGGCACGCGCACGGGCCGCGCGCCGCCCCGCCTTGGAGCGCGCGCGGGGCTCGGGGCTGAGGGGCGGGGCACGCTCGGCTCCGCCCCCCGCCCGGGGCCTCACCGCCCCCAGGCCGCCCGCTGCGGGCGTTGCGGCCCGGGCACCCTTCGCCGGCTGCCCAGAATGCCTGGAGACCACCTGCCCGGGAGAGGTCGAGGGCTGCTGGGGTGCCACGTATGGGAAGTCACCTTCTGATACATCGAAGTTTTCACTAAATTTGCCTAAAGGGAGGCTCCCCTTCTACAAGAGATGAATGTGTGCCCCGGGTGGCAATAGGTCTTCCCAGAACCTGGTGCTCACCGCGTGACCGCCACCGAGAACTGTCCCAAAGAGAGCTTGCCTCCCATCGTTGGGCGCCTCTGTCGCTCCTCCTGAA
The DNA here is from genome assembly GCF_964194105.1 of Spermophilus citellus. Lineage (NCBI taxonomy): Eukaryota > Metazoa > Chordata > Mammalia > Rodentia > Sciuridae > Spermophilus > Spermophilus citellus. The sequence continues at coordinate 5,788,077 of NC_138187.1, read as the reverse complement.
GAACTGTTTTTCCCTTTACACAAATGAAATTTTCAAAGCTAAACACTGTCTGCCACGTGTAAATACAATCCTGTACTCCCCAGAACTATCCTGACCCTTTCTTCCACATACAATACAACACTTCCTGCCAGTCACAGGGGTCTCTTCTTGCCCTCCCCCACCCCCCAGGCCATCCCAAGGGCCCACGCCAAGTCTCACTAAAAATTAGAGGATACAAAAGTAAAATGTGAACTATCCATACAATGGAATATTATTTGGCCATAAAAAGGAATGAAGCTATGACCCATGCTACAAGGTGGATGACAACCTGGATGAAAACATGCTAAGTGAAAGAAGCCAGAAACAAAAGGTCGCATGTTGATTTTATTCATAGAAATGACCAGAACAGGTAAATCCATAGAGATAGAACACAGATTGGTAGATGCCAGTGTTGGAGGAGGAATTGGGGAGTGACTACTAATGGGACTGCTATTTCCTTTGGGGTGATGAAAAATGTGGAAGTAGAAGTAACACAACATTGTGAATTACGTAAATGTTGGACAACATTATGAATATATTTAATGCCTTGAATTATACACTTTAAAATGATTTAAATGGTAAATCTTATGTGTATTTTACCACAATATGGGGAGGGGGCACTACAAGTAACATATCATTGTTGTGGTAGTCCTGCTAAAAGTGCCTACTCTCAATCTAATCATGAGAAAACATCAGACAGTCCCAAATTAAGAAATATTCTAAGGGCTGGGGATGTGGCTCAAGCGGTATCATGCTCTCCTGGCATGCGTGCGGCCCGGGTTCGATCCTCAGCACCACATACCAACAAAGATGTTGTGTCTGCCGAAAACTGAAAAAAATTTAAAAATTAAAAAATTAAAAATTAAAAAAAGAAATATTCTACAAGGAATTAACCCGTACTCATCAAAATTGTCAAGGTCATGAGACACAGAAACTGAGGAACTGTTACTAAGGAGATGTAACAACTAAGTGGAACATGGGAACAGAAGAGGGTAGTAAGGGGAGAGGGTGGAGCCCCTACAGGTCTGCAGTTTGGGCACCGTGGGGCTGCCAACTTTCTGGTTTGGATCTTTGTCCTACAGTTATGTAAGACCATGTTAACAATAGTGGAAACTAGATGCAGGGTAAGGGAAACTCCCCAGTATTTTTGCAACTTTTCTTTAAGTCTAAAAATAGTTCAAAATAAAAAGTTAAAAATAAAAACAAACTCTTACTGAGCATCAACTATACGCCAGGCACTCTCCTGTATCTGAGGCTCAGGAAAGGGGTGCACGGTTGTGCAAGCTGTTAAATGAAATAATAATGGTAAACTAATGTTGACCAAACATGTCCCAAGTGCCAGAAACTACTGGATGCTTTCACTTGTGACAGATTTGGTCCTTACCACAACCCTCCAAAGTAGATATTATTGTCCCTCATTAGGAGATGTGAAACTGGGAATTGAAGGGTAACAAGTCCCACAAAGGGCAAATCACAAATCCGATCCTCAGCACCACATAAGAATAAATAAATAAATTAAATAAAGATATTGTGTCCATCTACAACTAAAAAATTAAAAAAAAAAAAAAAGCTTACAGAAAGCCTTGACCGCCCCAGCCTCTCATCCTCACCTCCCCTCACTAGAAGTCTGCCTGCATCAGAAGTCATCCAGGGTGAAAAGCCATGACTGGCTACAAGATAAGTAGCATGTTGAGTGAGCTCTGGCCAGTCTCATCACACTGGTCCCTGAGGGCTTGGTTGTGCCCAAGTTATTTCTGGTTGTCAGGTGGGCAGCAATCTTGGGAAGCCACCCATGGGAAGAGAGCATCCCCTGCTGCTGGTGTATCTGTGTACAAAACTACAGCCATAGTCTTTGGGGTCCTTTTTCCTTCCAGTTGAAGAGGGTGAATTTGGAAGACTCTACCACATTTTCCCCACCATTGACTTCTTTGATCCAAGTGTCTGGTCACAAGTCTCAAGCCTTCACATTAACAGGATCAGGTGTTCCAGCAAAGCAAAAGAAAACTGATTATCGAAGATTACCAAAATCCCTTGCAGGTTCCCCGTATAATCCAGGAGTGTTTGACCTAGCCATTTATATAGATTCCAAACCCTGCTCTGCAGTTGCCAAGCCCAGTAATTGTTCATTGAATGAATACATATTAAAAGAAATAAGATGTGTGAAGTAGTTGCTCTCACTTGCTTTTAATAAGTAGAATAAGTAACATTTTATATAATATTTATGAGTTGACAAGCCTACTTACACTAATGCTAGAGGCTCTGGCTTGAGCCTAAACCTAAAGTTGGGGACAAGCCTGTGTAAGGCCTCGTAGGGCAGGGAGAACAAGCTTCCTGGGAGCAATCACACTTTGAAGTAAGAAAGAGCTGTTTGGTGGCCCTTGTAAAATAAGCTTAATTTGAGAGGTGGGGGAATTCTTAGGAAAGTGTGTGCCTGTCATCTGGCCCAGCTCCTGCTGAACTGTTTGATGCTCCCCTCTCATCTTGTGGATGATGGTAAGGAACCAGGAAGTGGGTGCAAGAGTTGTGCAGTGGGTTGAACGATGTCTCCTCAAAATTCACATCCACCTGGAACTTCAGGATGTGACCTTGTTTGGAAATAGGATCTTTATATATGTAATTAGTTAAGGTGAATTCATACTGGATTAGAGTGATGTCCCTATAAGAAAAGGAGATAGGGCTGGGGTTGTGGTGATAGAGCACTCACCTAGTACGTGTGAGGCACTGGGTTTGACCTTAGCACCGCATAAAAATAAATAAACAAAATAAAGGCGTTGTGTCCATCTACAACTAAAAAAAGAAAGAAAGAAAGAAAAGAAAAAGGGAGAATACTGAGTTTCATAGGGGAAAAGAAGGCCATGTGAGAACAGAGACAGAGCTGGGAGGAAGGCACTTCTCCAAAGATTGCCGGGAGCCACCAGAGGCTAGAAGAGACAGGAATGATCCTTCCTTCTGGAGGAGAGTAGTCCTGATGACACTCTGATTCAGACTTCTGCCTCTAGAACTGAGAGAATAAATTTCCACATTCTAAGCCATCAGAATTGTGGCAATATGTTATGGTGGTCTCAGGAAAATGACATGAGCTGTTTCATTTCAAACTGTGCAAGAGCTCAGGGTACAATTAGCACTGCCTAGTGACCCCTCTAACAGAATGAACAAAGGGGAGAAGGGCTGTCCCCATCTCACAGCAGACTCAGGCAAACCCTTAGCATTACAAGCGCCTAAAAGCTGCTGGAGGTTCCCAAGAACCTTCTCTGGTGAGAAGGTAAGGGAGAGAGCAATCTGCTCACTTTTGCTCAAAATGACTCTAGAAGGGCCACAAGAAACTCAGATTACACAACACTGTGCCCATTTTACAGATGTGTGAGTAAAGATAAAAATGCTTTGCCCACATCACTGAGTTCTCAAGATCTTTTTTTTAAAGAGAGAGTGAGGAGAGAGAGAGAGAGAAAAAATTTTAATATTTATTTTTTAGTTATCGGCAGACACAACATCTTTGTTGGTATGTGGTGCTGAGGATCGAACCCGGGCCGCACACATGCCAGGCGAGCGCGCCACCGCTTGAGCCACATCCCCAGCCCCTCTCAAGATTCTTATGACTTCCAGAGTTGGTGCTGGGAGCTCAGGTGCTGTCCAATTATTGGCCCTTGGAACCTACTTTTTTCCCTCTGGAAGTTGTCTGTAGCTCTGTGTAGTTCTGAAGTGTCACCACACTGTATCTGGGAGAGGTCCGTTTGGACACTTGTTGTCCCTCCCGTCAATTTCTTCACCCTGGGAACTCTTTGCGTCATTTCCTCAATGACCCTTCACTTTCTTTCTGAAACTCCCTACTATCTGGATGCTGGCTCTCTGGGCTGTTCCTCTCATTTCCTTGTCTCTCTTCTCCATCTCTCTGACTTTCTTATTTCTTTCTTTGACTTTCTGGTCCATGTTCTGAGAGATTTCCTCAACTCTATCTTTTTTTTAAGTTTTTTTGTTTTTTTAGTTGTAGATGGACCCAATACCTTTATTTTATTTGTTTTGATTTTTATGTGGTGCTGGGGATCAAACCCAGTGCCTCACGCATGCTAGGCAAGTGCTCTACCACTGAGCCACAACGCTAGCCCCTCAACTTTATCTTTTATTGAGATTTCTCTTTCCATCTTTCTATCTTTTCTTTTTTACCCATTCTCCCCAAGAATTTTGGACAATAATAATAATAATTCTGCTATCATCAATATCCAAGAGATTTTTCGGTCTTCTGATTTATTAATCCCATCTTTTACTCATTTCATTAATGGAATTACTTCTCACCTCTCAAAAGATACTGAAGATAGATTTAAAAAAATTTTTTTTGCATAGTTTCCATTTTCCTGGCCGCTTTGACCTTTTTCAGTGTAGAAGCTGCTCTTACGTACTTGGTGTGCTTTGACTGTCTGTTCAGTTAAGAGAAGATCACTAAGAGCTGGCTGAAACTCAGAGCCAGGGTGGGGTCATCAACCACAGGTTTCACTGCATAACAGTAGCTCCCAGCCTGGCCCCGCACAGCCATCATTTGGGAGGCTTTCTAACTCTAATAACCTGAACTGATTCTCAGATTTTCCTTCCCCCCCCCTCCACATATTTAATTGGTGCATTATAGTTGTACCCAATGGTGAGTTTTGTTGTTACATATTCATTTGCACTGCACATAATACAACGATTTGTCCAATATCACTCCCAGCACTTCCCAGCACTTCTTCTATCCTCAGATTTTCTGATATAACCATTTTGGGGTCAGGGAGGTCACATCACAAGACAGGTATTTAAACCTCCCCATTAAGTCTAATGTTTATTTATTGTTTTATAATGTTTCAGTCATGTTGTAGGGGACCCTTTTGTCAGTATCTGCAAGTACTTTTCCTTGGGGTAATCCAGTTTTCCAGAAAAGACTCTTTCAGCCTGCTGCCACTCAGCTGAGAAGGGAAGATGCTAGAAGACTTAACCTTCAGTATCTAAAGCTTCCCTTAGCAAACCATTCCTAGGGGTCAGGTACAGTGGGAAGATGATGTGAAGACATGGTGAGAAGATGCCTATCTTTCAGTCCTTGAGCCAGAGTAGTCCTGTCACAGTAGTGATGCTGTTACCTACTGTGACAGATCTGAATATCCTCAGAAGCATTCATCTGTATCCACCATGGCTGCACTCTGCATAGTTGCTATGAGGATGTCGGTTTACATTAGGCATGGGGTAGTATCTAATTATCATTATTTGAGTATTTAATTACTCAAATATAAGTCTGTGAGCCAGACAAATATGATCAGGCCAATTATATTTTTCAACCATAGAAAAACCCCAGGTGAAAGCATCTAGCAGCATCCACAACAAGCAACATATAAGCAGTTTAAGCTGCTGACTCCAGGCTCCACACAACCACCACAATTCTGTCTGGAGCTCTTTGCTATTCCAATGTACTCATCTTGCTCTGATGCTCCTGTTGGGATTCTGACACGCGTCATGACAGAAACCCACCACTGCAGCAATGTAGAAGGGGCAGTGTGAGAGAGACAAGACTTTCTTAGGAGATGTGAACAGCAGAAGCCTATATAAGACCCAGACATTTCCAAACAACACTCTTGACTAGCTGCCAACTCCTGTTAGCCACTTAAGCAGGCCTTTGGTTCTAAGAGTCTTACTGTTCTTGGTGGCCACAAGTTTTCTAGGAACAGTAGTATCTTTTGGTGTGGCATCCACACACTCTCTCAGCCATGCCAAGAGACAGCTATCCTGGAAAGAGGAGCCAGCAGTGGAACAAGACAGGGATGCCCTCTATCACCACTTCTATTCAATATAGTTCTCTAAACACTGGCCAGAGCAATTAGACAGACGAAAGAAATTAAAGGCATAAAAATAGGAAAAGAAGAACTTAAATTATCACTATTTGCAGATGACATGATTCTATACCTAGAAGACCCAAAAGGGTCTACAAAGAAACTACTAGAACTAATAAATGAATTCAGCAAAGTGGCAGGATATAAAATCAACACGCATAAATCAAAGCCATTTCTGTATATCAGCGACAAAACTTCTGAAACGGAAATGAGGAAAAACACTCCATTCACAATATCCTCCAAAAAAATAAAATACTTGGGAATCAACCTAACAAAAGAGGTGAAAGATTTATACAATGAAAACTACAGAAACCTAAAGAGAGAAGTAGAAGAAGATCTTAGAAGATGGAAAAATATACCCTGTTCATGGATAGGCAGAACTAACATTATCAAAATGGCGATATTACCAAAAGTTCTCTATAGGTTTAATGCAATGCCAATCAAAATCCCAACGGCATTTCTTGTAGAAATAGATAAAGCAATCATGAAATTCATATGGAAAAATAAAAGACCCAGAAGAGCAAAAGCAATTCTAAGCAGGAAGTGTGAATCAGGCGGTATAGCGATACCAGATTTCAAACTATACTACAGAGCAATAGTAACAAAAACAGCATGGTACTGGTACCAAAACAGGCGGGTGGACCAATGGTATAGAATAGAGGACACAGAGACTAATCCACAAAGTTACAACTATCTTATATTTGATAAAGGGGCTAAAAGCATGCAATGGAGGAAGGATAGCATCTTCACCAAATGGTGTTGGGAAAACTGGAAATCCATTTGCATCAAAATGAAACTGAATCCCTTTCTCTCGCCATGCACAAAAGTTAACTCAAAATGGATCAAGGAGCTTGATATCAAATCAGAGACTCTGCGTCTGATAGAAGAAAAAGTTGGCTCTGATCTACATATTGTGGGGTCGGGCTCCAAATTCCTTAATAGGACACCCATAGCACAAGAGTTAATAACAAGAATCAACAAATGGGACTTACTTAAACTAAAAAGTTTTTTCTCAGCAAGAGAAACAATAAGAGAGGTAAATAGGGAGCCTACATCCTGGGAACAAATTTTTACTCCTTACACTTCAGATAGAGCCCTAATATCCAGAGTATACAAAGAACTCAAAAAATTAGACAATAAGATAACAAATAACCCAATCAACAAATGGGCCAAGGACCTGAACAGACACTTCTCAGAGGAGGACATACAATCAATCAACAAGTACATGAAAAAATGCTCACCATCTCTAGCAGTCAGAGGAATGCAAATCAAAACCACCCTAAGATATCATCTCACTCCAGTAAGATTGGCAGCCACTATGAAGTCAAACAACAACAAGTGCTGGCGAGGATGTGGAGAAAAGGGTATTCTTGTACATTGCTGGTGGGACTGCAAATTGGTGCAGCCAATTTGGAAAGCAGTTTGGAGATTCCTGGGAAAGCTGGGAATGGAACCACCATTTGACCCTGCTATTGCCCTTCTCGGACTATTCCCTGAAGACCTTAAAAGAGCATGCTACAGGGATACTACCACATCGATGTTCATAGCAGCACAATTCACAATAGCTAGACTGTGGAACCAACCCAGATGCCCTTCAATAGATGAATGGATAAAAAAAATGTGGCATCTATACACAATGGAGTACTATGCAGCAATAAAAAATGACAAAATCATAGAATTTGCAGGGAAATGGATGGTACTAGAGCAGATTATGCTTAGTGAAGCTAGCCAATCCCTAAAAAACAAATACCAAATGTCTTCTTTGATATAATGAGAGCAACTATGAACAGAGCAGGGAGGAAGAGCAGGAAGAAAAGATTAACATTAAACAGAGACATGAGATGGGAGGGAAAGGGAGAGAAAAGGGAAATTGCATGGAAATGAAGGGAGACCCTCATTGCTATACAAAATTACATATAAGAGGTTGTGAGGGGAATGGGAAAATAAACAAGGAGAGAAATGAATTACAGTAGATGGGGTAGAGAGAGAAGATGGGAGGGGAGGGGAGGGGGGATAGTAGGGGATAGGAAAGGTAGCAGAATACAACAATTACGAATAGGGCATTATGTAAAATTGTGGATGTGTAACCGATGTGATTCTGCAATCTGCATTTGGGGTAAAATTGGGGGTTCATAACCCACTTCAATCTAATGTATGAAATATGATATGTCAAGAGCTTTGTAATGTTGTGAACAACCAATAAAAAAAAAAGAAGAAAGAAAGAGGAGCCAGCAGGTCTGTGTGCCCTGTTTTTAGTCTGAGTCCCTACCTACCCCAGCAGTGGTTCAGTGTGGGTCTTCTTTGTCAATTTGAAGTGTTCCTGAGAGAGAAATAAAGCACTTTAAAAATTTTTTTTAATATTATTTTTTAGTTGTAGTTGGACACAATACCTTTATTTTAATGTGGTGCTAAGGATTGAACCCAGGGCCTCGCACGAGCTAGGCGAGTGCTCTACCACTGAGCAATAACCCCAGCCCCATAAAGCACTTTTTAAAGGCTTTTAAAGTATTCTATTGTATTTTCACTTCCAAGAAATAAAAAGCACTGGCTCAGGAGGAGCTATGGAGCCAGCTCTTCCCTGTCTTGTGAGAAGTGTATTTCCAGAGCACCCAACATGTCAATGCTTAATGTGAGTACAGAATCAAATCTATAAGCCAAATGTGGATTATATGATGCCCCTGAGCCCTTTGCCTTTCATTACACAGGGCACTCATCTTCCCATTTGGAGGGAACCTAAAGGCAGCTACTACTAAAAATAGAACTAAATGTCTCTCATAGTAGTCCCAAATTCAAGTTCTATTCTGCTTTTCCAAAGACATAGGGACTTTTGGTTGTGGCCAGAAAATCGATTCCTTCTATATGACAGCATCACTGTCCCCTGGACTGTGCCCTTCACCATAGCTGTTCTGACTCAGCTAGGAGACTGTGGAAGTAAAGATGTTGGGTTAAGACAATCCCTTCCTACCCCAAAGTACTATTCATAAGTGTGTGCTCAGACCAAAATAGTTGACTAGGGCTTGGAAGGTCTATAAGATTTTTCTAGTCACTCTAATGCTCTTTGGACCTTAATTCCCCAATAAAAACTACATCTCTACTTTCAGGCTGTATCTAAGATTCTGTAGAGACCATCAATAGTCTTGACATTGAAAAAGAAAGTCTCATTGCTAGGAATGACACCTGAGTGCCTAATCGATTAACCCAATTTAATGAAACAAATAATGGGTGAATTTACTATGTACAAAGTAATGTTAATGTGCTAAGTTTGTGAACACTAGAGTTTAAAATTTAAATTAACCTGCTTTCCTGCATACAACAGAATATTATTCAGCCTTTAAAAGGAAGAAAAAGCCAGGCACAGTGGTTCATGCCTATAATCTCTGCAACTTGGGAAACTGAGGTAGGAGAACAGCTAGTTCAAGACCAGCGTGGGCATATAGCAAGACTCTGTCTCAAAATAAAAAATAAAAAAAGGGCTGAGAATGTAGTTTAGTGGTAGGTGCCCCTGAGTTCCATCCCCAGTACCACAAAAAAGGTGTGTGTGGGGGGCTACAACATGGATGAACCTTGATGACATTATGCTGAGCAAAAGAAGTCATAGATGCACACAGAAAACAAATACTATAGATGTATGGAGATAGACATCTTAGATGAGATTACCAGCACAGGCAAATTCATAGCAGGATGGTGGCTGCCAGGGCTGGGCGAGGAGGAGCAGGGAGCTATATGAATATTACTGAGTTTCAGTTTTGCAGGATGAATTCTAGAGGTGAATAGTGATAATAGTTGCATAACAACACAAAAGTGCTTAATATCACTGAACTACACTCTTAAATTAAAACAGTTATGATGGTGTTATGGGCTGAGTTGTATCCCTTCACATTTATATGTTCTAAACTCCAGCACCCCAGATTATGATTGCATTTGGAGATAGGTAGAGTCTTTGAAGAGGCGTTTAAGTAAAAAGGAGGTCATTAGAGTGACTCCTAATCCAACATGACTGGTGTCCTTAGAAGAGGAAACTTGGACATCAGGTACAGAAGGAAGATGCTGGGGAGAAGATGGGGAGAAGATGGCCATCCATCCACAAACCAATCTCCCACTTATATATCCCAAATTGTGAGAAAACGATTTCCACTGGCTAAGCCACCCAGCCTGTGGTGCTTGGCATGGCAGCTCTTACTAATAAAGATGGTAGATTTTTCTGTTATGAATTTTTTTTCACAATTAATAGTAATACTGGGACTGGGGTTGTGGCTCAGCAGTAGAGTGCTCGCCTAGCACGTGTGAGGCCCTGGGTTCGATCCTCAGCACCACATATACATAAAATAAACATATTGTGTCTAACTACAACTAAAAAATAAATATTAAAAAAACAGTAATAAAATCATAAGTCTGTGAAACAACCATCTGCCTTCCTAGAGGGCACAGGTTCCTTCACAGCTCAGAATGGAGCAGGCCACGGGAAGCTCTCTAAGAAAGAGACCCAGCAGGGTAGCAAAAGCCCAGGAGGGTCATTTGTACAGAGAAGATCTGGAAAAGCCACTTGGATTCAGGTTGGGTGGGACCCCAACCAGCAGACCTGGGCTGAGGGGAAAGATGTTCCAGGTGGGGCTACAGGGTGCCCTAAAAGAAAAGCAAGCCACCAGAAAGCAGGACCTGGTGTGGGAAACAGCACACTGGTGTGGCCAGGGCAGATAAGTGCCTCAGCTAAGTGATGTAGTGTGAGTGGGCAACTTGGTAGGCAGGGCCAGACTCAAAGGTCGGGACAAATTCTGCCCCATCATGCAAGAAAAACTATTTTTAAATAGTCCTCTGCCCAGTCATTTTCCTGGCTATCTCTACCCCACCCCTCACCCTATACAAGTGCCTCTTTTATACCTCTGTAGCCAAGAATCTTCAGGGATAGGAATATCAAGTTCTTGAGACAAGAGTCATTGCAGGAATGGCCCCAAGTAAAGATGCCATGTGAAGCTTTCATTCACATCCTCAGGACTAAGAAGTCCATTCCCAGTCTGTGTACTCCTGGCAGCTTAGACTGCTCCTGATATTTACCACAAAGTGACTTAAAATTAGGTATGTGTGTGTGAGTGTGTGGGTGTGTGTGTGTGTCTCCTTCAGCTCTCAGCAGCTAGAAGGTGGCAATCAGGTCACATTTATCCCACCTGAGAAAATAATCCCTAGCTGGCAGACCTAATTCAGTTCAGCAGTTTAGACTGGTCCCACAGAGGGTAGGGAAGGGATAGTACTGTTCCAGGTCTGGGTCTTGGGCTGGGGCCTCTCCCCACACCTGCTATGAGAAGCCATTTGGTGATCACAGTAGGAGACAGGAGAGACCACACAAAGCAAGAACCCAGCTGCAAAATTGCCAGCTAGTGAATAGGGAACATGTATTTGCAGTTTAATTCGCCCTGTTTGGGAGCCAAGTTCCTTTAATAAGCATAGTTCAAATCCAAGTAACAGTGAAAGCTGAAAGCCCCCCGTCTCCATCCTGAGTTACACACAGGCACATTCAAAGACACAAGGGTAAAAAATCACCAGGACACAGATAATCACCATGTAGTCAGACTCTTGAGTGGATGAGAATGGTGTGCAAGAGGCCTTTGAGTCTCACCATAGTCCAGTGAGTGGGAGGGCAAGACAAACTGGCCCCCAGGACAGATGGACAGAAACAGGCACCAAGCCTCAGGCTGGTGGAAACACCTCCCTGAAGATCACAGCCCTTTCATGACAGAAGCAGGTCAGCATTCCAGGTTTCCTAGCCCAGTGCTCTCTGCTCTACCTTGAGATAATAACTCCCATTTACAGTTGCTTACTCCATGCTGCACATTTTCCATGTATTATTTCCTTCAATCTTCCACCACTCTTTAAGGGACTCAATGTTTAGCCAATAAATACTAGAAAAGGATTTCAACTCTGGTGTGTCCTTGAAGGTCACACCTTCTGTTCTATTCAGTTCATTTCCACCCATTTTTACTGGATACCCAGTACATTCAAGGTGCTACACAGCCTGACAACAGACTGGCTAGATCCAGGCTCCCCAGGGTAGTGCAAGGCCAGGGTAGTGCAAGGCCAGGTCAGGCAGGGCTGGGCAGATCTTGCTTCTCCAGAATCCAGAACCCAGACCCATGATTGGGGAATGGGTTAATTCCTTAAGGCTGCTGTAATAAATGGCCACAATTTTTTTTTTTAGAGAGAGAGAGAGAGAGAGAGAGAATTTTTAATATTTATTTTTCAGTTTTCGGTGGACACAACATCTTTATTTTATTTTTATGTGATGCTGAGGATCGAACCCAGCACCCCATGCATGCCAGGCGAGTGCGTTACCAGCCCCATGGCCACAAATTTGATGACTTACAATTACAAGTGTATGCTCTCACAGTTCTGGAGCCAGAAGTCCAAGATCAAGGTGTTAACAGGCTCTAGGGGAGAATCCTTTCAGATTAAGTGCCCTCTGCAGGCTCTGTGGAAGGATTCTTCCCTGGTTCTTCCAGCTTCTGGAGACTCCTGCCGTTCTTTGACCTGAGCTGCATAACTTCATCTATGCCTCTGTTTGCACACACCCTACTCCAGTCTCTGAGCTCTCTCTGCCTCACTTTTGAAAGGACAGCTACCATTGGATTGGGGGCCCATCCAGAAAATTCCATCTCCAGATCATCAGGCTAAGTGCATCCACAAACACCTCTTTTCCAAGTAAGGTTATATTCACAGATACCAGGGATGAGTTATGCACCCACTACAAGGAAGAAGCAGATTAAAGCCTACAATGTCTTCCATTCCTCAGCCAGGCAGGGGCAGGCAGGCAGTGGGAAAGCAGCTTCCATCCCCTGGGACTAAGGTGAGGGAATAAGGCCAGTATGCTGGCTCCCAGGGAAGCCAGTGAGCATAACAGAGGGCCACACAAGACTGAAATCAGTGGTTCACGAAGTTCATGGGGAAAGAAAGCTAAACCTGGAGAACTCAGGCAGTGTTGCTAGGACAGGGCTGGAATCGCATTCCTGGGCTGCTTAAGTAGCCCTGTTGGCTGAGGTTCTGTTAATGGCCTCTGCTGCAGACAGGCCATAGTGCCCTGCTGGTGCTGACCTCCTCTGACTCCTCAGACCAGAGCCAGGCTTTCTCCCAATTTGTTATCAGCAGAGGCTTGGAAGGGCTCAGGAGCTTGTGGTCACAGTGCCCAGCCAGGGACAATGGCCATGCAGGAGTACCTAGCTGCTGTGGTAGGGACATGGCAGAGGGCAGTCAGAGATGCCTGGCCCCACACAATGCTGGACTCCACTCTTGATCAAAAAACACACTATCTGCTCCCAACAAATAGGGAAAGGGGGGTCAGACATGGGTGGATGAGGGGGGATGCCTCTAAGACCTGCAAATAATGACATTGCCATGAGTCAGGGGCTAGGAAGTGGGCAGAGCCTCCAGAGACTCTTAAAGAGGCAGCAGAACCGTGTGCAGCTAAAGCAATAGACACTGCAGTGGAACTTACTGGCTTCAAACCCCAGTTCCTCAGCTTGCTGTGCAACTTCTCTCAACCTTAACTCTCTTCTCTCTAAACTAAGAGTCAAAATAGAACCTGTATCATAGGACTGTAATGAGGATTAAATCAAATTAGTTGAAGAAAGCACCCAACACAGTATCTGGTATGGAATAAAGACTCAAATAATGCCAGTTGATATGAACCAGCCACACTGGAGGTAAACCCTGAAAGAGGGTGTGATGGTTAATTCTATGTCAAGGTGTGCAGACTATGGAACCTGGTTGTTCAGTCAAACACCAGTCTAGATGCTGCTGGGGGGGGGGGTACTTTTTAGATATAATAAACACTGAAATCAGTGAACTTTGAGTAAAGCAAGTCAATCTCCATAGGGTAGATGGGCCTCATTAATCAATTAAAGGCCTTAAGAGAGAAGACAGGTTCCCCAAGGAAGGAGGGATTCTGCCTCCAGACTCAAGACTTCAACATCAACTCTTTCCTGGGGTTCCAGCCCACTGTGCTGTTCTACAGAGTTAGGGCTTGCCAGTCTCCACAATCATGTGATCCAATTCCTTAAAATAAATCAACAGATAGATAGATGTATAGATAGATAGATAGATAGATAGATAGATATGAATGGATGAGGGGACTGCTGGACATAATCTATCTAGCTATCCATCCTACTGGTTCTGTTTGTCTGGATAATTCTAACAGCAAGATTTGTGGTTAGGAGCCACAAGGACAAACATCCAAGGCTGAGAGTGTGTGCTGTGTGGTGGAGGTCAAGCAGGCCAGTGAGATGCAATATACGGGGGCACAAGAGGCAATATCAGGAAATTTAGCTCAAAAGCTAAAGAGAAGCCCTTGGAAGATTCTTGAGACAGAGTATGGGTTCCTGGAGCTTACAGGAGGGTGGTGCACAGAGTAGATTGTGCACACTCCCTGGTTCTTCAGTAGAACCAGGACAGTCATGGAAATGTGCTTCAGGTGAAAAAAAAAAAAAAGAAACCTACCTCTTGCCTGGGACAAAGGACATCATGCACAAACACAGAAGCAGGCCACATCCCTGCCTTACAGCACCATGGCTCAAAGTCACGTGGCAGACACACCTGAGGAGGTAGGGAAGGCCCACAGGAGGAGCTGAGGCTGCTGAGATTCTCCTTTGGAATCTGGGTGTGGCCACCCTACACAGGGACCTCGAATGTACTGTGCTACAAAGTGAATTCCTAGTACATGTTTTAGGCTCTGGTGATCTGAGGGTAGAGCTGTCATGAGAGAGCAGCATCCTGCAGACAGAAGGTCCTGTGAGGTGGGCAGTGGGAACTGGTTTGTCCAGAAACCCTGCTCATAACCTGGGGTCAAGCGGATATTGCCCCCACAGAAGCTCCAAGAGTTGATCTTGGTTAGTGAGCCTGACTCGCACAGGGCAGCCAAACAGAAGCCCCTGGCCATCTCCCCTGAGGAAATGGCCAGACCTCCCTGGACCTGAGTCAGTCAGGCTGCTCTAGGAGCATCTGCCCTCTTTAAGAACAGGCTTTGTGCAGGCAGCAGCTGCTCTTCCTAATGGCTGGCTGCTATCCTGCTGTATATTTTCACCCATTCTTTCTTCTAAACACCAAGACAGAACAAGGACAAGAGTCATCAGCCTAGTGTTTTAGAATGTCAGGGCCAGTGTCCCATATCTAGCAGAATGGAGGGTTGGCTAGGGTGAAAAATCCTCCTGCTCCAAAAACCTGAAAAAAAAAATTGAGGTAAAATATACATAACATGAAATTTACCATTTCACTGCTAAGCAAGCAGTTCAAGTGACATTAGGTTCACATTGTTATACAATCACCAATCCATACTCACAATGTTTTCACTCTCCCAAACAGAAACTCTGTACTCATTAAACACTAACTCCAAATGTCCTCTCCCCACTAGCCCCTGATGGCCAGGACTCTACTTTCTCTCTAAATATATTTGACCATTCTAGAAACATATAAGTGAATGATTCCATATTTATACTTCTCTCTCTGGCCTATCTCACTCAGTATAGTATCTTCAGCATATCTACATTTTGGCATATGTCAGAATTTTATTCCTTCTTCTTCTTCTTCTTCTTTTTTTTTTTTTTTTTTTTTTTGCAATGGGGTCTCACTATGTTACCCAGGCTGGTTTTGAATTCCTGAACTTAACTGATCCTCCTGCCTCAGCCTCCCAAGTGCTGGGATTACAAGTCCAGCAGAATTTCATTCCTTTCTTAGGCTAAACAACAGTCAAGTATATGTATATACCTTCTCTATTTTGTTTATCTATTCCTGCATCAGTGAACATTTAGAGTATTCAAAAACCTTTCGGTTGTTGTCAATAATGCTGCTATAAGCAGCTATAAGCATAGGTGTCCAAACCATTATTTCAAGTGTGCTTTTTCTTGACTTAATGCTAAGTGATGTTTTTCTAGAAATATATTCATTTTTTTCTGAATGTGGAAGTTTATTGAAAGTTTTTTCATTTTCTCTTATGATCTGTATAATCTCTGTTGCATTTATGATTATATTCCTGTATATCCCCTGAGTCATAACTGCCATGATTAGCCCTGAGAGACCCTGATGGATTTCCCCTGCATAGTTTCCTAGCGTTCTATAGATAAACAAAGGCACTAGAGTGGTTTGTGAAGCTTTGCAACCGGACCCTGACACAATCAATGCCAGGAAAGTGCCTGAAGTCTTTGATATTAGCTTAAGATAAACCAGGTACATTCCACCTTAGACAAAGCCACATTTGTACTGACCACTTATAAGCCCCCTCCTTCTGACCCAAATCAAAAAGATCCACTGGTCTTTCTGCCACCCAGGACCATGCTTCTGTCATTAAGACCCAAATAAATTTCATTCTGCAATCCTGGATCTGCCTTCCTCTCTTCAGTCCCACAACACCTTGGCACTGGTTCTTATACACCAGGGCTAAGGTATTTCAGAACAGTCCCCTGTTTAAATATTCATAGTATTTATTTGGGTACTCTCTAATTTAATATTTCTTTTGCTTTTTTCAGCACTAGGGTGTGAACTCAGGACCTTGCACAGAATAGGCAAGCACTCTACATTTAGCTACATCCCCAGCCCTTTTTAATTTTTTTTTATTTTCAGACAGGGTTTCACTCAGTTGCCCAGGCTGACCTCTAACTTGTGATCCTCCAGCCCCAGCCTCCCAAGCAGCTGGAATTATAAATGTGCGCCACCATGACTGACCTCTTCTTTTCTCTACACTATCTTGTCAGAGGTTTACCAACTAAATAACCTTTCAAATAACTAGTCATATTAATTAGAATTTAATTCAACTATGATATAATTTGTTTAGTCTTAAAAATTATAGGAGATTTTGTTTCTAGTATTCAGAACTATAAATGATTTTATTTACCTAAAAAAAATGGGTTCAGCCCGAGGTCAAAGAAAACTTTCAAAAAATAGTGGCTTAACAAGATACATTCTTTTTCTCACTGTCAAAATATCCACAAGGCTCAGTTCAGGGATGGCCTGGTGATCTGTGGGGTCAGGAAACCAGGTTTCTCAGATTTTGTTGCATTTTCTTTACCCAAGGAAAGAAAAGTCAGGGTCCAAAGTGCAAAAGCCATCCTGTTGCCCAAGACTGAGGTGCTGGGGCTCCAGCCAGAATTCCAGGTAGGAAAAAGGAGGAAAGGAGAGGCAGGCCCTTTGTCTTAACATCTCCTGGGGATTGCACACCACACCTGCCCCTGAGCCATAGGCTAATACACAGGTGAGCCAAGTCACATGCAAGAGTTGAGGAAATGCCAGCTTCTTGTTTTCCCTCATTCACACCATAGTTGTCATAAATTTCACTTCTAGATATGTCATAAATCCCACAATATAATGTTGATTTTGCTCTAAACTGTGTGTCGGGAGAGGGGTACTGGAGGTTGAACCCAGTGGCACTCTACCACTGAGCTACTTCTTTAACATTTTTTTTTTTTTGAGATAGTGTCTTGCTAAATTACAGAAACTGGCCTTAAAATTGCAATCCTCCTGCCTCAGCCTCCCAAGTTGTTGAGATTACAGGTGTGAGTCACTATCCCTGGCAATAGTAAGTTATCTTTTAAAGAAAATTTTTAGGAGGATTCTGAAGATTGAACACAGAAGTGCTTTAGTACTGAGATACATTCCCAGGACTTTTTATTTTTTACTTTGAGATCAGGTCTTACCAAGTTGCTGAGAATCTCACTAAGTTCCTGAAGCTGGCCTTGAACTTGCATTCCTCCTGCCTCAATCTCCAGAGTGGCTGGGATTATAGGCATATGCCACCATGTCTAGCTTTTCCTCTGAAACTTTTAAAGGCTTCTCTTTGTCACTTTATTCTAGCAATTTGCTTATGATGTTTCTTAGTATGGTTTTTTTATGTTTATTCTGCTTGGGGTTCTTTGAGAGTCTTGAATCTGTGCGTTTAAAGTTTTCTTCAAATTTTGAAATATTTTGGTGATTAACATCTTCAAATATATTTCTGTCCTGGCCTTCCTCTTTCTCAGACTTTGATCACTCACAATTACCCATACACATTCTGCTTCATATTGCCACAAAAATCAGAAAGGATCTGATCTTATTTTCTTTTTGTGCCTTAATGTGGATACTATCCATCAGTGTTTTCAAGTTTACCAATCTGCTCTTCTATACTGTTTAATGTGGTATTAATTCTATCTGATGAAACTTTACATATTGAAATTTTTATCTCTAGAAGGTCCATTTGTTTATTTTTTAAACATCCTTCACTACTTTCTTCACATGTAAGTGACTTCCCTTATATCTTTCAGCATATTTATATATGTATTTTGAAGACCTTATCTTTTGATGACATCATCTTTATCATTTAAGTTTGTTTGTATTGACTAATTTGCTCCTGATTATGGATTGCATCTTACTGCCTGTTCTGCTGTCAATTTTTTTTTTTTTTTTTGGACATGGTGAAGTCTATATTGTTGAGTGTTAGATTTCATATTGGTCTTTTTAAGAGTGTTAGATTTTGTTCTAACAGGCAGTTAGGTTACTTAAAGATTGATTCTTTCAAAGTTTATTTTAAGCTCTGTTTGTACAGGTCTTCAATAGTCTTTACTCAGAAGCAATCTAACTACTGAGGCTGACCACCTAGGGTCTCTGCCAGATGCCATACACACTCAACAAGAGCTTTCCCCTCCAGTTGGTCAGAACTCAAATGTTTCCCTGCCCTGCATGGGCTTCAGGAATAGTTCGGTTTGCAGCTCTCCAGCTATCCCTTGACCATCCTCATGGAGTTTCATTTGCCCTGGCTATAGGTGGCTTAGTGATCTGTCATCATCTCTTCTGGAGCTCTTCCTCTCTGCACAGGATCTTCCTTTCTAGGACACTGCTCTGCAAATCCCACCTGCTTTGGCCTCCCTGGACTCCCATCTCTAATCTGTATCTCCTCAGTTCGGTGAGGTTGCCATGACCAACTAGGACATTCCAGAAATGCAAGGTTGGCTTTCATGTCAGAAAATCTACCAATGAATTTAGCCATGTTATCACACTAATGGAGAAGACACAATAATCTCAGTACATAGAGGCAGAATATTTCAATAAAATTTAACAACTATCAATACTTTTTAAAAATTTTTTCAGCAAATTAAGAGTAAAATGGAACTTCCCTAATCTAATAAAAAAAAAAGTGCCTACCAAACCTAGCACATATTGGTGGAACGTGAAAAGCAGCCCCTCAAAACTTGGAAATATGAAATAAACATCAATGTTCAGTCCTTCTGTTCAACATTATTTGGGATGTTCCTATCAGTGTAATAATATAAGAAAAATTAAAAGTATAAGATTAAAAACAAAGAAACCAAATTGTCAGTTTTTCATCTGCAAATGACATGTGAGGCTCTTTTCTAGACATTGGTGATAGAGTAGTAAGAAAAACAAAACAGGGGCTGGGGATATAGCTCAGCTGGTAGAGTGCTTGCCTCACATGCACAAGGCCCTGGGTTCAATTCCCAGCACCACACACACAGAAAAAGACAAAATCCCTAACCTGATGGAGCTGTCATTAGAGTAGCAGGTGGGAAAGGAACAGCTGATAAACAAACAGACAAACAAAATACCTGAGGAGTCTTTTCAACGGTGACCATGCTAGCCAAGGGGTTGGAGGGTTGTTTCCATTTTAAACAGTGTGGTCTCACCAGAAGGAAACTTTTGGGCAAACACTTGGAGGATGAGAAAGTGCGAACCAAATGGGGAGATGACCCTCTTAAGCAGAGGGAAGAGTCAAGGCTGAGGGGATTTTTTTTTTAAAGAGCCTACCTCATGTCCCACCAATGGCTACAAGCCCAGATGGTTGAAATGAAGTAAGGGGGTGAGGAGAAACGGGATAAACTCAGCATAAGCCACTGTAGGATTTGGGATTTTCTTTTGAGTAGAATGGGATTCTGGAGAATTCCAAGCACAGACCTCATGGCTTGCCTTAAGCTTTTAAAGAGAGGCTCTACTTCCTGAGCTAGGCATAGATTCTAAGAGGACAGAGGCAAAAGCATAGAAACCAGTTCAGAGGCTACTCCCATAGCCCTGATAGCCCAGGTATGAAATGTGGCAGCTCGGTCAAGCTTAGTGCCCACTGGGTAAAGCTGTCAGCTTGTGCATGTTGCCTCGAAATAGAGCCGAGTGTGTTGATGGATCAGATGGGGGATAGGAAAGAGGAGTCAGGAGGACTCCAAGGTTACTGACCTGAGCAGCTGGAAGCAGCTGGAAAGCTGAGAGAAGTGCTCTTCTCAAAGAAGATCAAGAAGGGGAGCCTGCCCCAGCACATGCCAAGGCTTATCAGATCATCAAGATAGGAGGTACAAGAACAGTGACATATGGGGCTAGGGCTGGGGCTGGGGCTCAGTGGTAGAGCACTTGCCTCGCACGTGTGAAACACTGGATTTGATCTTCAGCACCACATAAAAATAAACAAACAAAATAAAGGTGAAGAAGAATAAGAACAACAACAACAACAGTGACATAGCAAATAGTAGGGCAGAGAATCCAGAAACAAACCCAAATATCTGGACACCTGTCATAGCAGAGACCACAGTCTGACAATCTCAAGTGTAGGCAAGGAGCCAGGATCAACACAATATCTTATACTCCACTGGTGGGAGAATAAATTGTACAAACTTTCCAGAAAATGATTTTGCATTATCTAGAAAAGGTGAAGATGCATATTTTCTACAGCTGACTGATTCCATTCTTTTTTTTTTTTTTTAAAGAGAGAGTGAAAGAGGAGAGAGAGAGAGAGAGAGAGAGAGAGAGAATTTTTTTAATATTTATTTATTTTTTTAGTTCTCGGTGGACACAACATCTTTGTTGGTACGTGGTGCTGAGGATCGAACCCGGGCCGCACGCATGCCAGGCGAGCGCGCTACCGCTTGAGCCACATCCCCAGCCCCATGATTCCATTCTTAACACCATATCCCAGAGATGCTTTCACCAATGTACACCAAGACACAAGCACAGGGAAAATGTAAGAGCATTGTGTAGACAATAGCAAAAAACAGGGAACACACAGAATGCCCATTGCCAAGAGAGTGGATAGATAAATTGTGGTATATTCTTAAGACAGAATGCTATATATAGCTGTAAAAATGAAATGCAGTTATTCCCATCTTCAGAGACAAAACTCACTGACACAGTCTTAAAAGAAAAAGGCAAGTAAAATCCATACAAGTTGGACACCATTTATGAATGATACACACACACACACACACACACACACACACATCTAGAGATAGAGTTTAAATACTATATATGTATATATACACTTTAGAATATATTAAATATTTCAAATGTTAGAGAATTGGAAAAAGAAGAAAAGGTGAATGCTAGGGCTCACAAGTTGGTCTCCTAATTTTACAAAGAAACAGGCCTGAGGTCACCCACCAGAGCATAGTGAAGCTAGAGCCAGCAGCACCTGATTTCTAGGCCTCCATTCATTTGATCCCACAATCTTTTCTTGATTTGGAAAAATAAAATAGTGATAACCAAGCCATCGTGCTTGGAAAAGAAGTGAGAAAGAAGAAAGTACCTGATGTTTGCCACCCTGGATGTTGGAGGATGAGGTCCCTTAAGCCTCCAACTTGCACAGGGCTTAGCCAGGACCCCCTCTCCCTGGTCCAGCTTTCCTTTTGAGACAGGTTGAACCTTACTACCACCATCACGAGGCACATCCATCTCTGAACTTTAGTAATGTGCCTTGGAAATTGAATGCATGCTGACAATGTTACAGATGGAAATCCAGGGGGTGGATCCTGCCCTGCCACTATTCTTACTACCTGAATTATCTTGGAGGAGTCACATTACCACACTCAGAGATGAGGATAGTAACATCAACCCTGTCTGCCACACAGGGTGAAATGAAGATGACCCTGGATGCAAGAGAAAATATTTAAGAATTATGTAGCTTATTGTGCAGTATCTATCCTGGTTGCTTCTACATAGGTATAAAAGTGAGCCATCTCTGAACATCTGAATACTAGCCCTCTTGAGCCATATCCTGCAGTGACCTGCTGGTCACACCACGTCTGTGTAGCTACTCCCCCAGGAAGCCCCTTGCTTTGCCCTAGCCAAAAACTGACTGTCATGCATGAGGCCCTGGGTTCAATCCCCAGCACTGCAAATAAATAAATAAAGGCAGACTGGGACCCAGCAAGCAGTCCACTGATGTCAACAGCCAGTGCTGCCCACATTTGAGACCACTGGTAGAAGTGGGAAAGTAATGACTACCGTATGGGGTTTCCTTGATGAAAGAAGACTTAAAGTCAGGTTTCAGCTCCTCATTTTCAACACTACTTTGACAATGGTTCATTTTCAAATATCATTTGACTCCTGGAATAACCACAGAATACACAGCACGCTTTTAAATTGTTTTTCTGATTGTGATAATCAGAATCCCAGTGGTCAATTCATTAAGTCAGTTTGTCTCCCAGAATTATCCAGTAAATATTTTACTGAGTGCTGCTATGATCTAAATTTTTTTGATGCTGCTGTTGTTGTTGTCATTGGCTTTTTGGGACACTAGGGATTGAACTCAGGGACACTCCCAGCCCTATTTTGTATTTTATTTAGAGGCAGGGTCTCACTGAGTTGCTTGGGTGCCTTGCTTTTGCTGAGGCTGACTTTGAACTCGAAATCCTCTGCCTCAGCCTCCCAAGCTGCTGGGATTACAGGTGTGCTCCACCACACCTGGCTGGTCTGAATGTTTATGTTCCTAAAATACTTATGTTGAAATCCTGAACCCCAAGGTGATAGTGTTAGGAGGTAAGGTCTTTGGGGATTTAGGTCAAGAGGGCAAAGACCTCATGATTAGGATCAATGTCCTTATAAAAGTGGCCCCAGAGAGCTGTTCTGCCTCTCTACCTGTGAACCTAGAAGTGACTCCTCACCAGACATCGAATCTGGCAGCTCCTTGATCTTGACTTCCCAGCCTCCAGGACTGAGGAGGAAATTTCCATTACATAAATGACCCAATCCATGGTATTTGTTATAGCAGTCCAAGTGGGCCAAGACAGGTACCTGCTTTGCCTCATAATGAGGACAGAGGTAAGGCTGGTAATTGAGAATCTGTCAAATCATCTCCTCCCAGTGGGGTTGTCAATATTTTCTTATATAACACAACACCAAAATGTCATACTTTTATTTTAAAATGGACATATTTGTATCCATTGTGCTCATGAGTGGACTGTATGTGAGCCTTCCTGGGTCTGCACAGGTATAAATCAGTCACAGAATTTGCCCAGACTCCCAGTCTCAGGCACCAAGATCCAAATTCTAATTCACACTCATCATGATAAACATGAGCTTTAGGAAAATGAATGAGCAGGATTTATTTTTTTTCTGTTTTCTAAACATATTTAATCCCACCAAGGCCAAGAGAAAATGTACTTGAATGTGGGTCTTGTCTTGCTCCCCCATCTTTTGCCTGTGATCATATTGGGCTATCCAGAGTTCCCTTTCTTGGCACCATCTGTGTTCCAGGAGAGGAAGATAACACTTGAGACAAAGTCTGACTTTCAGTCTAGAAAGTTCCCCTCAGGCAGCAGACATCTATCTGAAAGCAAACCCGGAAATACACATGGAAAAGGTGAGTCTGCTGGGAAGAGCAATGCAGAACACCACTGCACGTGAGGCTGCTGCAAGATGGGTGTTGGGGCATCATCCAGTCCCAAACATGCCTTCCCACCCCTGCAAAGATCCGGGCAGAAGAGCCATCAAAAGCTACCCTGCGGCACAACTGAAGCAGGCACAGTCCATGCCTCTGCTCCTTGTGCAACAGTCTCCCTCGGTGACTTAACCCCTCCTTAACCACACCCATCAGCAGCCAGACAACTGGACGCTGGACCTGAGATTGCACACTACTCTGACAGTTGCCAGCAGGGTGCCTTAGGCAAGTCATAATTTACTTGTCTGGCTCTCTAACTCCTGTCCTGGAAAATGAGGGTATTCTAACTCCTACCTTGCTCATCTCACAGAGTTTTGTTAGGCCCAAAAGAAAAAGTGAATAAGAAAATGCTTTGTTTATAATGATGATCACAGGCTAGAAAATGTACTGTTATTATTATTAGTCTGAGCTCTGCCATCTACTGTATGACCTCAGGCAAATGCCACAAATTCTTTGATCTAAGTTTCCTCATCTGTAAGGCAGAGAAAAGTGACCTTACCTACATGAGAGGGTTAAAATAAGGATTAAATAATACAGTTCATGAAAACCAGACACTGTTGGTTGGCTTATCCAGGCCCTGGGGAGGGTTTCTGCCTCTTGCCCAAGAAGATAAGGACTTGCTAAAGAGAAGTCTTTCATCCTCTCAGTCTTCCTCCTTCTTCCTGCCTGGAGCATAAATGTGACGTCTGGAGATGCAGACACCACCTTGCAAACATGAGACAAAAGGCTTGAGAATGGTGACCCCATGTAAGAGGAACAGGAAAAAAATGGAAAGAGCCTAGGTTCCTGATGTCTTGGCTGGCTTCAAAACCAGCTCCAGAGAGCCTAGCTGTGAACTTTTTGATACATATTAAGAATGAGTTCTTCATTGCTTCAGCCTCTGAAGTAGGGCTTTTGGCAACTTGCATTCATACATATCCCAGACTGATACATGTTTAATTTATGTCAACTCTGACCCTTAGAAAGCACAGCTGAGGGATATTGCCCAGCATGTGGCTCTTCCTGGGCTGGGCAGGGTGCTGAAGTGAATCCAGCTGAAGCTGGATGAAACTTGTTGTTCATGAGAACTCTTAACTGTAGAATTCTCATAAGTCATAGGTGAGGACAGTGACAAAGAAGGTTATCAGTCAAAATACTTCTCACTAGAAAAGGTGCTTTCACAATGCTTTCCTTTAAAGAAAATACACACTGTGCACGACTTGTATCCTGAAAACCACAAAACATCACAAACCCGAAAGTAGATTTGTGATTGCCAGGTAGAGGTGTGGCGTTAATGCTAAGGGATCTTCTTGGAGTAATGAAAATGTTCTGGAATTAGATAAGCATGATGGCTTTCTGGATATGCAGAAACCCAGAGAATCACACACTTTACAAGGGTGAACCTCATGGCAAATAAACTACATCTCAATAAGAAAGGAGGGAGTGAGGGGCTGGGATTGTGGCTCAACGGTAGAGCCCTTGCCTAGCATGTGTGAGGCCCTGGGTTCCATCCTCAGCACCGCATAAAAATAAATAAATAAATAAGGATATATTGTGTCCAACTACAGCAAAAAAATAAATATTTAAAGAAAAGAAAGGAGGGAGTGATTAGAGAAGGAAAAGAAAACAAATAGTTAATCAGAGCTCTTTTCAGACCTCCATATGAGTCCAATAAATTGACCTTTCAGCCTGAAGACTCAGCTGTGGAAATTTCCACCAATGATAACCTGAAAATGTCATTTGTTTGGCCTCTTTGGCAGCATGCCAGGCATCTTCCCTCACTAGTTACTGCTGACATGGCTCATAAAGCAATGAAAAAAAAAGCCATTTCTGTCCCCCTAACTTGTGATAACCAAAATAGAGAAAATACCCTAGATCTTATCATTTGATTCCAACATCTGTCCTCTATGATTCAGTAACTGTGATATCCAGGGTGACAAAGTCACAGCCCTGTAGATAATACTGTGGCCTGTTGCCATGCTTGAAATTGAAGGATGTGCTAAATATCTGCTAGGAATTAATAAAAGTAAAGCAGAATTTTTCATAAAAAATACACACACACATATGGATAGATAAAAAATCCTTCACACAGTCCTGGCACGCAATAAGTCCTCAATAATTATTAGCTATAGTAGTTACTAGCAGAATTCAAAGGCACTCCATTACTCTTTCTGGGTTGACTTCTTCCCTCCCTCTAAGTCTCCAATAAACTGTCACCACCACCACCCCATTCAGCCTTCTTGCTGCACTGATGGTGACCACAGAATCTGACAAAATTACTCAAGCTGAAATCTCAATGGCTCACAGAAATGTATGGCAGTACCTCCACAGACCCTGCCACTGTCTGTTCTTGAGCAAATCATACTTTGGGTTCTACCACATCTAAGCCACCCACACTTGTGTGTACGGATGCAACATCTTTCACTGAAATGACCCTATTGCCTCCCAAACTGTTTGTCCAGGAAGTAGGAGGATGGGTCTGTGCTTAGACAGTGCCGTCTCTGTAGCAACACAGCAAACTGGGCCACCCAAAAGACTGGAACTCTGCCTAGGGCCCCAACAACAGTGACAAACAAAGAAACATCCCTAGGGGTTGGGGTTGTGGCTCAGCGGTAGAGCACTCACCTAGCATGTGTGAGGCTCCAAGTTCGATCCTCACACCACATAAATAAAATAAAGGTATAAAAAAGAAAGAAAAAAACTCAGGGGGAAAAAAAAAGAACCAACCTTAGGCTTCCACATCCTATCACCCACCCTCACTGACACCCCCAGGTCCCACCCAGATCCTCTGCCCTGGGCCCCACATTCCCAGCAATACTCTGACAAAGAGGCCAGGCTGGGGAGATGCAGGGTACCAGACACACCCAGGATGTTGTCACCACTTCCCAGAGCCAAAACACCTTCATTGAAAAACAGACATAAAACTATAAATAATTAATAAGGCTTATTTCCAAACCTTCAGAGTCCTCCTGCTCTAGCCTCTCTCTCTCTCTCTCTCTCTCTCTCTCTCTCTCTCTCTCTCTCTGTGTGTGTGTGTGTGTGTGTGTGTGTGTGTATAGATATAGACACAGACAGAAACCTATCAATATAGATAGAGCTATGGATGCAGATATGGATATATCTCAGTAAAACATTTTATACAAACTTTCTGATTTAATAATCCTGCCAGCCCAAGAAGAAACATTATCTCTATTTATTGGTGAGAAAACAGATCTATGGTGACTTTTTTTTTTTTAACCTTAGCCAACATCACCAGCCAGGAGACTGAGGTGAGTGTGGCCCAGGCTGCAGGATGTGAAGTCGCCCAATGTCCTTCTTCTGTCTCATTTTCACCACGCATCTAGGACTCCACCCTGAGCTGTACCAGGTTTCCTGCCATGGCTCAGGCAGGCCAGGCACTATCACAAGGCCACATCTGTGTCCAGGGTTGGTCGCACCTTCCTCAAGTAGTGCCCTTGCCATCTTTAGAGATCTTCCTTAGCACTGCCACCTTGCTGAAGACTGCCACCCACACCAGGCAGAATACATCCGTTCTTTTCCATCTCCTCCCCTGTTCTGTTGTTAGACCAGGATGCAGGAAAAGACCACTGACTCCAATTAAAATCAAATTAAAGCAAGCTTATTATTTCAACCGGCCGGGCTGCCTCTCCCAAAAATAACCACGGAAACAAGACAGCCCTGCAGCTTTCTTGCTGCCCAGCTTTATAGCCCAGAAAGTTACACAAAGGGGGGTTACAGATAACAAAACTCTGACGAGCATAACACAAAGGCTAGTTTACATTTTTGCTGGCCCAACATCAGAACTTATGAAGGTCATTAGAGCCTCAGAGAGGGTCGTTATCTGGCCAGGGAAGGCCAAGATTGATGAGGCATCACTAAAGTTTCAGAGAAGGCTGCTATCTGGTCAGAGAGCCAGGCATGAGTGAGTTCAAGGCACGGATAGGCATTCCAAGCAAGTTCAGAATTTGCAGTAATTTACAGTAAAGCCGAAATTAGCTTTTCATGGCTTTGTGGCGAGATGGCTCCCAATTTTAAGAGAAAATCAGGCTGGGTCTATCACTGCACGCACAAGCTTCACTCACTGAATCAGGGATCCGTGGGCCAGTTCTTCATCCTTGTCCTCAGAACCTACCTCTGGAAGAGCAAGCATGGAACTGACTCTACATCCTCAAGCTTAGCTCAGCAGCCCGGTGGAGAAATCCCAGGACGCTGGCTAAATAAATGAACAAGCTCAGCAATATTTTCACGTCTCTTAAATGTTGATTGACAGTATTACCTCTCAGAAGTGATCGTTTATATCATCATTTTAAACTTTTAGGACATTCATTATATTACATATATAATATTTTCATTGTTAAAATACATTAAAAATTTGCTATTTTTAAGTGTATAATTCATGGCATCAAGAACATTCACACTGCTGTGCCTCCAGTTGCCAGCACTTCTTCATCACCCAAACAGAAAGTTTGTCCCCACTAAACATTGACTCACATCCTTCCTTGTCCCCAGGTCCAGCAACCATCACTGCATTTTCTGTCTCTATGTACCCACATAGGTAGACTCACATAATGTTATCCTTCTGCATCTGGCTCATTCCATGTAGGATAATGTCCTCGAGGTTCACTCATGTTATATCCTGTGTCAGAATCATAATTTTTAAAAGACATTCACTGAATCATCAAAAGGTGTTGATGATCTCCTGCTGTAGGCAGGGCTTGTGTTCACTGATCCAATGAAAAAGAGCTAAATGACCGAGTCTCTGACCCAAATGTCAGCCAACTACTTTTCCTAGGGTCCAATGTGCCGCTTAATGAGAAGCCATCAAAGTACCTGGACTACTTGCCCTTTCTCTCCACCCTTAAAAATAGTTTTCTACACTTTGATCTACAAAGTAATAGACTATTTCTCCTGGTGATTCCAGGGAAAAAAATGAGTAACAAGAGGAACTTTAAACCACACCAAGGTACTAGTGAGAAAACAAGAAACAGATGGAGTCCATATCCATTCAAATCACACTCTGGAATAGCAGAACATGGCCACTTACTCTGTCTCTAGACCTCTCTGGAAGTTCTAAAAGGTACCAAGACTTTCCATCCAGTAAAACTGCTCTTCTGATACCCACCACTACCTGCTAGATGGTTGCCAAAGAGATTTTGAATGGAATGAAAAGCAGAGTTCCCAGGAAGAGATGGGAAGCAACATACACTGAACTCCTATTTGATGCCAAGTACCACAGTAGGCATCTCCACCTACAGTATTTGATGGGATGATCTCAATGATCAAGTATAAGACATGCTATCACCTCATGTACATGGGTACATAAATTGAGCCTCCAGTGAGTTAACCAACTACCCAGGCTCACATAACAAACTCATATTGGAACTGGCAAGCAAATTCAGACCTTTCAGCCTTAAGAATCCCATCATTACTCACCATACCTCTTAGCTATGATGGGAGTGCTGCACTCCTCATCCCTAGTCTCCTGTACTGCTCCCCACTTGGGATCCCAGGCATTCATCTTGGGACAATTCATCCATGGTAGGACCAGCAGAAAGCACAAGCAAAGGGTGCTTCCCTCCACCTACAAAAACCATGAAGAAGACCCTTGAAAAGGACAAGTTTTCTCTAAAACCTTAATGCAGAAAGAGAAAATGCCTACAGCAAAAATAGCCTGAGCATGGGCAAAGCTTTGGATTAAAAGAAAGAAAGCTCAGGCAGTTTTCCTAATTAATGATGGCTGAGTCATAAGAAAGAAAAGTTGGCTCCAAGCTGATGGATGCTGGGAGAAGGGTGCTCTCCTTGAAGTGCCTGAGTAGGCGTCTTCTTCAGCCTACATCCTTCTCTGTCTCCTCCAGCCCTGATGCCACCCCTTCTGGTACTTTCTCATGGGTAGAGCTACACAGAGGCAGGAGGCCTAGTTCAACTGGTTTGGGGGAGCTCAGTTTGGCCAAACAAATGATTGGGGAGGATGTGAATAGGGAAGACATTTACATGTGGTAGAGTTGCTCATGGCTGATCTTTATACCAGTTACAGTACAATTTCAGGGCAATAACAATCCTGGTTCACAAACACTTCTCTACATTGATATCATTGCTCCTGAAATTCCACCTTCAAAATTTTCTTTCTTTGGGGTCCTCTCCTCAGGAGAGGCCTTCTAGGGAGGAGAGCATTAACTCACTTATGGTAAAATGTCAGAAATAGAACCAGATAGACCTTAAAGTTCCCATTACCCTGCCCAGTACTGGAATGCCTTGTATATTCCAGAGTAAAGAAATCTCAATCAGGCAGGGAAGCCTGTTCTGAGGTTGTACATCTCTAGGAGCTATAAAGTTCCTTACATTAAACCAAATTTTTTCCTATAGCTTCTTTCTTCCCCTATGTGGCATTGATGAAATGTGCCTGTGTAAGACACTCTGGTGAGCTCCTTCCCCACCAGCCTCTCCTGGGAGCACCAGTTCTCCCAGGTCTTCCTGGAGTCAGGCCTTTTAAACCTCTCCCCAGTTTGGGATACCTTGGGGAGACCTATTCCAAATTATCAATAAGCCATTTGCCCATGTCTGACAAGACTGCAAAGACAAAGTATAGAGTCCTGGTTATTTGTGTACACACACACATTTACATAACCCAGTAATCTAGGAAAAAAACAAAAGGCTTCAAACTGAGGAGCTGTGATCCAAAGGGAGTCACAGATACATTAGCTTGGCACCCCAGGAAGTAAGAAGTAGCCATTCCCTCAAGTTACTGCATGCAAGGGGGTGGGCAATGCTGTTAGGATACCTGTGGGGGAAAAAAGAACAAAGAAATCTCAGCCATGGCTAAGAGTCTTGGAAAAGTCATACACCTGAGCCTTACGGGAAAAGCAGGAATCCCAGAAGAGTAGGCCTCCGGATACTGTAACTAGAAGGCCACTGGAAACCCAAGGCTTCTCTGAGAGTAGGCCATTCATGGTAGACCCCCAAACATTCATGGGATTAAACTCATTCAGCTCCCCTTTCTTGTTCTGCCTCTTCCCATCCACCTCTTTTCTCCTTCCCTACCATGTATGAGGTTGACTCTAAAACATTTCCCAGTCCACTGGGCAGGGCTGTCTATGTTAAGCTCTCACAAAGGGCACTAGCTCATGCTGTTTAAGAAACAGACTGAGGAGCCTCATTAGGAGCTGGAAGTGTCACAGTTTCTCTTGGGAGGGAACCATGAGCACAACTAGCCTGTGACTGACCTGTAGAACACACAGGGTCCAGAAAGATTAAGAAGATGCTCATTTCAGTGGTCAGAATAAGAGAACACAGACTTCTCAGCTATCATGTCTCCAGAGAGAAAATCAGCTTGATTCTGATATCTAGATGGGTGCTGGACTGGGCCCTCACCCCAAACATGAGCACATTGTCTTTCTATCTACAACTTCACATTCAATCCTCTGGAGCTTCACGTTTCCTCTATTAAAATAAAAATATTACTTTGTAACAAATTTACTGAAAGTTACACAAATCTTCACTGAATTATATAAAACACTGTTGAGAAAAATTAAAGAAGAGCTAAATAAATGACAATATGTACTATGTTCATGGGTTGAAAAACAATATTGCTAAAATGTCAATCTGCTCAAATTTACCTATAGAATCAGTGTAATTCCAATCAATTTTTTAATATTTTTTAAGAGAGAGAGAGAGAGAGAGAGAGAGAGAGAGAGAGAGAGAATTTTTTTTAATATTTATTTTTTAGTTTTCGGCGCACACAACATCTTTGTTTGTATGTGGTGCTGAGAATCGAACCCGGGCCGCACGCATGCCAGGCGAGCGCGCCTCCACTTGAGCCACATCTCCAGCCCCTCCAATCAATTTTTTAAAAATTGAAAAGTAGACTAAAACTCAACTGGAAATGAAAAAGACCTAGAAGAGCCAAGATATTCGTAATAAAGTTAGCCGAGGCTGTGGCATACACCTATAATCCCAGCTACTTGGGAAGCTAAGGCAGAGGATTCCAAGTTAAAGGTCAGCCTCAGCAACTTAGTGAGATCCTACCTCAAAATAAAAAATAAAAAACAGTTGGAAATATAGCTCAGTGGTAAAGGATCTCTGGATTCAATCCCCAGTACTGGTAAAAAAATTGCATTTCTCAGAACGTCCCCATCATTCAGTGACACATGACTGTAGCTGAAGTTAAAGAACAAACACAACTAATCAGTGTTAGAAAAACACAGGGCCTGCAAAGTATGGGAACTGATGGAGACACAGAGTGAAGGCCCTTTCTAGGGCAAGGATAATGTTCTCTATTTTTAAAATAGTGGTTTTATAAAGATATATTTCACATACCATAAAGTTTACCATTTTAAAGTGTATAATACAGCAGTTTTTGAAATATTCACAGAGTTACACAACTGTCATCAATATCTATACAGAGGAAACCTCTTACCCCTCAGCACTTACCCTCCCCAGTCCCTGGTAACCACTAACCTACTCTCTATTTCTATGGATTTGCCTATTCTATATTTTATTATAAATAGGATCATACAACATGTGACCTTTTACAACTAGCTTCTTGTGTCCAGAATAATGTTTTCACAGTTCATCTGTGTTGTGGCATGCATCACTGTGTCCTTCCTTTGTATTGCTGAGTAATATTCCATTGTATGGATGAACCATGTTTTGCTGATCATTTATCATTTCAGTTGATAAACATTTGGAGAGGGATTTGACTGAACAAGGTACAATGATACTTTCTGAGGTGATAAAAATGTTCTTGATTGACATGGGAGTACTATATATATATATATGTGTGTGTGTGTGTGTGTGTGTGTGTGTGTGTGTGTGTATGTTTGTGTGTGTGTATGTATACATATATGTATGTATATATACATATGTGTATGTATATATATATATCAAAATTATTGAGCCTTATATTTAAAATATGTGCATTTTACCCAGGCATGGTGATGCAACACCTGTAATTCCAGCAGCTTGGGAGGCTGAGGCAGAAGGAACACAAGTTCTAGGCTAGCCTTAGCAACTAAGTGAGGCTCTAAAAAAAACTTAGTAAAACCCTGCCTGACACAAAATAAAAAGGGTTAGGAATGTGGCTTAGTGGTAAAGTGCCTCTGGGTTCACTCCAGTACCATTATACGTATATGGATAAATATATATATATACATATATATATACACATTTTATTGTAAGTAAACTATTTTTTAAAAGTTCCAAAAGAAAGGAATAGTAAAAGAATAAATGAAGAAAGGAAAGAAAGGGAGGGGGAAATATGTTCTAGGAAATGTTTCATCCTTCTTTTAGCCGTGGCTATCATTGGTTATTTGGGGGCTAGAAAATTATCCAAGACAAACACTAATGGTGTCCCCAGTGGACTGTTGCCAACTGCTCTCAAGGGAGATCAAACCATGCTTGGAATCACCCCATCACCCCGATTCCCTGAGCATTCTCCCAATCAATTCACCTCACCTGAGGCAGGGAATGCTTCATCCTACAGCGCGACTCAGGTATTCTTCAGCCCTAGCTGCTGAAGAAGGGCTCTGCTGAGATGCACCCATTCTATTTGGTCCTGGGCCATTCTTGCACAGGTCCCTGGACTAACCATCCTCCCTGGAGATGATCTGAGCCCTCTATCTACTGAGCACCTTTGTAACACCAAGTTGTCCTCCAGAGTAGATTTTCCTGCTGCAAGAGAGAGATAATTATCTGGTTAGCCTGGCAGTTCTATCTTTCTATGTAAATCAATAAATTGACATCTGACTTCACATCTTAAAAACCATTTGTTTCATGCCACAGGGAGGCCATATCAGGGAGTAGCGAGGTGAAGAAGGGAAGAGTGAAGAGCCTCAAACATTGGGAGGGAGGACACAGCTACTTGTTGGGTCAGGACCCTCTGGAGCAATAAACATTTTGTTCCTTGTCAAATACACTTATTTTTATGAAGGTCAAAAAATCCCATGGTGGCATGTTCATTTGCTTCGACCCAGTGTTTGCAAGTCCCCATGTACCACACTGGAGACCTCTGTCCCAATGTGTTTGAGGGTAGGGGAGAGCAGCAGGGCATATGCAGAAAACAACTGTTGATCATTATAATCAGCAGGCACTGAGTATTGAGCCACACAGGGCTACAGATCACAAACACCATGGAATTTCAAATAGCAGAGAGACTTGCACACTGCTCTGTGCATATATGCCAAGCTCTATCAATGTATGGTATGCAACACCTCATCAGAGGTGGCCCTGTGCTCAAATGCTCACTTGCTGTCTAGACCTGTAGATTAAGCTGCAGAGAACTGAAATGCACTGTAGTAGTTGCTACAGTGGAAGGATAGCCAAATTCTAGGTCCTCTGCCTAGAGAGCAAGGGTCCAAGGGAGCTTTGTGGAAGAGAGGACAGGGACACTCCTAAGAGAAGCTGGGAACATTCCAAAGAGAAGGAAGATTCTTGGAGTAAAGGCATAGAGGTGGAAATGTGCATGAGCTTGGGGAGCTCAGTTTGACCAGACAAGTGCTCCCTGCCAAGAGCCACAATAGGAATCAAGGATAAGGACCACTCCCATGAGGGAGAGGGCACTCATAGATTTCCTAGAGGAGGCAGCCTGGGTCTTGAATGATGGGAAAAATTTAGACACAGATATGAAGACATAGAGAAAGCATTTCACAAATGTGGCAGATAATGGTCTTCTCAATCTCCAGAATCGTGAGTGTAACAGCTTAGATGGTAAAAGGAACTTTGCAGAATTAATTAGGCTCAGGATCATGAGATGAGCAATTATATTGCATTATCCAGGCAGGACAAAGTCACAAAGGTGCTTGTGACATGGAGGCAGGAGAATAAGTACTAGAAATGACAATGGCAGCAAGATGTTGGAATGATATAAGGAAGGGCCCCAAGACAAGGATTCAGGCAGCCTCCAGACCCTGAAAAGGCAAGGGGCTTCTCTCCTGGAACCTCCAGAAGGTACACAGACCTTAGCCCCATGAGTCTCGTTTCAAACTTCTAACCCTCAGATCTGCAAAGATAATAAGTGTGATTTTTGGGGGGCTGGGGTTGTGGCTCAGCGGTAGAGCACTCGCCTGGTGCGTGCAAGGCCCTGGGTTCGATCCTCAGCACCACATAACCACCATATGGGTGTGGCAATTTATTACAGCAGCAATCACAAACTAGCATGCTGCAGAATTGGTGGAAATGTAACTCACACTGAACCCCTATATAATCCTCTTCTCCATACCCCAGGCAAGTGTACTTTCCTGTGGAAATTTCATTCTATCAAAAAGGAATGGAATGGAGCTGGGGTTGTAGCTCAGCGGTAGAGTTCTTGCCTAGCACGTGCGAGGCCCTGGGTTCAATCCTCAGCACACATAAAAATAGATAAATAAAATAAAGATATTGTGTCCAACTACAACTAAAAAATAAATATTAAAAAAAAAGGAATGGAGGACTGGGGTTGTAGCTCAGCGGTAGAATGCTTGCCTTGCATGTGAGGCACTGAGTTCAATTTTCAGCACCACACATAAATAAATGATTAAAATAAAGGTCCATCAACAACTAAAAGAAATACTGGGGGAAAAAAAGGAATGGGGGACTGGGTCAAATAGAAGTTCCATTCCAAGTTTCCAAGGAATCTCCATACTGCTTTCCATATTGGCTGCACCAATTTGCAGTCCTATCAGCAATGTATGAGTGTGCCTTTTTTCCCCACATCCTCACCAACACTTACTGTTTGTATTCTTTATAGCTGCCATTCTGACTGGAGTGAGATGAAATTTTAGAGTGGCTTTGATTTGCACTTCCCTGATTGCTAGAGATATTGAACATTTTTTCATGTGTTTGTTGATTGATTGTATATCATCTGCTGAGAAGTGTCTGTTCAGTTCCCTGGCCCATTTATTGATTGGGTTATTTGTTTTTTGGTGTTAAGATTTTTGAGTTATATTTCCTAGAGATTAGTGCTCTATCTGATGTGCGTGTGGTAAAAATTTGTTCCCATTCTGTAGGCTCTCTAGTCACCTCAGTGATTGTTTCTTTTGCTGAGAAGCAGCTTTTTAGTTTGAATCCATTCCACTTATTAATTCTTGATTTTATTTCTTGCACTATAGGAGTCTTATTAAGGAAGTTTAAGTCTCAAAGGACTTAAAAACAGCATACTATAATGACGCAGCCACATCAATGTTTATAGCAGCACAATTCACAATAGCTAAATTGTGGAACCAACCTAGAGGCCCTTCAGTAGGTGAATGGATAAAGAAACTGTGGTATATTTGCACAATGGAATATAACTCAGCATTAAAAGAGAATAAAATCATGGCATTTTCGGGTAAATAGATGGAGTTAGAGAACATTATGCTAAGTGAAGTAAGCCAACCCCCAAAAAAACCAAATGCCGAATGTTTTCTCTGATATGAGAATGCTGATCCATAATGGGGACAGGGTTGAGGGGAGAGTGGGAGGAAACTTTGGATAGGGCAAAGGGGAGGGAGGGAAAGGGAGGGGACATGGGGATAGGAAAGACGGTAGAATGAGATGGACATCGTTACCCTAAGTACATGTATGAAGACACAAATGGTGTGACTCTACTTCGTGTACAACCAGACATGAAAAATTGTGCTCTGTGTGTGTACTATGAATTGAAATGCATTGTGCTGTCCTATATAACAAATTAGAATAAATAAATTAATTTTTTTAAATGGAGGAATGAGATGGACACCATTACCCTAGATACATGTATGACTGCACATAAGGTATGACACTACATCGTGTACAACCATAGAAATGTAAAGTTGTGATGCAATTGGGTACAATGAATCAAAATGCATTCTGCTGTCATATATACCTAATTAAAATTAATTAATTAATTTTTAAAAAAGGAATGGAATGCATATGCCTGTTTGGTGAGTGTGGTCATACCAGCTGCTACTTCATTCAGTCCATCATCCAGCAATGAATGATTCCTACAATACCCCCAACCCTCAGGGAGCCCAGAATCTGGTGAAGAATACAGACGTGTCAAGAGGCCATCACAACCCAAAGGCATAAATGCTTTAATGGAGGCTGGTAGAGAGAAATGTAGGAGCACAGAGAGCCAACTCACTAACTGAGTTTCTCACATGAAAGAATGTCCCAGCATAGGAGGTATTAGCTGGGCAGAGAAGTGGGAGGAAGGAGACTCTAAGCAAAGAGAACTGCATTTACCAAAAATGGAGGCAAGAGCAGATCTGGGGGGCCACAGGCTAATTGGGTATGGCTAAAATGGAGACCAGAGGCTGGGGCAGGTGGTTCCTGATTGCAATGTGTCAACAACTGCTTCACAGTTTCCTTTTATATCTTCTCTCTCGGTCCTTTCTCAAATAATAGCCACCAAGAAAGATGGCTTTTCCTACCTGGCTACAGGAAACCTCATGGCAAAGATGGGTGAGGAGCGAAGTTGGGACATCATTCCTGGTGGAGACATAACCAAACCTATGATCACCGCCGCAAAGAGAAGCCCCAGGGGAAATGCATTGGGTTGAGGAACTCTGATTCTATTTCTCCTGAGTGACACCTTTGCCTGGGATTTCTCTCACTTTATTCAGTGGGCACTGCTTTTGCCCTGTTACACATTGATTGAGAGGCAACAAATTTACCTTCCCATTGTTACTAGTGGAGAGGAAAGGAAAGAGAGTAGGATGAAGGAGAAAAGGAAGCAAGAAAAAGAAGATGCAGTTGGCAAGGAGGAGGAATGGGGCATCTTCCCTTTGCCTAAGGAGTGAGTGTAGGCCAGACCCTCCAAGACTCTGGAGAGCTTTCTAGGACTCCTGACCTCCCAGAACAAGATCAGGGTGGTGGACAGCAGAGGAGCAGGCAGTGTGACGTGGGGGACAGAATAGCTCCATGCAGCTTGAGTATCCAACCCCTTGAAACGACTGGTCATATCCACAATGTAAATCTAGGCCAGGGACTAAATTTCAGACAGGAGGAATGCCCAAAGAACGACAGCAAATACCACAGGGAAGCTTTTGCAAATAATTGTTTTCTTTCTTTCTTTCTTTCTTTCTTTCTTTCTTTCTTTCTTTCTTTCTTTCTTTCTTTCTTTCTTTCTTTCTCTTCCTTTCTTTCTTTCTTTCTTTCTTTTCTTTTCTTTTCTTTTCTTTTCTTTTCTTTCTTTTTTCTTTTGGTACCAGGGATTAAATTCGGGGGCTCTTAACCACTGAGTCACATCCCCAGCTCTTTTTTTTTTTTTAATTTTTATTTTGAGACAGGGTCTTGCTAAGTTACTTAGAGCTTCACTAAGTTGCTGAGGCTGGCCTTGAACTTGCAATTCCCTTACCTCAGCCTCCTGAGCTACTGCTGTTACAGATGTGCACCACTCAGCCCAGTTGTAAATACATATTTTTTTTAATTGACAACACTTAAGTTCTACAACTCTGAAGCCTGAGAAGCAACTTCTTTTTCCCTAAGCAATCAAAAAATAATAAAAGGAGAACTCTCTGTGCCTAGTAAGTCTGCATTGGTGTAGGCTCGCACTCAGTAGAACACGGCAGAATGATGGAGAGCCTTCGCTGAGTTCCAGATGGTGCAAACACAGGGGGAAGGGGCACTGTAGCCAAGAGGGCAGAACACCAACCAGGAAAGGAGATGGTTCCAAAGAACGCTGCAGGAGCAACATGTGGGCAGAGTTACGTGTTAGGATAGACACAGGCCCTCCAGAGAGGACTGCACTCCACCTGCATCCTGCGACCTTGCTCCTTCTCAGCAATGAATATTCCAGAAATAGCAGCTGGTGGACTCAATTGGGTGAGTAAAGCTTGGAAGAAACATGCACAGGAAGAGACAGGAGCCATGCAACCTTGGGCCAGTCATTTTCTGTCTCTGGTACCACTTTTTCATCTTGAAAAGGACAGGGATGGAGAGGCCATGTTCTCCTTGGCAAATATCTAAGACCTATAGAGATATCATTGTTGGAAGAGAGAATTTTGATAACCTTCTCCCTCAAGCTCTACCAAAATAATGTTCCTAGCACCTCCATCCTTAAACTATCTGCCATCTTTTCTCTAGCTTTCTTAGTCACATACTTTCTTACTGTACCAGGAAATGAGCTTGCAAGGGGGCACCCTTCTGGTTTTTCCAAGAGACCTGCTAAGTAGGACATATGCAGAACAAAGCCTCAGGAA
This sequence comes from Spermophilus citellus, assembly GCF_964194105.1. Lineage (NCBI taxonomy): Eukaryota > Metazoa > Chordata > Mammalia > Rodentia > Sciuridae > Spermophilus > Spermophilus citellus. Next base: position 5,749,444 of record NC_138187.1, on the reverse strand, counting down.
AGTCCCTTGTCTTGTACAAGCCCACTAAAAAGCCAACTAAAAGCACAACATATGTAAGTCTGAGGAAACCCAGGGACTTGGTGCTTTTCCTGTCTGGCTAGAGACCCACTACGATTCTATCTTCCTCCATGGGGACATATCTAGGGCTGTCCCACCATGTAAGGACTCTTCTTCCTCAATTCACCAAAACCTTACTTGATTCTCATCCTTTCAAACCTCACTTTGGTTAGACTGATATCAAAACTTTCCATAGACTAAGGGGTTAGTAACCAGGTGGGTTTTACTAATCCATAACGGTAGGCCTTCAGTCACCACCAAAGATGAATGGAGAATGATTTAGGTATAGTCATTGGAAGGGCATTTTTAAGGCCCTGTATAACGCAACTCAGTCAGTGACTCATTAGTTCCTGATCAGACCCACTATTGTGGTGTTCTCCCTCTGGTCAGCCTTAGGTTGGGGTGTGAGGCCCAGACATACCATAGGCTGCCTTACTCTTCATGTCTTTCTGCTTCTAAATGCCAAAGGAGTTTCACTTTCCTCTCAGATGAGGTAGAGAGGATTCCTAGGCTAGAAGAAACTGGGAAACTTATATAAGACAGACTCACACTGAGAGTATAAGGATTAATTTGGAAAAGTAGAGGGAAAGAGGGGATGACTAAAATTCTGGGTAAGAATAAAATTCACCAAAAATGTGTAACATTCACTCCTACTGGGTGAAGTTGGCTAATGAAGTGGCAACATTTTCTATTATCACTGTTACTATTTTAATTCTACTTTCAAAGACAGCATTTTAAAACAATTTTCCAGAGATATACTTCATATAACATAAAATTCTACCCCTTTAAAGTGTATAATCCAATGGTTTCCAGTATGTTCACAGAGTTATGTAATAATTACCACCATCTAATTTCATATTTCATTACCCTCTAAAGAAACCCCTACCCGTGAATGGTCACTCCCCAGCCTGCCCCTGCCCATCTCCCAGCTCTAAGCATGCTCTAGTCTTCTCTCATCTCTGCAGATGTACAATAGAGCATTTAGTCCCAGTGGTACTTTTCGTGCACTTTGAGTACACTATCAGCGTACAGCAGTGATGGTCTTTCTTTGAGATCTCCTGACCCACATGTGAATGAATGGTCAGCAAGCACATGAAAAGATGCTCAACATAAAACTACAATGCAATACCACCTTACACCCAGAAAAATAATTACTATAAAATAAAATTTAAAAAAAGAACCAGGGGTGAGGATGTGGCTCAATGGTAGAACACTAGCCTAGCATGTGTTAGACCCTGGGTTCCATCCCTGACACCACAAAAAAATAAACAGCTAACTAAACAAAAATAAATAGAAAATAACAAGTGTTGGGGCTGGGGATGTGGCTCAAGCCATAGCGCACTCGCCTGGCATGCGTGCGGCCTGGGTTCGATCCTCAGCACCACATACAAACAAAGATGTTGTGTCCGCCGAGAACTAAAAAATAAATATTAAAAAAATTTTCTCTCTCTCTCTCTTAAAAAAAAAAAGAAAAAGAAAATAACAAGTGTTAGCAAAGATGTAGAAGAAAATGAAACCTTTGTACCCTGTTGGTGAGAATATAAAAGGATGCATTTGCTGTGAAAAACAGTTTAGGGTTCCTCAAAGACTTAAAAATAGGGTTGGGGATATAGCTCCATTGGTAGAGTGCTTGTCTTGCATGCGCAAGGCCCTGGGTTCAATCCCCAGCACCACACACAAAAACAAACAAACAAACAAAACTTAAAAATAGAACTATCATAAGATGATTGATTTTGGCTATATACCCAAAAGAATTGAAAGCAGGGTCTCTAAGAGATTTTCATATACCCATGTTCACAGCAACATTACTCTTAACAATCAAAAAATGGAAGCAACCAAGTGTCCACATCCAAGAACAAATGGACAAACAAAATTGGACACAAACACAGAGGAATATTATTCAACCATAAAAAGGAAAGAAATTCTGACACATGCTACAACATAAATGAAACTTGAGGACATTATGTTAAGTAAGATAATAAAGACACAAAATGACAAATATTTTATGATTCCACTTATATAAGAAATCTAGAGTAGCCAAATTTAGACAAAGAAAGTTGAATGGCAATTGCCAGGAAATAGGGGGAACAGAAATAGGGAGTTCGTGTTTACTGGGTAGAGAGTTTCAGTTTTGCAAGATGAAAAGAGATCTAGGGCTTGGTGGTCACGGCTGCACAACAATGTAAATGTACTTAATACCACTTAACTATACACTTACAAATGTTTAAGACAGCAAACTTCATGTTATGTGCATTTTACCACAGTTTTTTTTTTTTTAAATCTCATGACCCATCTCAAAAGGTTCAGACCAGCTGTGCCTTTCTTAGGACACACAAAACAACTAATTTTCTGAACACAGTAGCACATGCCTATAAAGACAGTTAGTACTCAGGAGGCTGAAGCAAGAAGACCACAAGTTCAAAGCCAGCCTCAGCAAGTTAGTAAGATCCTGACTCAAAATAAAATAAGGGCTGCAGATGTAGCTCATGATAGAGCACCCATGGGTTCAATTCTCAGTACCACCAAGTAAATAAATAAAAAGCCTGCTTTTTTTCTTTTTAACAATAAAAATATGGTTGGGCGCAGTGGTGCATGTCTGTAATCCCAGCAGCTTGAGAGACGGAAGCAGGAAGATTGCGAGTTCAAAACCAGCCTCATCGAAAGTGAGGCACTAAGCAACTCAGTGAGACCCTGTCTCTAAATAAAATACAAAATAGAGCTGGGGATGTGGCTCATTGGTCAATTGTCCCTGAGTTCAATTCCTGATATCCCTCCCCCCAAAAAAATGACATAACGATAAAAATATAACTCTTGATTAAATAGCTAAATATAGGCAACACTAGCAAATGCTTTTTTTTAAGCATTACACTCAGATTATGCTTTAAAAATAAACACTCAAACACAATTTGTTCTTTTCTCATTAACTCTAGACTATTAGCAAACAAGCTCAATGAATGATTTTTCTAAGATCACATTTACAAAATGCTTAAATATGCAAATAAGAATGTCTGAGGGCTGGGGCTATGCCAGGTGCACTCGCCTGGCATGTATGAGGCACAGGGTTTGATTCTTAGCACTGTGTATAATAAAATAATAAGCCTAAAAAAATATTTAAAAAGAATGCCTGAGCACATGAGCTACACTAGTTCATTCACACTTTTTGACTCTAAGAGGCTGACCTTAACACTTATCCCATTTCACAGAAGCAGAACTAAGGCTCACTGGTATTGAATAACCTGCCCAAAGCCACAAAGCTGGCATCAGAGTCGTGAATCAGTCCAACTTCTGATTCAGACCAATGAATGCTACTTCTATTAAAGGACACTGGTTCTTAAGAAACATAGAAACATCCATTCTCCCATCAGTTGGGGGGCTCTTCAAACAAATCTACCCCCAAATTTTTTCTTAGAATTCTCTACCAAAAGCTTAAAAATTGTCTTCCAAGAATAATTTTTTTTAAAAGCCTGTATTCCTGACATCAAAAAACAAACAAACAAGCCAAAAACAACAACAAAAACAAACCAACAACAACAACAACAAAAACACTTTCAAACAATTCAATTAAGTACTTTTTTTTTTGGCAATACTATAAATTGAACCCAGAGGCACTTTAACACTAAGCCACATCCCCAGCCTTTTTTTTTTTTTAAGTTGTTGATGGACTTTATTGTCTTTATTTTTAGGTGGTGCTGAGGATTGAACCCCGTGCCTCATGCATGCTTGGCAAGCGCTCTACCACTGAGCCACAACCCTAGCCCCCTCTTCAGCCTTTTTTAATTTGTATTTTGAGACAGGGTCTCACTAAATTGCTGAGGCTGATCTTGAACTTGCAATCTGCAAGTTGCTGGGATTATAGGTGTTCATCAAGGTACCCAGCAGTTAAGCAATATATATTTGTCATGAATCTTTTTATTTTATTTATTTATATGTGGTGCTGAGGATTGAACCCAGGGCCTCACACATGCCAGGCAAGCGCTCTACCACTAAGCCACAACTCCAGCTCATTTTTAAAACTTATTTATTTATTCTAATTTGTTATACATGACAGCAGAATGCATTTTAATTCATAGTACACACATAGAGCACAATTTTTCATTTCTCTGGTTGTACACAAAGTAGCATCACACAATTTGTGTCTTCGTACATGTACTCAGGGAAATGATGTCCATCTCATTCCACCATCTTTCCTATCCCCATGCCCCCTCCCTTCCCCTCCCTCCCTTTGCTCTATCTAAAGCACTTTTTAAAAAAATAGAATGTGGCTTTGGACCAGAGGCCGATAATGAGCTCCTAGCTGAGTCTTGTATCTTCAAGGCATCTTCAGTAATAGAATAACTTGTGAAGTGTACAGATCAGAAGTAAGCCAGACCTATGTCTTCCACGTGGCTCCCCTAGTCATAGATTCCACCATCTCTACAAAATGTCTCTAGTTCATTGTGAAATACAAAAATCATACTGATAGAAATAAGTTGTTGGCCACCTGTCTGGTTGGGCAGGATAGATGTTAAATTAGGCCTTTCTGATGAGTACGCCCTCTTATAGGCCAGGCCTCCAACAGTCAGTGTTTGTGTTTTGTGATCCCACACTGGCCACTGCTGATTGTACTACTATGGTTCAATCTCCAGAACATATTTAGAAATGCAACTAACAGGTCTTCATTGATAATGGTGGGAATGGGCCTTTCCTGCCTTGCACATGGACTGGGAACAGGGACAGCCAGTCTACACAGAGCACTCACTGAAGGAAGCACACTAGGAAACTGCCTCTCTTTTTGATGGTTTTGCAGTTCCTACGTCAAGTCCCTTCCTGAAGCCCAGTTGTATTCCTTCCTAGAGCTCAGGATATATCATATCCTTGAATCTTTTAAACAAATTCTCTTCTTTGACTCAAACTAATACTAGATGATTTTTGTAACTGCAATAACAGAATGCTAATAAATATAGTATGACCTCATTTCTTCATGACGTATGATCACTGGAGTTATGCCCTATTGGAGTCAGATTCAGAGAAGAGAATGGAATTTCCAGCCTGGTGTTACATACCTGCCTCAATAGAAAAACTAGGCCCCATTCTCCTATACTTCTATAGAAAATGTGTAACAACAAATCATGCAAAATATGGACTAGCTCCCAAAGAGAGGTAAAATGATAGATACTGTATAATGACATTTAAGTGCATTCTTTTTTTTTTAACAGAATAGCATAAAGGTATTTTGTTTATTCCCCCCTAGTACTGAGGACTGAACCCAAGTGTGCTCTACCCATAAGCTAGATCCCCAGCCCTTTTGTTATTTATTTATTTATTTATTTATTTATTTATTTATTTATTTATTTTAATGTTGAAAAAGGGTCTAAGTAGCCCAGGCTGGCCTTGGCCTCAAACTTGTGATTAGAAGCCTTCTAAGTAACTAGGATTACAGGTGTTTGCCACAGCCCCTGTGTAAAGGGTTTATTTAATGAAAAAGTAAGCTCCAGGAACATGAAGCAGAGCTTCCCAAAGAGAGGAGGTACCCCCATGTTTTGGGGTTTTATGGTCTTTTGGGGACCCTCCCACTTCATAAATTATTCATTTGGGGCAGTGCCTAAATTAAATGCATTCAAATATTGCATTTGTCTGCAGAAATGAAAACAAGTAAGTTTCCTTGGTAAAAACAGTACTTTTTAAAGAAATGAGGGCTGGGACAGGGGAAAGGAAAGGATATTCACAGGAAGGCAGAGAATAAACCTAAAAGGGATATAGTATTCCACAATGTGCCCTTGAAGCTAGGCCAGAGAAAATGTTTCCCTACAAATCCACCTATAGGGGAGGAGGCTAAAAAATCCTAAACCTTAATGAAAGAGAAAAGAAACAGAACAGAGAGTGTTTTCTCAAATTAGGGTGGCTCCACCTCCTCTACCTCCCTGGTTCACCCTGAGAGCCTCACTCACATCCCATAAACCATGTTCCCTGGAACCTGCACATCCTCGCTCAGCCCTCACCCTGCCTGAGAGGACTTCTCCTGACTACTTAACCCAGCGCCAGCCATCCTTTAATGCTCAGTGTAAGCAACCCTATCCTCTCCTCCATCTACCTTTTTAATGCCAGTCCTTCCAAATGTCCCTCTCAACTAAACTCCCCAAGCACAGAGAACCCCAATTGAAATGGCCCTTAGAGAAAACATCCAATTTAGCCATTCCTCCCACGGAAACTCTTAGTTACAACATAGCTGATGTTGGCTGCTGTTGGAGGTGTTAATATTTGTTGAGATGGTAAGTTTTCAAAATGGGCAAGGACAGACCACAGAAAAATGCCTTCCTTCTCTGAGTGATCACATCCTTGCTCTGGAGCAACCAAGGTGAAGAAGGAATTCAGAGCACAGCAACACATGAACCACCTAATCCAGCAAGCCACAGTCTCAGAAAGGGACTTACTAAACAGAAATTCCATATTTTACATTAAAGTGCCTTTGAATTCGTCACCTGATGTAGACAGAATGAATAGAGAAAGACAGGGAAGGGGAAACAGCAGGTAAGCCCAGGAACGATTGTCCTAGAGGAGCTGCAGGGAGGGCGCTCAACTTCTTAAGAGCCATGAACAGACATCTTAGTGTGACTACCCACGTGATCTCTGTATCAGAGTCCAAAAAGTCAAACTGGTGTGAACACTGAGTGCTGCCCAGAACACTTGGCAAAGAAGAGTTTCTACATTCAGCTCCAGATGCTGCCATCAGCTGGTATCAACCCTTTTTGCCTCACCCTGCTGGGATCTAGCATATCAGGATTCCAGCTATTCCTAGGCTTGAAACAGTTGATAGGAGTCAAGACACACAGCTGGGGGTTCCTTATCTTTCCTTGGTAGGAGACTCAGCTTCTATGATGGTAAAGGCATGCGTTTACAGAGCCTGGAAGTACTGAGTATTTGAAATCCACACAGAAATGTGGTGACCTTTCTATACCTGGCTGAAGTAGCCCTTGGGTATATTTCTTTTAATGATCCCACCATCTTCCCATACTCTAGACTCAGTGCTTTAGATCATCTTGGATTCCTCTCCAACCTTTGCACCACAGCAAATCAGTTGCCAAGGTCTGTGCTCCTGATCTCCCCAGGGTATTTTACACTGCCCCCTCCTCCTTTCTAAGACAGCCAATTGGAACAGGAAAGCTCTGGAATTAGGCAGAGCTGCCATTTAATGGCTATGCCTCTTCTTTTCTTTGAGTCTCAGCATTTCATGGATAAAATGAGGAAATGAGAATGATGCTGCTTTCCAGTTTTGCTATGAGGATGGAGACGTCCTTTGTGAAAGTGCCTGGTTCAGTGCTTGCTGTCTCTCAGCTTCTCCCCTCTCTGCTATCCCTCTGCCCACACCTGAGTTTAGATCCTCATAACTTTCTTTCTATTAATAAATGTCAAAATAACTCCCACCAAGATTTTCTATCCCCCTTCCCAGGACTTTGATTATGTTAGTTCACCTGACAAAGGGATTTTGCAAGTGGATTAAGATTACTTCTCAATTGACTCTGAGCTGATGGTAAGGAGACCATCAAGAGGCACTGGAGAAAATCACAAGAGACCTTTAAATGCAGAACATTTCTTCATCTCGTGCCAGAAAGGAGGTCAGAAATTCAAAATATGAAGGAGGTTTGATACGCTAGTGCTAGATTGAAGATGGAAGGAGCCATGAAGAAAGGACTTGAGAATGTGGCCTCTAGAAGCTGAGAGCAACCCTAGCTAACAACGTCAGGGAAACAGGAACTTCTGTCCCTCAACTGCAAGGAACTAAATTCTGCCACCCTTAACGAGCTTGGGAGTGCCAAGGAGGTCATTTCTCAGAACCTCCAGCACCCAGCCAGCTCATACCTTGATTTCAATCTTGTGAGGCCCTGGGCAGGGAAGCTAAGCACACCATGCCTGGACTTCTGACTTGCAGAACTGTAAAGTGAAAAATGATTTTTTTTTAAGCTGCTAAGTTTGTTGTATTTTGTTTTGCAGCAGTTGAAAACTAAAGCAGTCTCCTAATTGGTACCATAAAGGGAAAGAAGATTTGTGGAAAGTGGAGGAGGAAAGTCTCCATGATTGCCTTTCTCTCCCTCACATAGTTCCACCTCCACCAGAAAGCCTTCCCACCCCTAGGGCCTCTGAAGGTCTCCCGCCTCTGTCTTGGATGTCAATGATTACCATTGTCTTGGCCCTATGCTAACACTGCCTGGCAGCAGGAACTCCCTGAGCCTCTACAAGTCATCTTCTCAACTGTAGTGCATATTTCCAATTCAGAAGGCACAATTGGACCTTCTTTGTGTTCCCCAAAGCACCAAAAACAGGGCCAGGCACACAATAAAATCTCACAAACATTTGTTAATTAAGCCATTTTCTTTCTGCTCCAGTGATCGGCAGGACCAGTGAAGGGGTTCAAAAGCAACCTGACCACTGGCAGACAGAGAGCTTTTCCTACCAGACCCTGGATTCACAGTCTCCTGGGATTAACAAAGTACCTAATGGTAACACTCCAATGAAGCCCTTTCATTAATACTGGCCAATGACATCTTCATGCATGAGTAGAGCCTCCATCTCCCTGAATCACATCCTGGTTTTTTATGCTTATCTACAAGTAGAATTTGCTAACACAAAGGAAGTGAGAATGAGGGTGATGAGGAGATCTCACAAAATGTTCTACCTGTATTTTGTTGAACAAACTTATCCTGAATGCCTGCCATGTCCAGGCCCCAAGGTCAACACAAAGATAAATCAGAGTCTCTCATACACTTTTTTTTTCAATCCCCAGATCAGTGCTGGGGATTGAACTAACTTCTCAGACCTCACACATGCTAGGCAAGCACTCTGTCACTGAGTAACATCCCCAGCCCTAGTCCTTATATTTAAGGGGGTAATCAGAGCATCCCCTGAGCACAGAGGTCAGGCAGAGTCTATGATTGTTTAAAACTAAGAGAATTAATTTATTTAAGTCAGAAAACAGGTCTTCCACAGGCGGGCAGTGGGCAGGGCTCCCTTCTGTATCCTTCCCTGCCTCCATGACTCTGGGCCTTTCTTTTGTGCCCCACCCTGGACTCTAATAACATGCACATGATGTCACTGTCTAGATGTGCAGCAGCCTTGGAAAATTTTGTCCACAGCCTCAAGCACAGATTAAAAAATAGGTCCATAGAATTCACACAGGCCTTGACGATTCATAAGGCACTTTCACACTCTGCTGTCTGACCTTCCCACTGGCCCCAGTAGTAAGGTGGGGTAGAGATTGTGATCTCCATCTCATTGATGAGGAAACTGGGAAGTGATTTACTCAGACTCAGAAGCAAAAAGACCACATTCTCTCTGTACATTTTGGATCTGGTCTTTGGGCCTAAGTGGGAATTCAAATGGAGATGGTTAAACTCTTTCTAACTGACATCAGTGACTGATGATTTGAGAAATAATGGAGGGCTGAAGGTGTAGCTCAGTAGTACAGTGCTTGTCTAGCTTGTGCCAGGTCCTGGTCCTGGATCTAATCCTCAGCACTAAAAGTGTGTATATATATATATATATATATATATATATATGAGAGAGGGATCAGAAAGCAAGAGGAAAATCAATTATAAGGATGCCTTATAAGCAAGTGTCATTGTAGATTCCAAATAATTCATATTTTGTTTAGTGGTGAGGGCAGGGGGGTCTTGGGGGTTTAACCCAGGGATGCTCTCCCACTGAACTACACCCTCTACCCATTTTTATTTGTGAGACAGAATCTTGCTAATTGCTGAGGTTTTCTTCCAACTTGCACTCCTCCTGCCTCAACCTCCCCAGTCACTGGGATTACAGGTTGCACCACCATGCCCAGCAGAATTCACCTATTTTTACTGTTGACAAGGCAAGTATTATGTCACCAGAGATTGATGAAAACTAGTCAGCCCCTGGGTCTTCTGATTCTAAAAGCTTGGAAGAGCCTCTTGTTGGCATAACCACTTTTATCCCTTTGATCCTAAAGAATCAAGATGAAGAGGAGACTGAATACTCCTCTTTTGTGTGTCCATGCAACTCCTGCTTAAAATGGCTTATAATCTATGTCTTCTCCTATAAAAAACTGGACCCAGATAACAGGCCCTTCCCCTTCCTTCTGGTTTTAGGATTACTTTTATAGAACTGACTTTGTATAACTGAGATATCAAGGAGAATAGAATCTGTTAAACTGGTGTTTATCCATTTAGCAAATATTTCTGAGCAGATCTCATTCCAGGCTAGTAACTGGGAGTTAGAGAAACTAATCCAATATGGTTCCTGCTAACAAACAGCTTACAATCAAGTGGAACTAATAAAAACACTCACAAATACCTGACAAAATGAAATTAACGTCATGGCAGAGCTATAAACAAAGGGCTGCAGAGGAAAGAGAAGACAGCAATAATTCTAGCTGATAGGAGGCATTTGGGCTGAGCCTAGAAGGAGGAAGGAAGAATTCTGACCAGGGAGACACAGACTAAGGAAACATTTGCATTTTAGGGACATACTCCCCACCCTGTCCAGATGAGGCTACATAAAGTGCTTCTTGGCCCCCAACCTCACACTAAGACTAGCTGGATCTGTTGTGGACCCTTGAGCTAGATCTAGGTAGATCTAATCCTAACCTGAAGCAATCAAAGACCTATACCACTTGCTTCCTCCTTTCTCAGGTCCTATGTATTTGACAAAAATCCTATGTGCCCTCCTAAATACTCATTTTCTCTGTTCTTTAGTTGGCTCTCATGGTTTTGCTGTCCCAATTAGACTAAAATAACAGTCTCCTGATTCTTTAAGAACATAGCCAAGGGCTGGGGTTGTAGTTCAGTGGTAGAGCACTTGCCTAGCATGTGTGAGGCACTGGGTTCAATCCTCAGCACCACATAAAAATAAATAAATAAAATAAAGATATTGTGTTCACCTACAACTAAAAACAACAACAACAACAAAAAAAAAAAAACATTAAAAAAAGAAGAAGAAAAAAAACAACAACAACATAGCCCAGGGGCATCTATATCCTGCCTCAGAGTATAATAGGCTAGGCGCACACCATGAGTACCAGGAACCTATTTGTTGATTAATTGCTAATGTATATAGACCCAAGAATCATGAGGTGACAACTTTACAAACAAGGAGAGAAAGAAGGGACATCATTGTAACCTTGGCCTGAGAATAGTGAAAGAATTAGAAGGCACATCTTTCTTGTTTTGGGGTGACATTTTATAGAACTGATCTAAATTTAAATCAAGGTGCTCAGACTTGCTAGGTCACCATGTAGGACTGCCATGTATTTCACCTTCTTCTCTTAGTTCAAGATCTCAAATTTAGTCTTTAATCCATTTTTCTAGTTCCTGCTTGTCAACAACTTACAATGAGACATCATGTCTCATCCTTCCTCTTGGAAAGAGTAACAGGAAGGACAGCATAGATGCCATTGCCTATCTGGAGAACTCAAGTCCAATGCAAGAAACAGCAGAACTGGAACTGGAGGTGGAAGCAAAAAGAACTCTGAGGCAAAACAGCATCTCCCTACTAGTTGGTCTCCAGAGAGCGGAGTCTCTCAAGTGTTGGGTGAACAGAACACCAGGGAAATGACACAGGGCCAAAATCAAACAGCGGGCCTGGGGCTGTAGCTCAGTGGCAGAGCACTTGTCTAGCATATGTGAGGCACTGGGGTTGATCCTCAGCACCACATAAAAATAAACAAATAAAATAAAGGCATTCTGTCCATCTACTACAATAATAATAATAATAATAATAATAATAACAACAACAACAACAACCAGGTCACAGTCCTGTGATGGATCATGAGCAAGCAATCAAGGTAATCACTGAGGAATGGGGTAAGAAGCACCAAAGCACAAGTAAGCTCATGGGTACAGAACTTTGTTTTTTGATTTATCTGTCTCTCTAATCCCCTAGTTGGGACCCTAAACTTGTTTTCCTGTGATATTCTAATATTCTAACTCTCTTCGAACTAGTCTCTCTTCATTTTTGATCCTTCCAGTTCATCCTCCAAATTACTGCTAGCATGATCTTTATACAACACAGATCTGATCATGCATTGTGCTTAACACTGAAATAATTCAATGTCTCCCCTCTGCACTCACTATAAGGCCCAAAGTTTGCAAGACTTACAAAACCTCTTACTGCTAGATCCAGATAGACCTGCAGGTGCAATCTCCTCTCTTCACCCTCACACCTGCACATTCCAATGTCAATACACTGCACAATATTCCCCAAAGATGCACAAACTTACACCTGTCAGGAGTATTGCAACTTCCAAGGCCTGCCGCCTCTTCAGTTAAATCTAACCTTGCTTGACCACTTTCCCTAGGAAGGACAAGTTAGTTTCTCTTCCATTCTCACAAAACACCTCAATATAGCATTTATTACCCTGGCTTATATATATTTACAGAGACTGAAGAACCATCAATGGGTAGGGGGATAGGTTCTGACTTTGCATAACTCCTCTGCCCTTAGTTCACATAATAGAAAAAGATATTTTTTAAAAAAAAAGTTTACTTATTGAAGGCTGGAGCTGGAGATATAGCTCAATAACTCAGTGGTAGAGCTTTCTTGCCTAGAAAAAAAAAAAGGAAAAGAGTGAATGCCTCCTTTATACAAGTACAACCTAAAAATCTATGTCATTTGATGCCCAGATCAGGGCATTACTTTCTAAGACTTCTGCTTTTACCAGTTTTCATGACCATTCAGCTAGATGGCTCCTCATTGCCCTGGGCTTTGAACATCAAGGCAGTGACCAACATTTGCAGACTTGCAGGAACCCAAACTGCTATCTCTAAGGAGAGCCTTCTGTGTCTTTCCTAGGAAAGTGTTTTGATTCCCAAGGGCTTGAAGCCAAGCTGTAGGCAGTGACAGAGCAGGTGAGTCATCCCAGCCCACACCCGTTCTCTGATGAAGGGCCCCAGCATCTGTCTGTCTTGGGTGATATGGGAAATGGGTATTCTGAGCCAACTCAGGTCCTAGGGAGGGAGGGCTGCCATTATGGCCAAGTTCTCCCTCATTCTTGGTAATGAGACCAAGAGGTGTAAAGGCCTTTGCTCTCTGGACAGCCTCAGAAAAGCTGCAGCACATGATAAAGGTCAAGAGACATGGCTCACTACTCTGTTGGGACCCATATGAAGAAAAAGATATGTGGGGCCTGGCCCTTTGAACCTAAGCAGCCTGTCCTCCACTGAATGTCCTTACTGGTGTCTCTTCATTTCTAAATTTGAAGCTCTCAAAAAAACACAAGCTCTCACAAGGGCCCAACACCAGGCTAGACTCAATGAAGACAGAGAGAGAGAGAGAGAGAGAGAGAGAGAAGAGAGAAGAGAGAGATAGAGAAGTATTTAATTTTTATTTTTCAGTTTTCGGTGGACACACATCTTAATTTTTGTGGTGCTGAGGATTGAACCCAGGGCCCCGTGCATGCCAGGCGAGCACGTTACTTCTTGAGCCACATCCCCAGCCCTGAATCTTTTTTTTTTAAAATATTTTTTAGTTGTACATAATACCTTTATTTTGTTTGTTTGTTTGTTTTTATGTGGTGCTGAGGATTGAACCCAGGCCCTCGCACGTGCTAGGCGAGTGCTGTCCTGAGCCACAACCCCAGCCCTGAATAGCTGAATCTTATGTTAAGCAAAGTGAACACATAATAACGAGAGGAAAATCTTAATTTTGCAAACTCTTTCACCATAAGGGCTCCCCTGAAACATCTGTTCACTGTGGCTTGTAATGTGTAAGGTCCTCTGTTAGGAATTAGAGAGATCCAAATATTGACACAGTAATCCCCTCACCCCACAAACAAACAAACAAAAAAGCTACATACACAGATTACTGTATATTTTGGTTTCCATGTGAAATGCCCCCCAAAAGCTCATGTGCTGAAGCCAGGCAAGGTGGCTCATGCCTGTAATCCCAGGGGCTCTGGAGGCTGAGGCAGGAGGATCACAAGTTCAAAGCCAGCCTCAGCAAAAGTGAGGTGCTAAGCAACTCAGTGAGACCCTGTCTCTAAATAAAATACAAAATAGGGCTGAGGATGTGGCTCGGTGGTCAAGTGCCCCCGAGTTCAATCCCCAGTGTCCCCCCTCCCCCCAAAAAAAACCAAACTCATGTGTTGAAGGCTTGGTCCCTAATGAAGCAGTGTTCATAGTTGGGATCTTTGGGAAGTGATTGGCTCTAACCTCATGAATGGATTAATCTACTGATGGGTTCACAGCTTAATGGACTATTGTGAGGTGGGGAAACTTTAGAAAGGAAGGCCTAGTTGGAGTGAGTATGTCACTGGGGGCATGTCCTTGAAAGGAATATTTTGTCTAGAGCCCCTTCCCCTTCCTCCGTCTCCTCTCTCCCTCTTTTTCTGTTTCCTGGCTGCCTTAATGTGAACAGCTTTGCTCTGCTATGCCCTCCCTGCCTTAATGTTCTCCTTGACAAGGTCCCATGGCAACAGGGTGAAGCAACCACAGCCTGAAACCTCTCAAACTTTGAGTGAAAATAAACCTTTCTTCCTTTTGTTTTTCTCAGGTACTTTGTCAAGACAATGAAAAACTGACTAACACACTGTAACACAATAAATAATACAAGAAATACTTTAGAGAAGGCCTACAAAAGGGAGCTTAAGAATCTGCAGGCAAATGAGACTGGAAGGATATTGTGGACGAGGTGGCATGAGCTAGGCTTTGGTAAATGGGTTGGATGTTACCAGTAGAAATAGGTGAAATTGGGGCTGGGGCTGCAGCTCAGTGGTAGAGTGCTGGCCTAGCATGCGCAAGGCGCTGGGTTCGATCCTCAGCACCACATAAAATAAATAAATAAAATAAAGGTATATAAAAAATCACATCAATCTTCAAAAAACAAGTGTTAAAATTTTTTTTTTTAAAGAAATAGGTGAAATTACCTCCTGATGGAAGAGACACCACCAGGAAAGGACTGTAAGAGGATGTACCAAATATTAGGCAAATCGATGTGGAAACCCAGAAGAGTGAGCTGAAACAGTAGATTTGACATGAACAAGCCCCACACAGGAAATGGCATGAGGAAAAGGCTCTAAACCCAAATGCTGCAGCAGCAGGTTTATTCTGAATGGGAAGTTTATCAGGATGAACCTTGGGAGTTCAAATGCCAGCTCCATTCTTAATGTCTGTGTGATCTTGGACAAGTCCCTATCCAAAGTTTCAATTCTTGCTTCTGCAAGGTCCCTACTTTCTACCCAACAACAAATGAAAGAGTTATTGGGTCATCTAGAAAAGAAGAGGCCAATAAAAAGAGATTATGAAGAGAAGAGATGGCCAGGGAAAGGAAATTTGGAGAATAGAGCCCAATGCTGTTAAGCTGAGCTTTCTGCTCCACAGCAGGCCATTTTAGGGGTGCTGGTAAAACTCTCCTCATCAAATTGGTTGTTGGTTCATCCCTGAAGAACGCTGTGTTCCAGCAGCAGCACCAGCAATGCAATTAGCAGAACAGAGCTTGTGGGTGGAACAGTGGGTAGGAGTTGAGCAGGGAAAAGAGGCAGCACCCTGGGCCCCTGCCCAGACTGTGGGGTATAAGAATCAGGGGGTGGGTAAAGATGACTTGAGAGAAAGTTTTAATTCCAAAAGCTATCCTCCACTAGGAAAGAAAAGCAGAAGACCGAGATATGTTTTCAGTCTTCCATACTGGCTCCTTTAACCTCAAGATGTTGGCCTATTATATAAATCAGCAGGTGAGACCCCAGCAGGCATATAACTCAGCTCAGCAGATGGCCTTCATTCCCTGTGGCTGAGCTTCCACAAGTCCCAGGAGAACGAGCACAAGGAAGCCTCTTCAGGGAGCCTTGAATGTTTGCTCTTTATTCACTTTCTTTTCATTCCACATAGTAATGATTGTATATAATTCAGGATTCTGGAGACACTGATGTCAACTTGGTTATTCAAACCTTCATCCCTCAAGTTGTTTCACTGGTCAGTTTATCTGTCAAATGGAGAAAACTGAATTTATGCGAACATGTAATGAGATCATAGACACTCTTGGCAGAGAGCAAATGCTCAAGAAATGTAAACTATACCTAGTTTAAATATTAATGTAAACTTTATATTAGTTATGCTGGATAGCTTTCATTTGTCCTTCTAGGTACATTCTTCATTCTTTTCCATCATATTATGCTTTAGAACTGCCCTGTTTGGACTACTCAAGACTCCCTTGCCCTGATTTCCAATTCTGTTTGGTCCAGAGGAAGCTTTGACAGACCAGAGGGAAGAAGTGAGGGCAGTTTTTATTCCAACTCCTTTCCTGAATTTCTTGACCCAAAGTCCCAGCTCTAGTAAGATGATCCTCCACATAGTTTCTGTGCCTCCAGAAGTATAGGTGGCAAGATTCCACTATCCCTAGCTGTTTCCCTACATCCTACCTCAAATTAACCAATTTAAATGTGCCATCTGTTTTCTGTGGCACCCAAAATATACAAGGGTTAGAATGAGAACTGCCTGGGAATAGGGAGACCTGAACTTAAGTCTCATCTCTGCCATTAGCTTGCTCTATGACTTCAAAGAGTCTTTCCTTTTTTAGGCCTCAGCTTCCTGACCTGTAAAATAAAGAGGGTTAGACTGTAAAGCTCTTTTGTGCTACAATTCCCCGCCCCTACTAAATGTTCTATGAAGTTAAACCCAGGGAAGAACCTAGAAGCCAGCAAGGCTAATGACCTCTTGAAGAGAACATTATACCTATCTCCTTTTCAAGGTGTTTTTTTTTACTGCTTATGCCTAAATCATGTCCCACTCCAAAGCAACTCTCAAGAAAGCCCATGAAGTTAAAAGTCAATTATCTTTCCCTTCAGGAACTATTTAACCACAGAGCCCCTTTTTATAGGTTCTAACATACCCAGAGGTTGCAGCAGGGAAGCAGTTATACACTGATACCAGAGCATTCCCCACAAGCTGCACAGGGAAGCAAGGTTTGTCTAGGCACTGGGAAATGCAGAGAGACAGCTGGCTTCTAGAATGGAGTGCGCTAAACATTCATCCTGTCAAAAGACATGAAGTGCTCTGGACTGAGATCCCTGTCGTTGGACGTTTCAAATAGAGAATAATGGAGATTATATAGAAGGTGGAGGGAACGCCTAGGGGCGCACTACCACTGAGCTATACCCCAAGACCTTTTTATTTCGAATTTTGAGATTAGGGTCTATGTTGCCCAGGCTGGTTTAGAACTTGCAATACTCCTGCTTCAGTCTGAGTAGCTGGTATCACAGGTGGGGCAACCGGCCTGGCGAGGCTAATGACCTCTTGATGAGACTATTACAGAATCCCTTAAGTCCTTCCCAGCTCCTAATATCCATGATTCAGGAAACCCCAAGGGCCGCAGGGAAGCCATTCCAATGAGTACTGGCCCCGAGGAGCGGGTACGGGGGCGGGACGAGAGGGCAGCGAGGATCTCTTAAAATCCTCATTTTACCTGGGGGATGGCCTCAAGGGCCAAAGTCACTCTAATAAATGCAGCACCAACTGCTCTGGTGTTCTTTACACACATGTGACTCTGCGGGCCATAACCGAGCCTTCGAGATCCTCTTGGGACTCCCAGGTCGTCTGCCCCATAGCCCACAAAGCAGCCCCGTCAGACGCGGCAGCCCCGCCGTCCCCAGAGCGACCCCGCAGCGTGGAATAGCGGCGGAAGGAACCTGGCCCTTCCCGACTGGCCCTCAGCAGCCCCGCCGCCGGTCCCCAGGGCCGAGCCACCGCTCGCCTGACGCTGCGCAGAGCGCAGCCGCAATTTGTCAGCACCGCGACCGCGCATCTGCGCCTGTGCCTGCGCCTGCGCCAGACATGACGCGTGACAACCCGAGAGCGCAGCCCGGGGCGGGGCTCGCGGGGCGGGGCTCGCGGGGCGGCGGGGCTCGCGGGGGGCGGGGCGCGGCGGGGCGGGGCGCGGCGGGGCGGGGCGCGGCGGGGCGCGGCGCGGCGGGGCGCGGCGGGGCGGGGCGGGGCGGGGCGCGGCGGGGCGCGGCGGGGCGCGGCGGGGCGGGGCGGGGCGCGGCGGGGCGATTCGAGGCGAACCGGGTCGATCACAACGCTGGGATCTTCAGAGCAAGATTGGCTTTGGGCAGAGCGCATTGCTGGGCTAGATCCCGGGATCTCGGACTGCTGGGCAGCCACAACGTCGGCCCCAGTCCTCAAAGACGAGTGATGAGTTCCCCATTCTCAGGGTGAGTCATTTGCGCGTTAGGAGCTGGGCTTGAGGGAAGAGGCAACATTCAGCCAGGATCCCGGCTTCGCTCACCTTCAGGACCCCTCTTCAGAGCTGCCCTGCTCCAGCTTTAGTTTCCCCACTAAGGTGCGCTGGGGAAGGCCGAGGGTCCTCCCGCCGCCCGCTTTCTTTCGGACGAAGGAAGAGCGCCCAGACTTGGTCCCTTTGGGAATACAGGCTGCAGCGCCTACAGTCATTGTACGAGGAGGACGCAGCCCAGGAGATCCGTCCACCAATGCATCTTCCTGCAGGCCTGTACCCGCACAGGATGCAGCTTCCGTCCCTGCCCGTGTTCCCGCTGTGACTCATCTACGCTGGACGGGAAGATGGAGGGCCAGGAGATGGAGGGCCCAGTGTCCTGGTAGGGCCTCAGAGCCACGCAGGACAGCATGACCTCCTCTTCGCTGGTCCTTCACCTGTTAACTGTCTCTAGAAATGGAATGACCTAAAATGTCACAGGGATCCAGAGAAGGGACACAGATTGTGGCCTCCTTTGGGCTGGTGGAGGTCAGAGCCCAACAGGATCTCCCAGGCAGGGCTAGGCTGATGGGGTGGTCTGCTGCTCTGGCCTATTTCTGGGACTCCATCGGCTGGTTCCCAGCTCTTTTGAGTGGGGCAGAGTTGAGAGGGGACAGAGACCCCAGTGCCCCAATCCAGCGGGGCCCAGGGGCAGGCAGCAGGCGTCTTGGTGCTAAGCTCTGGCCTCTGCATTCCCACCTCCTCCTCCCTACCCCAGTGCAGCTGCCAGCTGGATCTTCTGAGGTACTGCACAGCCTTGTTTTGCCCAGGAACTTGCAAATGGCCTCAAGCCCAGACTCCCTGGGCTTTCATTTAAGTCCTAGTTTTCCCTAACTTCCTCCTCTCACCTGGATTGTTTCCCCCTCATCACCACCACACAGTTTATCTTTGAGTGTGAACTCCTGATCTTCCTCAGGATCATCTTTCTGATCTCTGACCAGCCAAACCTGCCCACCCCTCAAAGTATAGCTAAAATTCCACTCCCTCCCCAAGCTCCATAACCCCTTATGTGTTCTAGTACTCTCAGTTTGATGCTATCTGAATGTAGTCTTCTCAACAGAAGTTTAAATAAGTTAGTTTAAATAAATTTAACAGTTTATATATGTTAGTCCCTTTTTAATGAGAAAGGGCAGGGCCTGTAATCCCAGCATTCACTTGAGTGTGGGAGTTTAAGACTAGCCTGGACAACACAGGGAGGCTATCTCAAAATAAAAGTGGAAACAAATGAGGAAGCAAATCCTTTACCAGGCCATGTATCCCAATTTATGAATTGAAAAATGTCTCTTCCCTGATAACCTTGTGTCTCTTACTAGATGGTTACTTCCCCCAGTACAGAAACTATGCCTTAATAAATATGCAAAACTTCTAAATCTTTTGATATTGTGCTGGGGAAAACTCAAATGTTTGAATAAAATGGAAGTATACTAGAGGCTGGGGCTGGAGCTCAGTGGTAGAGCACTGGCCTAGCATGTGTGCAAGGTGCTGGGTTCAATCCTCAGCATCACATACAAATAAATAAATAAAATAAAGGTATTGTGGGGCTGGGGTTGTGGCTCAGTGGTACAGTGCTTGCCTGTCATGCATGGGGCACTGGGTTTGATCCTCAGCACCACATAAATATAAAATAAAGATATTGTGTCCACTTTAAAAAAACTAAAAAATAAATATTTAAAAAATAAAATAAAGGTATTATGTCCAACTACAAGTAAAAAAAATTTAAATGGAAATATAACAAATATTTTTGTACTCCTTATAAATATAAAATCACTTTTTTAGTGTACAATAAAAATATACTATACACAATTTGGTTTAGGTTCAGATTAGCACAAATTGATGTGATAGAAAATAGTAAAAAGAAAATCAACTTTTTTGTGTTTATTGTGTATGAGTTGAGTAAACTCAGGCAGAAGTCTTTGGACTTCTCTGGAGATGCAGTTTCCTCATGTTGGATTTGGAACTAGGGATAATAAATATACCTCCCATCTACTTTACAAGATTATGGAGAAGATCAAATGTGAAATGGAATTAAAATTTACTTTTAAGTATGTGTTTAAGAAACAACCCTCAATAAATTTCCTGATGAAAATTACTTTTTTAATATTTATTTTTTAGTTTTAGGTGGACACAATATCTTTTATTTTTTATTTTTGTGTGGTGCTGAGAATTGAACCCAGTGCCTCACGCATGCTAGGCGAGCGCGCTACCACTTGAGCCACATCCCCAGCCCTGAAAATTACTTTTAAATATTTTAAATTTTGTTCAACATGCTGAATGACCATTAAAAAAAACTCAAGTAGGGGCTGCGGTTGTAGCTCAATGATAGAGCACTTACTTAGCATGTGTGAGGGACTGGTTTCCATCCTCAGTACCACATAAATTTTTTTTAAAGTATTTTTAAAAATCAAGCAATTCTGGGGCTGGAGTTGTAACTCAGAGGTACAGCACTCGCCTAGCATGAGTGAGGCACTGGGTTCAAGCCTCAGCACCACATAAAGTAAAATAAAGACATTGTATCCACCTATAACTAAAAAATAAATATTAAAAAAAAATCAAGCAATTCTGAATCTTTGCCAGTTTGTGAAGAAAGGGGAAAGAAAGGTGTGGGGTCAGAAAAATCCCAAGCAAGCAACTCAAAGGCTGAGGCAGGAGGATTGTGAGTTCAAAGCCAGCCTCAGCAAAAGTGAGGCACTAAGCAACTAAGTGAGACCCTGTCTCTAAATAAAATACAAAATAGGGCTGGGGATGTGGCTCAGTGGTCAAGTGCTCCTGAGTTCAATCCCCCCACTGCCAAAAAAGAAGAAAGTCCCAAGCAAGTACCCTAGCATAACCCATAAGGGGAGACAAGTGTCAAGTAGAATTGTGCACACAAGCCATCATCTCAGCCACTCTGACCATCATTCTCATGGGTAAAATATGAATACTAACAGTAATAACAACTGACAATTACTGGATGCTCTCTGTGGGCCACATACGATGTACGATTTCAAGCACATTACACACATATCAAGCCACTTAATCTCCACTATGATAGTCCTCATGGGAGGGAGGGACTATTAGTGTCTATTTTATGAGTAAGGAAACTGAAACACAGAGAAATTTTATTATTTACCTAGGACAGCCCTGTAGCAAGTGGGGAAACCCAGGACCAATCCCAAACAATCAGACTCTGTGCTCTTAAATGTGCTAGCCATCTAACTCCCTATGGGGTTATTGTGAAGATTAAATGAAATGATGTACATAAAGCACTCAGAGTAGTCCCAAGCGCACAGCACTATGATTAGCACTTCATTGTAAGGTATAAGGGTGGTGAGGCCTGCGGGTCTAAAGCCCTGGCACGAAGGAGATACTCTAGAATTGGTTCCCTTCCCCATAGACATCATGAGAAAACAGAACATGTTCCATGGTCCAAGCAGATGTGGAAATGCTCCTATATGAATGTTTATCCTGAGGGTAAGAGGTTGGCCCAACCTGTTGAATATACCTTTCCTACAGACAACCTTTTGTCACTAACTCTGTTTCTGTTTTTCTTTTTGCTTTCTTTGTATTGTCTTTATGGTCTTCTAGAGAAAAAGTAAGGGTTCCTTGGGTTGGGAGAAGCCAGAGCCTAATGTCACAGAAGTTAGAACTGGCATGAAATGTTGCCAGCATGTATTAAGTTCTCTAAAGTCCTTTCACCTTAGTTCACTGTGGCAAGGCATACCTGCAAAGCCAGGGACTAGTAGGATGTCTTTCCATGGCTGCCTCTTCTTGGATCTCAACCCGGTTTGACTATCCAGGTTCACCCCATTCACACATCTGCCCACACATACATGTTCCCATAATCTGTATTCCACTCTCTCATATGAATACAATTATTTCTTCACAGCCACAGTCACTAGTCCAAACCAGGCATACCTCTGTGGCAAGGACTATCTACACACAACGCAAAACACATAGTTACCTTTCTTTACTCTCCCAGAGCCCATGTGAAAAAAGGGGAACGAAAGGTTTGGGGTCAGGTAAAGAGTTCCTAGGTGTTGAACACTGGACTAGGTACTTAGGCATCATTTGGCCACAAAATTGCACACCCACATCTGTTTTCCAATACATAAGAATTTCACATGTATGTTTTTGCATGCCCCTTATTTGTATAACTACTTGTAATGTTCCAATGACATGACCCTTAAATTCATTCTTTATATTCGAACCCCTCACATTACCTGGCTATGTTTAGAATAGCCTCTGTTTTGCTTTCTCCATTTTCTGTTTGGTTGTTCTAGCACCCTAAAGGCAGACTTAACCTAAAGGTGATAGGGTTATGAGATTTGTGAAACAGCACAATTTTGAAGACAGATCCAGCGGATTATTACATTTCTATTCAAAACGACTTTGGGGCTGGGGTTGTGGCTCAGTGGTAGTGTGCTCGCCTGGCATGTATGAGGTACTGGGTTCGATTCTCACCACCACATAAAAATAAAGACAATAAAGTCCATCAACAACTAAAAAAAAAAAAAACACCACACCGACTTTGTGTGACTTTTCTCTTGTAGGGAAAGCCCTCAATTTCTCCAAGAATGGGTAGGAGAAGGTGAGGTGGGGCAGGTGAGCAGGAATGACTTTAGTAGGTCAGGTTGCTCAGTTGCTCAAAGACTGTGGACTGTATATAGACTTTCCCTGATCAGGAAGCAAACAAAGGACAGAGTGACTCCACTCACTCAGCCCTAAGTCCAGCCACTGCTGAGCCAGGAGCACCCTGGAGTACCCAGGGATGTCACCTGAGTCTGGCATCCTCTTGGGCACAACTGTATGGCAATGGCCTGGATTTTTAGGTCCATCTCTCCCTTTTTGGTTCATTCCAACCTCCTACCTCTTCCCCAGGGCCCTGTTCTTTCTCTTTCAAAGCCAACTCTCAAGCAAAGATGTGAAATTTCTTGGAGGATACCAGAGGGAAAACTTCAAAATTCAAGAGCACTGCTGAATTTCCAGGACACTGAAAAGAGCAAATTGGGCTGGGAAGGGCAATCCAGGATGTGTTCAGAAGGTAACAAACAGAAGACCCATGCCCATACCAGGTGGAGAGGGCAATCACTTTCTGGAGCAGCCAGGGGAGGCAGCCATCCTCACCATTCCTGCAGACCTCAGGCTTCCTCCACCGTGGCTATGGGCATCTGGAGGCAGTTGAACGGCAGAGGGCATGGGCTGACTGGTATAGTTACCTGAGCCATCTCTGTGAGGGATCTGGGGATAAAAATTTCAATGACCCCTATTTCTAAAGGGAATAGGCCTTAGTTTCATGACTGCTGAAAGAACAAGCCATCTTCAATACCTGGGAGGCTGGAAGCAGGAGGGAGCTACCAAAGGAGGGTGCCAGAAAGCATCCAAACCAAGAATAAGCACTTTATTAACTCCCAATCTATCCCCAAGAAATCTAAAAATGAGTACATTCTCCTACATAAAAGCAAGATCAGAGATTCACCTTGCTGGAGACAATCAGGAAGGAGAAGATGTTAAAGAGATAGGAACTTTATTGAAATATTCTCCCTGGTAAAGTCAGAATCTAAAGGTCACTGGAAAGGGTCAGCCCCTATTCCTTCACAAATATTCACAGGGACCCCTCTTGGGGAATCTCTGAGTCCCAAGTTTCCCTAGTTCCCAGCCCCATCATCCTTAAGAGTCAGAATCCTCCACAGAGCTGGGCAAAGAATGGGCACTTAGAACCTGTGTTGATTGATCAACAGGCCTGTGGGCAGTCAAGGAAAGGTAAGGCAGACAGCGAGGAGAGGAACAGAATGGAGGGAAAGAAGAAAGAAGAAAAGGAAAATAGGTGGAGAAAAGAAAAATCCAAAAGTGGGAGGACACACTGATAATATAGCCCCCCAAAATACTAATATTGCATGAACTGATTAGCTTCATCCCCCCTGCTTCCCAAAATGATGGTGACATCACAGCTAAAAAAAGGCCCATATAGTCCTGAACTTTTTATTTCCCTGACTGCATTAAGAAAAAAACAGATTCAGCAAAAGCAACCAACAGGGATGAGCAGTGTGAAAGAGACAGGCAGGAGGCATAGTCTCCCAAGAGGATAAGTGATTTGGAAGTGAGGCCAAGGGGTTGGGGTTGTTCATTTGGGGGAGAAGAAAAGTCCAAGGACAGATTGCAACTCATCTGCCCCAGCTACCAGGCTTCATGGATGTCCCTTACAGAACTCGCTTTTCTTTTCCAGTTGGCTTGCTCCTTGAAACAGTGTCCTGGTGGCTTTGGAGCCTCTGGCTCTCTGTGAGAGGATCTGGATCCTCCATAAAGTCCAAAGCAGCAGCCTCTCTTGCAGCAGGCATGGGACTGCTCTGAATTCTGAGCAATACTAAATCAAATTGGGGTTCTTTCTGGACCCCATCTGATCACCAATCTACTTACATTGCCTAATCAACCTTTTTCTCAAAATTTCCTTCTGATCCAGATGACTACCCAGTGCTGGTGGGTCCTGACCCAGGACAGGATTAAGGACCCAAGGATAGCTTGCTCCCAAGAGGAGTGGCCAGATGTGACCTTCAAAAGGAGCCCTTCAAGGCAGGCCTGGGCTATCCCTGTATGCACACATCTCACAGTACATGCTCCCTTCAAAGGGCACTTATCCACTGGGTCTCTGTGCCCCTCCAAGGGGACAGTGCTTGCTGGCCATGCAGGACTCTCATGATGAGTTCTTTCTCTGTGGCCTCAGGTTTGTCATCTTCCTGACCTCTCTTGGATGATGTACACACATATCCACACTCACTGGTGTTTGAAAGCCCTGGATGTCCTGTGGTACAGTCCACAGCTATCCATGTCAAGGACAGGTGGACGCTAAACCCTAAGCTTAAGTTGCCACTGATGCCAGATGGCTGGTGCTGGTTCTCATTGTAGGAAGTTTCTCTGGTTTAAGTGTTGGTGCATCAGGGAATGGAGAAGAAAAGAAAGGAAAAGCCATAGTAATGGGAAACTGAAGAAACAACTTTTCTGCCAAGTACTTCCACAGAGAAATTGTGGAACAGCCTCTTCCTAAATTTGGGAGAGGCTGACTGCCCAGCAAAGTCCCTAAGGACAAGGAACAAAGTCTCCATTGTCCACTCTGAACCCAACACCTTTGGGATCTGAGTTTTCCAAGACATGCAATAGACAAAGACACACTGCAAACCAATTAACCCTCTGAGCCCTTCCAGTACCCTCACTTAAGTTACTTCCAAGAGGGAACAGCCTGAGTCCACCACCCACTCACCACCTCTTGGGGCCAGTGATGGGTCTGAGCTCCCCAGCTGGGACATCACAGAAATGGCATTTGGGAGGCAGATCCTCACCCTGACCTAGGCACTCTTGTTCTCTCTTAGTGTTATGGAGAAACAGTGAAGAGGTACTGGGGACAGGCTCAAAATTCAGGTAAATTTAGATCCAAGAGGCTATCTGCCTTTGAAAGTCAGCCCAAGCTTGGGAGGGAGTAGAGGAGGTTTGGGGAACAAACAGAAGACCGTGTGTGGAAGGAGCCAACATGGACCTGAGAGCCCTCTTCACTCAGGCTGTGTTTAGCTTATTTGACCCTCATTTAGTATACACTAGAATTTAGCTGCTCTCTGTCCCTTCAAGACAGGACCCAGGAAAAGCAAGTAGAGCCTGATTTGCCTCAATCAGGCCTCCTAACTGAAGCAACAAGAAAAGCACACTATAATTCACAGTTTCCGCTCTCCTCCCTAGACCCACACACCTTCACCTACCACAGGCCTCAACAAAACTCCCAAATCTCCAGTGTGTACTGATTCTCACCAGTGTGGCTCAAAGGGTTAATAAACCAGGACTTCTCAGACAGGACACAAGATCATTCACCAACAGGGACCCGAGAAGAGCTACACACTATCTAGTGCTTCTTGTAGCGATTCTTTGGGGTTTCACTACACCCTGTTTTGTCACAGTTGAGAGCACCTGGATTCTTCCCCAACCCGAGGCTACCCAGGAGGCTGGGAAGCTCCTGGGTGATGGCCCGCTCTATCTTCTCTAGAAAGCAACCTCCCATGTAGGAGCACTGCTGAGAGAGGAGTTTGAAATTGGAAATGGGGTTGATGCCAAAGAAGTCCTTGTAGGCCTCTCGGTTGGGAAGGTCAAACTTGCTAACATTGGTCTTTGCCAGGATGGTCTTAAAGATGTAGAATTTATCAGGATCTTCCACAATGTCCTTAAAGACCAGTTCTCCATCACTGAAGAAGGTCATTTTGTCCTTGTAAGTCTGCAGATAGCGGTCAACCAAGAGGGCATGAATGCGGACCCGAATGGCATGTTGGCGGATGAAAGCAATCTTGTTCTCCAACCTGTTTTCAATCACCTGGTTCAGGTCTTCTAGAAGGGAGATCTCTTCTTTGAGGAACAGTTCCCGGTGAGTGTCAGGTTTATAGTCTTGTGGCCAGAAGGAGCTGACATAAACCCTTGGAGGCTCTGTGACATTTATGAGAGGGGCCAAGCTCCAGAATAGGGCCCCATACACTCGCATGAGCATCTGTGTGGCCAGGTTGTCAGCCTTGTTCAGGATGATCCTTATCTGAGACTCACGTCCCTTCAGCTGGCGAAAGAGCATCTCCAGCTCCAGACCCACATCCAGCTTGGTGGGGTCAAAGACAACAAAGATGAGGTCGGCTCTATCGATGAACCACTGGCACACATCGTTGAAGGGGTATCCTTGAGGAGACAGAGTGAGAAGTCAAGCTGGTGGAGCTCATGCAAAGCCCCGCATACCTCCCTTCAGAACCAAATCATTCTGTGGGCTGAAAGTTCATGCTCTAGGGATTTTCTGAGTTTCTAAAGACTACTGAAGAATTAATTGCATATCTCCTGCTCTTTGTCAATCTCTAACCAAGAACAGCCTGATCCTTCCTTTCATCTACAGTGGAATCCAAGTCTCTAAGGAATTAAAATACTTGTTCAAAGTGGAGATTTTCCAACTGTCTAAAAAAATCTAGGGCAATGGAAAAACTGTTAAGGAAGTCAGGGAATTGGAAGAACGTGATAGAGGATGCAAGATTTAGGAGAAAGAAATAAGGATCCAGTGTTAAGACTGACAGAATTTGGGCTTTGCCACTGGACAGCTGGATAGCAAATGCTCCTAAGCTCTAGCTCCTTACCTACAATACAAGAAAAGCAGTAACTTCAAAACTGATGAGATTATTATATTGTGATGAACAGGAAAGCACAGAATCAAAGCTGCCAGTCATATAGTGGTGCCCAATATATTTTAACTCCTTTTGCTTCTTATTTCCTCGATTTTCTTATTTACAAAATGAGATGAGGAATACCTATCTTGAAAACATTGCATTTTTAAAATTTTTATTAGTTATTGATGGACCTTTATTCATTTATTTGTTTATATGTGGTGCTGAGAATCTAACCCAGTGCCTCACACATGCTAGGCAAGCATGCTGCCCCTGAGCCACAACCCCAGCCCTGCATTTTTTTTTACAATGACCAACCAATAATGCATAAAATTATCCAGTGTATAATTGGATATACATTGGGAGTACAATAAGGTTAATTTACTTTTATAATTGTGAGTGATAATATCATCACCAATAAAACAGGATCTAGTTATAACCCAAATGATGGTCATAACCACAAACTTAGATCAGGCATCTGGTCACATGTTTCTACAACTGCCCTGTTTAGGACTCATCAATGCAGATAGGCCTGTGTCACAACAGTACATAGTGGCCTATGCCATGGCCTCAGGCTTTCCAGGCCCAAAGTGGTGTTCCCCTGACACCTGAAGGCAAGCAGGATCCTAGAAAGTCTGATAAAAGCTTAGACAGAAGCAGAACTGAGTACACAGAAACTGGGAGTTAGGAAGACTCGAACATCAGGTGCAACCCAGAGCAAGCCCAGGAGCCCCTGGCCCAGTTTAGCCAGAAATTAAATATACCTGACTGGGATCTGATTAGTCCAGGCCCTTGACTACCCAGGACAGACTGGGCCTCCCAAAGACGATTCAGTCACAGCATAGACCTCTTGGAGCTCTTGCAGAGAAAACTAGTTCTCCTTCTGGGAAAATATTGACCATCTTCAAACCAAATCAGTCCTTGGGGAGGTAGGAGGATGAGGCACTCCAAAACCCAGTGGCACTCCAGTGACAAGGAGAAGAAGGTGGAGGTAAATAATGCATCTCCTGGTCTTTGGCAACACTGGCCAAACTTCCTTCTCAAGTAATTTTCTAAGACAGAGCTCTTGCTATTCAAAAATGGGTGCTAAATTACCTCTTTCTTGTTGTTTGCGATTCTCAATGATGCCTGGTGTATCCACAAAAGTGACCCGCTCCAGAAGTTTGTGAGGAACCTCAATACCAATCAGCTTCTCCAGAAAATTCTGGCCAAACTTTTCGAGGGGCGAGAAGGACCGGGAACTGTCAGCGGCCATGACGATGCCCTCGATGGTTTTCAGCTTGGGCCCGTGCATCAGTACCGTGAACTCGGATGTGGTGGGCTCAGCACCTACACGCAGGGTGAGATTGCAGGAAAACAGTCATCTCTGAGAAACAGATGGCTGCAATGAAGGTGAATGAGCAAGACTTTTCAGGGAGGGTTTGCCACAAAGGCAGAACATGTTTGCCAAGCTACTTGTTTCTTTCTTTCTTTCCTAATGGCATTAGCACATTTACATTGTAGTGCAACCATCACCACCATTTCCAGAACTTTTTCAATATTCCCAAATGGAAACTCTGTGTCCATTAAACAGTAACTCCCTTTTCTCCTTCCT
Source organism: Spermophilus citellus (assembly GCF_964194105.1). Classification (NCBI taxonomy): domain Eukaryota; kingdom Metazoa; phylum Chordata; class Mammalia; order Rodentia; family Sciuridae; genus Spermophilus; species Spermophilus citellus. The sequence goes on along the minus strand of NC_138187.1, from coordinate 5,720,446 downwards.
CACAACTCCTAGCAACCACTATTCTACTTTCTCTACAAATTTTCCTACTGTTGGTACCTCATATGAGTGGAATCATACAATATTTGACCTTTGGTTTCTTGTTTCTCTCACTTAGCATATTACTTTCAAGCTTCATCAAGATTGGAGCATCTGTCAGATATATCTGATACATTCTCATAGCACAATCATCCCTTTCCAAGGCCAAGTGACATTCCATTATAGGAACAAACCACATTTTGACTGTCCATTTACCCATCAGTGGACTTGTGGATTATTTCCACTTTTTGGCTACTTTAAATAATGCTGCTATGAACACTGGTGTAGCTACCAGTTTCCTGTATGTATTTTTAATTATTATTGAAGACTATATAAATGTTTTAATTTTTCATAGTACTTTTACATACGACATTCAAATACTAACAATCACATTAAAAAAAATCTCTTACCTGTATAGAGCTGGTAGCGAGTGTTTTCTAACCCAAGAAGATAGTTTATCATGGTGGATTTACCAACGCTCCATGGTCCCAGGAACAGCACCATTGGCTTGGAAGTGATCTCCCCATCTGTAGACAACAGGGATGAGAAATGGAAGTGAAAGAACAATAGCTCTTACTGTAGGGGAGACACTATTCTCTAAAGCACTCTGCATCCCTGACCATCATCCAACTGAACTGAGCGATTCTGTGTGCACTGGTTCTGTGCAGCCATCAGTGGCACTTCTCTTGCTCTGTAAATGCAATCACTTATTTAAAAGAAGTTATTGTGTTGACCTTGCCCAGATCCTTGGCATATCTGCCCGCACCAGAAGGAGGAGCTAAGTGAATTCCACAAGCACTGGTTTAGTGCTTACTCTGGGAGTACAGTTCATAAAAAAGGAAGGAAAGAGCTTCTTCAAGGAGAGAAGTTACAACTGTAACCCAAATTGATAACAGAGAAAGAAAGGACATGGAAGAAACCTATACAATCTGGGACCATCTGAATTCTGGACCTGCCTTGTCCCCAGCTCTACAGTTTTCTTCATTGGCTCCCCAAATCCTCACCTTAGGCTTAACTCAACCCTAGGCTCTAGGGCCAGTCTCTACTATTAGTGTCCAAAGTCCATTACAGATTTGCCTTTGTCCAAGACCAAACACTGAACAGGGTATACTAGGGTTCTAGGGCCCTGTGTACAAGGACCTTCTAGAGTCCATGCTAGGAAGCATAAAAAGCAAAGATGGTGTAACTCAGGGTAGAGCACTTGCCTATCCTGTGTGAGGACCTGAGTTCTATCCCCAGTACCACACACACAAAAAAAGCAGGACAGGGAGGGGAGGGTGAGAGGCTTTTGACATGAGATGCAGTCAGTCCCACTGCTGATTTGCAGGCCTCCTCAGTGCCTCTCTCAGTTTTTCTCTGAATAATCAGTCCTACATAATTAAGTCTCCAGATGTCTCTGTCTCCCTGAGCTTGCGTAGAATACTAAAATCCTCCTTTTTATTTATTTCATTTATTCTTATATTTTTATTTAATTCCTTGGCTCAAAAATCAGAAGTATAAAAATATACACAATGAAAAAAACCTCCATCCCTATCCCCAATCTCCCTGGGCCACAACACCATCTCTAATAGGTAACTACTGCTCAATGTCTTTTTTTTTTTTGAGACAGGGGTCTCAGTATATTGCTCAGGCTTGTCTCAAACTCTTAGTAGCTGGAACAACAGACATGTGCCACTATGTCTGACGCCAGTGCTAATTTCTAACATATGTTTTCCACTATCTCAATGCATATATAGCAGTGTTTATCTATATCATGTTCCCCTCTGTCTTTTTATAGTACTTCCTCTTCTGCATCTGGATGTTTTATGCACTGGTTTTCTTTCTCTGGAGTGAAGCTAAGTCCTAGAAGATTATGTCTTATGAATGCAGGCACATATACATTGCCTGGAAGGGATACCATGGTCATACCCCTTCCCTCCCTGCCTGTAAATATACAGAGGTCCCCATCTGGCTGGGGCAGGCAGGGAGGTGACAGGTATTCCCAGTTATAGCCATAGAGACTTCACAAAAGTCTCTTTACCCAGGCCCTGAGGTGGAGGTGTGGGTGGGGGTGAGGGAGGCCAAGGCGGGCCCTGCAGATCTGCAGGTTCTGAGACAGACCCCAGACAAGGTTCTGCTGTTCCTACTCTCAATAGCAGGGGGGCATCACCGGCATGTGTGGGAGAGACCAGCAAAGAGTGCCAGAGACAGGAGGTCATGTAGGAAACTGGCGAGGGACTTGGGGAGAAGAGCCAAGTTCAGAAAGTGAGACCAGGAGCCAGCAACATACGCCCTCCCTCCAGAGCACCATTCCTGGGACAACGGGCAGCCTCCTGGCCTCTGCTGCTTTCAAGATTGGGGTTTCCTGGGAGTGCCACACCACTCTTGGTGTCACGGCTGGAGAGAAGGTTAAGTGTGGAGGACAGAGCAGAGCCACTAGGAGACTGTAACCTCACACCAAGGTCTCTATGTTCTCTGTGAAAGAGAAGAGCACTACTTAGGATTGTGAGAAGAAGTATGGGAAGCTACAGAACAGGGTTTCCCCTGGGAGAAGATACAGAGTCTCCATCCTAATCCCATGTGTGTGACCCAGGAAACACAGTGCTTCCTAGGCATTGGGTTCCTCTTCTGTAAAACAATAATATATACCCAATAATATCCTATCTACTATAAAGCTATTGAGAGAATCAAGTGAGATAACACAGGAAGACATTTGCAAGATCACAATTAAAACAGCAATAGGGCTGGGGTGAAGCTTAGTGGTAGAGCACTTATCTTAGTGGTAGAGGCCCTGGGTTCCATCACCAGCACCACAAAGATGAGTAACACTAAAAATGGCATGGCTGCAGGGGAATAAGTTTGCTCATCTACTGTTCTTTACCAATTGGTATAGTCAAAGGAAATTTGGCAACAAGAATCAAAATTTAATTTCAGTACTGCACTTTTTAAAAAAACATCTTATGAGTACACTTACATAAAATACGATTATGGTAATGCTTGGAACATTTTTTAAAATGGAAAATGAAAAGTACCCCATGTCCATCAGGAGGATACTGGTTATACAAAACATGAGAGGACCAAGAAAGGACCAAGCAGGCACCAGAAAGAAGAGGGATCTACACACACACACACACACACACACACACACACACACGGCACAATACACCCCATTTGTGTAAAAGAAAGACAGACTTCTCTATGCTCATGTTTGCAGAGAAAATGTCTGGAAGCATTCATGAGAGACTACAACAGGGCATCTTTGGGAATGGAACTGGAGGAGTGAGAGATCAAGAAAGGAAGTGCCCCCCCCCCCCCAGTTTATACTATTATGCACTATTTAAAAACAATTTTTTTATAAGAAGTAGGCCTCATTTTTATTATTTTCACCAGTCCAACACAAGCCACCTGGTAAGAATGACAGGTAGGAAGGGAGGAATACAGGCCAATCAGAGGACTCAGACATGATCCACAAGTGAATTGGAAGCCCTGGAGGGCTCATGAACACAGGAGCAATAGAAGCTCCCTGACCAGGCATCACCGTCCCAGAAATCAAAATCTGTGCTACTGAGACATAAATGCTTAACAACGAAATGCTATCTATCAATGCTTTGTGCACTATCTATCACTCCTCCTGGACATGGGTGCTTCACAGGACTAAGGTCCCTGTCCTGCCCAATTCTCAGGAGAGCTCATCCCCTGGTGTACTTGAACATAGCACGTATGGAACTTGTGAAATGTGTAGGCACTGGCATAGTCAGGGTGGTTCAGAGGTGTGGCCCCCACTCTGGGCCATGCTGTACCTGTGATCTCATGCTGCCGAAGCTCATTGTATTTGTAAGACTGCTCCAGGGGCTTGATGGATGAATGGTAGATCTTTCGAAGCCGCTGCAGCACCGCTGGGGGCAAAGAGGAGTAAGAGGAGACTATCAGACTAGGTGGACTCCAGGCAGCTCCTTCACTGTGGGGTGACCTCACACCTTAGGCAGTTCTACCCCTGTCTGGTGGGGAGCACGGTCATTGGCAACCCAAGAGAGTGTGTGATATGCTCACTTTTGTGGAGGGAACTAGTCCACATCCCAATGTCTGAAGCCAAAAGCATTCTCCTACTTACCCAGCAAAGCCTCCTGAGTTCTTTTTTTAAACTTAACTTTTTTCTCCTCCTACCTCAACAGTGTATCTGGAAATACTAGCTCAGCCTACAGCCCAACTGAAGGTCCTCTCCTTGAAAAATGAGAATTCCATTTATTTTATATCTCTGCTGCCTGCCTCTGCTTGTGCTGCCCTAGACCCAGAGGTCAAAGAGGCCAGGTGCCCAGCAGGCCCACAGCACAGCTACCCAAGCCCTTGCCTACCGCACCCCCAGTGCCCCTGGTTGGACCCAGACATCCCTAGGTGTCTTCCTGGGAGAGTCTGCCAGGTGTGAGGCACACAAGAACTGAGCTCAGGAACCAAGAAACAAGCTAGAGAGGCTCTGGCCCTCACTCTGCTCCTCTCTGGCTGTGCACCAAGAACAAATTGCTGCCTTGCTCTGACCTTGGCTAGCTCATAAGTTAAGATGGGACAAGCCCTACTGAAATTCTCAGGTTATTATGATGATGAAATGAAACACTGGATTGGAAAGAGCCTAAAAGTCAAAACAAATGAGTTGAGTTCTTATTAACTATCCTCTCTGCCAGAGCACAGACGTGGGCATATTCTATGGAGGCGGCCCTGGGATTTGCCGTTGGCCCTTGTGGTAGTTGCTCAGCTTGGATTGCCTCCCTACCAACCTGGAGGCTCCGGTGTTGGTTCTGCTCATGGAGATGCCCCACATAGCACCGCCCCCCCTTCCCAGGTTCCTTCTCTTCCTTGTGGTCCCTTCTGGCTTCAGAGTGACAGCCGTGAGGCTCTATTGCTCCCAGACTCTGCCTGGCTGCTGGCCACAGGGCTGGTCTGTCTCCTTCTCTTCTCTGGTTACCTGAGTAATCATCAGCTGGCTTGTCCTCATTCAGCATCAGGGTGGTCTCGATGTGGGAGCGGTCCCTCATTGGGGCTTCTTCACTCACATCCTCTGTTTCTTCTGAGGGAAAAAGCAGACAACAGGGTCAGGGTAAAGTACGCCAGCTGAGCTCTGAGCTCCAGAGAGAGGGACCAGGGCTGGGCCTCAAACAGGTGCTGAACAAGTTGCCAGGTTGAACTGAACTGAGTTCTGCCTTTAGGATAGAATTAGAAAATCCAAATTTAAATTCAAAGTATTGAGATCCATTTTACTTACTGAACACCTATTACATGCCCAGCACCTAGTGTCATGCTGGGAATGCAGTGGTGCCCACAGGGAGCTTTCCCACATTCTAGTGGGAGATAAATGATGAATAGTCTTTAAAATATGTAATAATTAAGAACAGTAAGGAAGCTATGAGATGATGAATCCTGGCAGCTACAGGGCCTAGGGCTGTGCCTACAGCCTTAGCAGGGAGTCAGAGGAGTCTCCCTTGAGGTCTGCAGCTAAGAAGGGGTTAATTAGTAAAGAGAGAGGAGTTTCTATGAAGGACCATATAGGAATTGTTTAGCAAGATGCAGAGAAGCAGTCTATAGCCGGTCACAGGGAAGGGGAACTGGGTGCTGGGGAGCTGAAGAGGTCCACAGGGGCCTTAAAGGCCACCATGGGGGTTTGCATTTCATTCAAGGCAACGGGAGCCATTCAAACAACTGACACAACAAATGAGTTATCAGGATCACACTGGCAGGAGAATGGGTAGAAGGAGCCACTGCCATGTCTGGTGTGTGTGTGTGTGTGTGTGTGTGTGTGTGTGTGTGTTTAGGGTCCAGGTCCCTCTGGACCCTAAGCAAAAAACAGATGGCCATGCCCACCACCAGCTAGCTCCAGGGCACAGGCTGCTCACCTCCCTAGGCCTCTAAGGTCACAACCTTTTTAGCCAGGCCACCTGCTCAGAGGGTCTCAGATTAGGAGCAGGTAGACTTGGATCTGTGGGGCAGAGGGAGACCAGTATCCATATGCATCATGCAGTATCTGAGTTCAAACCCATGCGTCTCCAGAAGGGAAGACAGGGAACAGGGAGGTGCTTACTGCTTGCAGGCCCACCACTTACAGAGAATATAAGCACTTGACAGAGTATATACATTAAGTTCTGCAAGGAAACCTGCCGGAAGCTGTCTGGGAAAGTGAACACCTGACCCCAACCTCCACCCTGAAAGCCCAGCTTCTGTTCTACTCGCGGTCATGGGGAATGAGGACTGAGGATCCTGAGGGTCCTAGCATCACTGCCCAATAGCTTCTTCTCTGCCCTATGCCCTCCCTTCCTATTCCCTAGCCCTTTGAGGGCTACTCTACTCCAGGTGGACGTTTCAGGGACATCAGTGGCCATAGTCAGCCCAAGTTCTCATTCTGTGATCCTGGCCTCTTGGTCGCAGTTCCCATTCCTCCTACAGGAGGTGTTCAAGTGGAGACCCAGGAACTAGTTCACAAGGCGATCACTTAGTGGTTCCCAACTGCCCTCCAACTCCCTGCACATTGCTTCACCAGCTGGACTTGGGGCCTCATTCCCTGCCATCAGTCCTCTTATGCCTTGTCCTCAAGGCACTGGTCCATCTAGCAACCCTAAAGGAGAGGTTCAGAGAGCCAGACTCAGAAATGGCCAAGTCCCTCTGGACCTTCTTGTTCAGTCCCCCCACACTGGAGAAGACAGAGGATACCTCCCCAGGCTGGTACCCCGAACAGGCCCCACCTGGCAAACCCACAACTACCTAGGGACTCTCCCACACATCCCATCCCTGATTGTCTGTCCTATACAAGACTTCCATGAAGAATGGAACTGCCCAAGGTTCTGGAGTTGCCTTAAGGAATCAATTCCTACCCTGAGGAGCAATTACAGGATTCCCCCTCCCCTGATGTCCCTCTTCCGGCTCCTCTGCATCAGAGTCCTGGGCCTCGCCACCCTCAGACCCTGTATTTAATCCCTCTGTGCCAAGCTGGGCCCCTTCCTGCCCAGAGTTCGTGGCTCCTGCGGCTTCCTGGGGCTCCCCAGCCTCCTGGGAGGTGCCCCCTTCCTCTTCTGAGCTAGCCCCATCGCCACTGTCTTCTCCAGACTCTTCTTTGGATGGAACTCCTCCTTCTTCCTCACTTTCACCTTCTTCACCACCCTCTTCTTCAGAGGAGGCCTCATCTAGCTCCTCCTCAGGCATCCCTGGTGCCCAGCCCTCAGGGGGAAGGTCCTCCTGGGTCTCCCTGGTGCTGGAGCTCTGGGCATCCCCAGACTCTTCACTGGCCTCTGTGGCTAGGCCAGCCTCCTGGCTGAGGCTGGGTTCCCCCAGGTTCTTGGACCCCTCCCCGGCTGCTGTGTCCGGTTCAGCCTCCAACTCTACTCCCATAGGTGTGGCCACAGGGATTCCATCTAGCTCTGCTGGTGGGTGGTCAGGCTCTGGGATGCCCTCGCCTTCTGCCTCCAGGGCATCATCGGCCTGGGGCTGTGGCTGGTCCTCAGCCCCCTCCCCGGCTTCTGTGTCCTTGTCACTCTCTGACTCTTCTCCAGCAGATGTGGTGATGGGGGCTCCATTTGGCTCTACCAGCTGGTGATCAGGCCCTGGGCTGCCCTTGCCTTCTGCCTCTGGGGTGTGGGCCTCTTTATCCTCTTCCCTAGGAGAGGCCCCCAAGGCTTCAGGCTCTGTCACCCCTGATACTGCTCCCTGCATGGAGCTGTCTCCTAGGACTCCCCTGGCTTCCTTGTCACTCTCCTCCTGTCCTTCTGCCTCCCCACTGGAAGTTCCCAAAGTGGGGTGCCCCAGCCCAGCCTCTTCCTCTCCTGGTCCCTCTCCGAAACTGAGCTCTGGTCTCTCCTCTTCCACGGGACCCTCATCCCCTCCTGGAAGGAGGATGCCTGCCACTGGTGGCCCCTTCTCTTCCTCCCCAGTCCCTGTAGCATCCCCAGGTGGAGATGACTCTGAGGCTGAGGCATTGGAGAGGCTGGCTTCTGGCTCGGGGCCTGGGCCAGTGTCAGCAGGAGGGGCCCCGGTGGCGGTCTGCTCCGAGCTCTCAGCCTCCCTGTGGTCTGGGTAGTGAAGGAGCAGATTCTTGTCTCCAGGGGCCGCATCTGCATTAAGCGCCCTTTCTTTTTCCTCTAGACTTGCGTTTCCAGCAGAGAAATGATTCTCCAACAAATTGCCAACATCTTCTGTGCCACCCGAAGCAGGGACTTGCAGTTCTAAATGATTAGAACATGATTGGTCAGTTCACGGGGTTGGCACTTGCTCTGCTTCTCAAGAGTCTACAAGAATCTAGCTCCCGCTGACGGGAATATGGCATGTGCCTGGTATGCAGGGTTATGCCTCCCTCCCCAGGTTGTCATGATCACCTGCCTCCATCCCAAGATGTTAGAGGACTGACCCATCATCCATCACTAAGTGAGTTAGATGATACACTACCCCAAGAGCCCCAAAGACCTATCCCTGACCTTCGAGTCCCCATTAGGTCCTAATGATTACAATGGATGGAAACTTGGGTGAGCCCTTACAGTCCTTCAACCTTGCTGACAGGCACGTGCCACCTGGCTCACGAGGAGATACTTCCAAGATAGGACAATGTTTGTACATTCCACCCCTGGTCAGTTCCTAGAGTCATTAACCAGCATGCTTTTTATACTGCTATCAGCAAAGGGGTGAAAACAGGTGTTTGCAGGCCAGATAATCTTAGGTTACATGGCAAAGTACTTAGGGGATTACTTGTGGCTCTCAACCTTATTAAGTCACACATCTAACTCTGTCCCCTTTAGGGCAGGCATTTGCTGGCCTCACTACCTTAGATTAGAGGGGACAGGGACTGAAGAGGAGATATCCAAATCAGGCAGGCCTGGGCTTCCCAGTGGCCTCAGCCAACCCCTTCTAAGGGGATCCCCTTCTAAGGGCCTGTAGCTTTACCCAGAGAGGGAGGGCATAAGAGGGAGCAGGAGAGAGCATACAGGAGCCCAGTCTGTGCCAGAGACTGCTGCCAAAGGTCAAGTTTAATAATTTTGGAAAATGGGGTGGGAAGCAAGGGTTGGGCCTATTCCTTTTGCCCCTCCTGCCCAGACTGAGATCTGTTTAAAGAGGAGGCCCCACCATGGGAGGACAGTGCAGGCTCATGGGGATCAGGGGACTGCATATAACTCACCTTGAGGTGGCTGAGACAGCCCCAACTCCCTTGACTCTCAAGGCCTCTTTCTCCCCACTCCTCTGCTGGGTATAGACACCCTTCTCTCATCTCAGGCCAAGCCTGGTGCTCCCATCTCTGTGTCCCATAAAGAAAAGTCTTTCAGCCTCAGAGAACCCTCTCCCTGGTTCTCAGAAAGCTGGGGCAGCCTCCAGGGTAAGGAAGGGAGATTTTCTCATTAGTCCCTTCATGCAGCCTACATGAAATTCAGAAGGATGGAAAGCTTTGGGACTTTTTATAACAAAGGAACCCTACACTAATATATAAAGTTTTCTGCAAGCACTTTCACAAACATGACCACATTTAACTTCCTTCATTACTGCCAGACAAATTTTAGGGCCAAATTAGTGGATGGTCTTTGACCTGCCCCAGACATGTGGCCACCAGGTGACTAAGGGGTAAAAAACCCAGAACTGCCAACTCCTGGTCTGTGATATATTCAGCAGGCACAGGAAACCCCTTTCCAGAGTAACTTCAGTCCCTTCCTGAAGGTGCCTTCCCTCTTGGTTCATGCTCTAGACTGCTCATGGATGGCAGGAACCATGTCTTAATTCTGTATTCCCAGGTCACAGGCTGACCCATAGAAAGTGCTAAAAGAGGTTACATACAGGTACAAGTAAGAATTCCTGATCCCTTAGTTGGTGGTGGTGGGGGGCAGATAGGGTGGGATGCTAGATGTTACTCATTTAAATTTTCTTTCACAGCAAGATGTGGTAGCCCACGCCTACAAATCCCAGTTACTCAGGAGACTGAGGCATGAGGATTGCAAGTGCAAGGTCATAGTCAATTTCACAAGACCCTGTATCACAATAAAATACTTTAAAATGGGGGCTTGTTGGGTAATTGCTCAGTGGTAAAGTGCTTGCCTAGCATGTGTGAGGCACTAGGTCCGATCCTCAGCACTGAATAAAAGTAAATAAATAAAATAAAGATATTATATCCATCTACAACTAAAAATGAAATTTTTTTAAATGGGGGCTGAGGGGCTGGGGATGTAATCCAGTGGTACAATGTTTGACTAGTATGCATGACACCCTAGGTTCAATTCCTAGTACCGGGGGAAAAAATGCTTTCATTACCACCTAAGTACTTCCACTCCCTCTAAGTACTGATTCTGCCCCTGCACCTCTAGTTTCCTAACCCCTAGCCTGGAGAAGAATCCATGGCAGGAATTTGCTTTAGCCCAAGGAAAGACTGGTAGTCCTCCAAGCAGCAAGACATATAATATACACAAGGTGAGATATGCTTTTATAATTATTCAGGGTGAGGCAATAGAAAGCATGAACTTCCTTAATCTCACTGACTTTACTTACTCTTACTTGCTTCTGGAAAACAAGTATTACTTGAAGCCCCATTTTACAAATGAGGTCGGAACCAGACACTGAGGACCTTACCAATGTCACATAGCTAATAACTGGCTGAGGCCATTTGACTTCAGAGTTGTAAGGAGATGGCTCAACCTCTAAGCAGGGTTCTCACTTTTCAAAGTGTGGTCTGGGACCAGCTGCCTCAGCATCACCTGGGAGCTTGCTGGAGACAGCTCTCTGTCCCTTGTCAGGACCCACTGATCAGAGTCAGCATTTAACAAAATCCTCAGTTATGGTTTGAGAGGTGCTGGTCTATAACACCCATGAAACATAGTTGCATGGTGGAATCACCTAGTTCTTGGTCCCATACTTCCTCTCCTTCCTCAGTGGTTCTGATTTAAACAGTCTCTGTTGTAACCCCAGCATCCAGACTTTAAAAAAAAATTCTTCAGCAATTCTAACACATTAAGATCATGAACCACTGTAGCTACTAAGCCAAATAACCCTCACCCCAAGGCTTGTGCTCCTAGGCCCTCCCCATGGGGAGGGTACCTACTGGGGGCTCCTAGATTGGGGTCTCCCATGGCCTGGCATTTGTTCTTGTAGTAGCAGTGGTTGAGGCTTCTCCTCTGGGGAACCTTTCCACAGATTCCTGTTGACTGATGATGACGATGATGAAGATGATGATGGTGGTGGTGATGGTGATGATGATAATGATGGTGATGGTGGTGGTGTAGTAATTACAATGATGGCAGTAGTGGCAATGATACTAAGACACATGGACTTTAGTTCTGACTTCCTGTATCATTTCTGATATTCTCAAAAGACTCTCTGTCCCTGTCAGAGTAAGAGGATTCCCAATGGGGTATGAGGAGCCATAGACGCTAGCTTGCCATGACCTTCACGCTGTGTGTCTCCACTTCCTGGTCAGGAAGTTGAGTGTATGCATGTATGCACACATTGATGTCTACACCCTTCCCTGGTCTTTACAGCTTAGTGCTGTGCTGCCCTTGGCCATCTGCTACATAATTTGAAGTGAAATAGACTGAGCGTGATAGCTTCATGCCCTGTGACTTTCTTTCCTGAGCTAAAAAAAAAAAAAAAAAAACTTCTCTAATACAGTCCCTTAATGAAACAAGCTATGTCATTGGATCCCTAGAGATTACAACCCAGGAAGCAGCTGTGCATTTGGGCCCAAGTCTCCCCTGGGGGGCACATCAGAGACCCAAGGAGCCTCCCATTACATTCAGCTCAATTTCTTGAGATCCAAGACCAGTGCCAGGTCTTTCCCTCTTTCCCTGGCTTCCCTAGTTTTTTGCTACAGCCCCTGTTGGTAGCTGGAGCAGGAGGTGTAAGAAGGCACTGAGGACCCTTGTGTGGGTTGAGTCCTGGGAAAATGAGTTTGGGCCCATTCCAGGACACAAGGTACCACACTGTATGTGCTGCTGCCAACACAACAGCTCCAGCCCCAGATAGGCCTGGACACTGATGTCAGAGCATATGAAGAGCGGGCCCCCAGCTCAGCCCCAGAAACCACAGAAGGCCCAAGCCAGTCCTGGGCCAGTCCCACCCATCCAGGCTAAGCATGGCACAAACCAGTCCTATTCCTCTCTGGATGCCCCCTCTGCCATCAGCCCTTCTTTGGGAGCCGGGCTTTCAGCTTCTCCCACCAGCCCCACAGACTCAGCTGTTGCCCTGGACTCAGTTCCTCTCTTCTTTCCACCACTAACCAAACACCCTGATTTTGTTTCCTCAGCTCCTCACTCATTCCAAAGCATTTTCCATAGACTCAGAGTGTTGCAGAGTTGCCAAGGGCCTGGTGAGTACAACTGGAAAAAAGGAAGCTCTGGCCAGAGAGCTTTAAAGGCTTGCTGGAGGACAGGGTCAAGCTGGGATTCAGCCTGCTTCCAAAGCCTAGAGTTCTTTCTGCTCCCCAGGTGGCTCACAAACCATGTCCCTTGAAGTGCTAGGCTCCTACAGAAGTGCCTGAGAGGAGAGGGGAGATGAAACAGGTGAGGGTTATCGCCCCCTCAGTACTTCCTGGATCTGTCTGCTCCACTGTTAGGAAGGGGAATCAGGGCTCTTTTCCTCTCTATATAAATAAGTTCCTCTTATCTCTTCTTTACCAACTTCTCCAACATCCCCCAAAAGCCTCCCTCACAGTATCTTTTCACTTTGTCCATCCACAGATGCAAGGCTCTGAGTTAAACCCTATATCGCCCTCACTAGAACTTCATGTTTCCTATTCTTATTCTTTGATATCCTCCTTCCAGCTCTCTAAGGCAGAAAAAGGAAGGAGTATCAACCTCTCTTGAAATGAAGGAGCAGACACAGGACAGGCTCAACAAGCCAAGCCAGCAGAGCTCTGCCCGGGAACCAAACTCCAAACAGATAACTGAAACACCTGCAGAATTTTCAAGCACAGACCCTGGTCTCTGCAGTTGAGTCAGAGCATAGTTGTGAGTTCTGCAAGGTAATTCCAAAGAACACCAACATCTGAGACTCCTCTAAGACTTCCCTTAGCACTAAGAGGGCCATTTTGAATTTGAAAGTGGAGATCAGAAGATTATAGCTGAGAACCCAAGACCATTTGTTTTCTTGGCCTGTTTTGAGCTCACTTCAATGCAAATTCCATTCCAGCCTGCCTGAGTCTCCTTAGCAGATATTTCTAACAAAGACTGCAGAGGTATTCTTTCACATGACTTCTTATCCACTCAAATAGAAACTCTAGAGTTCAAAGTCACACATAAATACACCCTTTGAACATCACTCATACTCAATTATGTAAACAAGTCTTTAATAATAAAATCCCAGGGAAAAATTCATTCTATGCCTGGATCTGGCTGTCTCAGGTGGTCAGAACCCCTAATTTTGGAGCACAGAGGAGTCACAAGTCATCCTCTGCTGCCCTCAACCCATGTAATGGCTTCTCATAGGCTGTGACTCCAGAGTGGCTGGGAACATGTCAGCACACAGAGACACGCAGCTGAGGTAGCTTCCTTCTCTAGTCTTGTCTCTGAACACTCCTGGCAAGGCCGGCCTCTTCTGCTGTCTCATTCTTTCTCCACCTTATCCCACAGAGTCAATTGTTCACCACTCAGGGCCCCTTGTTCTTCCACTTCTTAGATGAAGCCTTCATCAGATAACTTACCAAAAAGCCAACACCTTAGCACAGGAAAGACTGAGACCCTAACTGCTCATTCTTTTGGCCTTTACCTCTTCCCCAGACAAAGGTGACTAGGGTGCAGTGAAAGAGGCAGCCATTCTTGGAAGGTTTATTTGGCTTCCTGGCCAAGTTCCTAAAGTCAAGTATAATCCCACTGGGACAGCTTGTCCCTGGCTGGACTCTAGCCCCAAAATGATTCACACAGGGGACAGGACAAAGGCAGCAATCAGAGAGAAACTTGAGATTTGGAGTCAAAAGGGACCATCTCACACATCAACTGGTTGGATTTTACAAAAGTCTCAAGCTCTGGGAAGTGCTTGTCCCAGGGCTGAAGGGCTTGCTTGCTCACTAGCAACAGCTGCTTCTAGAACCCAGCTCCCTACCATCTCTAAGTCTCAGGAGCTGTCCCAGCTTGGGCCACATTCCAACCACCACCTCTACTCAGCCAATAGAAGGGGTCACATTTGACCTGGGGCAGCAACTTGTTAGCCTTCCCACTTATTCCTCCTTTTAAAAATGATCATTAGCTAGGGGTGGTGGTGTACACCTGTAACCCCAGTGACTCAGAAGGCTGAGGCAGGAGAAATGTGAGTTCAAGGTCAATTTCAGCAACTTAATGAGACCCTGTCTCAAAACAAAAAATAAAAAGGGCTGGGGATGTAGATCAGTGGTAGAGTACCCCTGTGTTCAATCCCCAATACCAAAAAATAAAATAAATAATAAATAATAGGGCTGGGGATATAGCTCAGTTGAGAGTGCTTGCCTATGCATAAGGCACTGGGTTCAATTCCCAACACCACTCCCAAAAAATAAATAAATAAATAATAAAAATGATGGTTAAAGATTTCAACATAATTATCTTTAACTTTCAAGTATAGAGAATTGACAGAATAACTACTTTCCATCCTATCCCCAATTCCTGAGAATTCTTGGTTTGAGAAATACATAGAGAAATTACTAGAAATCCCATGACCTGTATGTATGTGTGTGTGTGTGGGGGGGGGGTTAATCCATGCTTGTCTTTAATGCCTGGAGGCATTCATGAGTGTAAATGCTCATTCTTTTTGTTGTTGTTTTTGTTGATGGTACTGGGGATTAAACCCAGAAGTACCTAACCACTAAGCCACATCCTCAGATCTTTTTTTAATTTTTAATTTGGAGACAGAGTCTTGCTAAGTTACTTAGGGCCTCCTTAAATTGCTGAGGCTGGCTTTGAACTTGAGGTCCTCTGGTTTCAGCCTCCCCGTCCACTGGGATTACAGGCATGTGCTACCATGCCCAGCCTCATTCATTTTTGAAGAGCAAATACCAGAAGCAAAACATTAAGTCATACCTGCTCAGTGTAAACTGATTGTTAAAAGGGATACTTAGTTGAGCATCTAGTTTTTCCAAGATCAGCTCACTGGGCAATAATTTCCTCCCTTTGGAGGAAGGAAGAAGCTATGTAGGGTGGATTCTGAGACAGACTGAGGCAGGTGGCTGGCCTCCTGCTACCTCCCCACCTCCAGCTCAAAGAAACTGAATCTGCCTGGGATCTGTGGGGAGAGATGTGAGAGGGCTGATGGTTTAATTTTGAGGCGCCAGGCAAGGAGAAACCTGCTGAAGCCAGAAGAGTACAGCTCCCTCTAAGATGCCTTGAGTTAAAGTCAGAGTCATCTGGGCTGTGCAGGTAAAAGAGCAATGAAACCAGACCCACTTCATTCCCAGCCCACTGGGCTGGAGGAAGTCTGCTGGACTCTCCAGCTTGGGAAGTACATCTGAAATGTCTTAGATGGGAGGACCACACCTTAGGGCTTTCCTTTGCCAAGCCTCATGGCTAAGGAGTCAAGAGACTCACCTCTCTGAATGCACTTGGAAGTCAGGAGGCTCTGGCCCTTGCTGTTTTACCAGCCTGCTGTGTGACCTTGACTGCTCATTAATGTATCAAACTTCATTCACCCACAAAATGCAGATAATGATACCTGCTTTGGCAACACCCTTGGGAGTTTTTTAAACATCTAGTGATGTTCACGAGCACTTAATGTGTTTCCGGTGTCACCATTATTTCCTAGAAGGGGAAAGATTCCTGGCCAAATCCCAAGTTCACTGAGTGGCCAAACAGAACCACTGTTGAACAGCAGCCAAGCTAGCTCACCCTCACTCTGCTCCTTTTGACCCTTTGGGCCTGAGGGTCTGGTCAGGGGACCAGAGGATGTCTTTCTTGGTAGAGCTCCTTCTCCTCTGCCATCAAATGCAGCAGTTCAAGTTGGGGCCACAGGTGACTTGGGAACTGTGCTGCTCTCTTCTGAGACTTCCATTGGTCTGGGGATAGGAAAAGGCCTGAGCTGCCACACTCCCAGGGCCAAGAGCTCATCCTAATGAGCCCAAAGATAAGTCCTATGGTCACTGCCTCTGTCAGTCCTGAATCACCCAGAAACATCCATGACCAGAGGGAACTTCCCACTTCCCTCTCCCCACATTCCAGGTTCTTACATGAAGACACTGAAGTGAGGTGCTCCTGAACTTCATCCCCAACACAAATGCACACTCAAGGGGACATTTAGACCCATAGCCAAGGCTTCTGTCTGAGAATGGAAGAAAGCCCTTCCAAAGGCTGAGAACAAGTAAGTGCCCTTCAAGATGTTCTAAAATAGCAACCCAATTGGAGAGAGGACACTAGAGATACCCGCACAGGCACTGTCATCTTCATAGTAAGGAACAAAACAGTAAGCCCTGGAGCACACAGTGAGGCTCAGAGACAGGGCCAGCAGCTCCAGCTCTGCCTGAGGGATGCTTTGCTCAGGCTGCTCAAGTGAAATCAGAGCTCATGTTTTCAGGGCTTTGAAGCCATGAACACAGGCCTGCATGGCTGTACATGACCCCTCTCCTCCACCACCACCTGCAGCTCTTGCTGGTTGGAAGACCACGTGAAAGGAAGCACCACAACCAGGATGCCTGGCAAACAGTGTCCAGCAAGGCCACTGCCCGCTCTGGCAGTGAGGTGTGTATAGTAGCTTTTGCCCCCAACTGCCACAGAGACAGGAGAAACTGCCCATTCTCAGAATGGGTAAAGGAGGAAAGTCAAGTTAAGGGCAGAGGCTAGGTCAGTAAGAATACAGATGTTCTGCCTTGGGCTCCCTGGCCCACAGACCCTTCTGGAAGAGTTACTGTTCAAACACCAAGAGGCCAGATTTTCCATTTTCTTTCCCAGAGAGTCCCACCACAACCATAACAGATGAGTTCCACCCCTGGGTCCTAACATGCATGGTCCCAAATCTCATGTTATTCTTTATCCTTATGATTATTTTTATATTAGAGACTTCTAAAACTGGAAGGGAATTTAGAAATTAACTAGCCCAACACTCTATTTCACAGATGAGGAAACAAGGTCCGGGAAGGAAAATAATATATCAGAAGTCACCCAGTGAGTAGGGGCAGAGCCAGGCCTAAACCCCAGATCTCTAGACTCCTCACCACAGTCTGCACACTCAGGCTCCCAAATAAGCACTTCCTTTCCTCCCTGGTATTTATAATATTAAAGTGGTCACATTTCACCCATTCAGGGGACCTGGTATTCCTGGACTTGTTCGTTCACTCCTGTTTGTTTCTCCAAAGGATGGCCACTTGAGGAGGACCATGCCAGAGGTATCCAGAGTGGATTTGAAGTCCAGCTAGTTCCCTAAGCACAGCTCTGTGTGGAGATTTTAGGAAGGATTTGAGTGAGATTTAAGCTGTTGACCCTTGCCATAATGTATGTGGTATTCCTGTTGTCACCAGAAGAATGCAGGGAACGGTCTCATTAGGGTCATCACCAGGAGACAAAGGATATCAGTTCAGCGAAAGCCATGTGGCATCAGTTCCTACCTGAATTCACAAAAGCAGAAGCCACAGAATTGGGACCAGAAGACCCCTCCAGAGTCTGGTCACCCGAGGAAGGACCCCACCCATGGTGCTCTGCAAACAGTACAAACTCTCAAAGCCTCACACCAAATCTTCCCGTTTCCCTGTATTCTTGCTCCTAGAACCTGGAATACCACTGGCAAAGATATCCAGCATGCTCAGGCCATTTAAAGGGGGAACCATTCCAGAAATCTCATGCCTGCCCTGGAAGCAGCCTTACTAGAGCCTCCAGTTTATATGCCCAAGCAGCCTGGTCACCTGCACCTCAACACATGAGGACACACTTTCCTGGGTGAGCCATGGCTCACCCAGGCCCTTCAGGCCAGGCCTCTGAGGTCTTCTATAAAGTTCCCTCTGTGGACATCCTCCTTCTCAGGAGACATAATTATAAGCAGGCAAGTCTGAGAGCAGTCCCCTTCTCTGGTATAGTATTACCAAGAGCCTGGGCTCTTATATCCATCTCATTTATTCAAGTACCAAAGCCATAAGAAGTTCTTGCCACTGGAGAGCCCTGGGCTATTACATATTTTTCCTTTGGCAACCCCATAGCCATGCAGAAGGCCAAGGCAGGCCATCTTCTCCCTAGTTTCCATGGGGTTCCCCTGGAGAGAGAAGGTCAAAGCCAAGAACAGAGGTAAAGCAAATGCACATTCCACACTCGGTGACCCAGGCTGACCCCTGCCCTACTGTGCCCTACCCCCGTTCCCCACCCCATCAATGCCAAGTGCCACACACAGCCACCCCAAGGCTACTTCTGAGCTCAGCAGGCCAGCCTGCCGTAAGGATCCCTGCAGTCCCCAACTGGACAAGAGCCAAATGCCTGCACTGATGCCTGAACCTGATCTCATGTCAGTTTCCTAGGGCTGCCATAATGAAGTACCACAGAAGATTGAAATCTATTCTCTCATGGTTCTGGAGGCCAGAGTCTGAATCACGGAGTCAGCAGGGCCATGTTCCCTCTGCATCCTGTAGGGAGGGCCCTTCCTGCCTCTAGCTCCTGGCATCTTCCAGCACCCCTGGCTTACAGCTACCTTCCTCTGTCTGCCTCCTTCTTCACATGGCCTTATCTGCTGTATCTCTCCATTCCCCATAGGAAAACCACCATATTGGATGTAGCGCCCACCTTCTCCAACAGTTCTTTTTTGTGGGGGAGAGGTAGAATACTGGGGATTAAACCCACTGAACTCTACCACTGAACCATACCCCCAGCCCTTTTTTAAATTTTGAGACAGGGTCTCGCTAAGTTGCTTAGGGCTGCACTAAATTGCTGAGGCTGGCAGTGAACTTGTGATCCTCCTGCCTCAATCCTCCTGCCTCAGCCTTCCTAGCTGCTAAGATTACAGGCCTGTGCCACCAAGCCTAGCAGGGTCTCATTCTTTTTTTCCCCCTTTTTTAAATGTGGTGCTGGGGATCTAACCCAAGGCCTTGTGCATGCAAGGCAAGCACTCTGCCAACTGAACTATATCCCCAGCCACAATGTCTCATTCTTAACTAACAACATCTCTAATGATCCTACTTCCAAATAAGGCCACATTTTAAGGTACTGGGATTAGAACTTCAATATGTCTTTTTAGGAGACAAAATCCAACCCATGAAAGGTACCCTGATAGCCTACCTGCCTGGAAGGGCCTCCTGCCTCCCAGCCTTACCTGTTCCCACCTTCCCAGCCTTTTGCTCCCAGCCCCCACCCTGTCACTCTTCACAGCGCCTCTGGTTGTTACCACTTGAGGCCACACAGATCGCCTTCTCTGGCCTCAACTCACTAAGTCCATGACTTTGAACATTGAGCAAAGTGACAAGGCACAAACTGACTTCTGCGGTGGTGACCTTGGGGTAAGGAGGCTGTACATGCCTGTCCTATCTTCCCTTCCAGGTGCACATCTCCAGGACAAGGGCTATGCCAAATCCCCGCAGGTCATGAGAAAGTAGTGAGCACAGAGATTCACACCATTCGTGCCTGCACCATTGTTCTCTCAGGGTGGGTTTCTATCCAAACACCCGAGTATGAACTCCACTGGCACCCCCTGCTCCTGCCTGGGCCTGGGATAATTCTGGCTCCTACTTCTGAGCTCAACTTTGAAGCTTATCCTCTGTGAGGCCACCCAGTGACCCCTCAGTACTGAGTTAGGTGTGTCTGCTCTAGGTTCCCATAGCACCTGTCACCCCATGTGATGGCCTCTATCCCCAGGGGTATTATAGGTGTTCAGTTGGGGCTTGGAAGTTATCCCTGAAGTATAAGTGCCTACTGGATACACCTGACAAAAAGGAGCTTCCTCTCTCAGTAAGCTTTTTTCCAGGTGACTCAAGGGCCAGTTGCAAAAGGATCACAAAGGCACCTAGTTAAGAGTACATTTCCTGGGCCAATTCCTCAAACCATCTGGACCACACTCAGGTGAGATAGGAGGCCTCAGGAGTCTTTTTAACAGTTACCAGGTGATCCTCACACACACTAATATCCAGCTCAAGAATCACTGACCTTTGGCCTTGACCGTGGGAATCAACTTATACCCATCCTCCCAGAGACCTATGGGCTATAAAGGGTGGAACCCACCTGTACAAGGATGTACCATCCTTGACCCTGAGACCCCATATCAAATCATGTCCCATCTCTAAAGCCACAGTTGCCAAATGTAGTTGAAGCCCATTAGTTGTAGGGCCTATCTGCAGGTTCAGGAATAGCTAGCCTTGCTAACCCGGCCAGGCGGTAAAGAGGCCTTTGCAGACAGAACCTGCTGATATAACCCTGGAGGGCAGGCAGAGATACCCAGTGAGGCATGGTGGGGAGCAGCTCTGAGGACTTTGCAGGAGGAAGGAAGAGAAAAAAGGAAAGAGCCAGCGGAAATCAGGATCAGGTACCCAAGTTTTCTCCCCTAATCAGCAGTGGGGGAGTAAGTAACTGAACTTTTCTGGGCCTGTTTCATCAGTAATAAAACATAAAAGAAAAACATTTACCTTGCCCACCTCCCAAGTTTCCTGTGCTCCATCTCAGCCACCTCTCCCCATGCCCTCTGCATGTGCTCCCCATAATAAAAGAGTGACTGGGGAACAGCACTCCTCAAGCATGTCCTCCACCGACTCCCATCTCATGCAAAGGAGAAGCCAAAGTCCTATAGTGGCCTAGAGGCCCCTACCCTCTGGCCCTGCGTCCCCTGTGACTTCATCTCCTCTGATTAGTCAACTTGTCCTCTCTGTCCAGCTGCCCAGACACATTCTTTCTTGACCAGGGCAGGAATCCTCCTGCCTCACTGTGTTTGATGTGCCTTCTGCTAAGCACACTCTCCCCAGACAACCAGCCGGCACACTCCCTCCCCTTCTAAGCCTTTGCTCTGATTCTGTCTTCTCTGTAAGGCCTTCCCAGCCACCCCATTAAGATTGTTTCCCCATCAGCCTTCCCCAATTCCCTTCCGTAGTTTATGTTTCTCAATCACATTTACCACCTTCTAATAAACTATATAACTTACTTACTTGGTTTCTTATCTGTCAGGGATGTTGTATCCCCATCACCTAGAACAGCCATTTGGATGGCTGGATGGATGAATAGATAGATGAATGGATGAATGGATGGAAAAAGGGTGGATGAATGGATAAATAGATGGATGATAGCAAAATGAAAAATCTTTCCTCAAGTCAGTGGCAAAGAGTTCCAGAAAACAGGAGAGGACCAGTATTCAAAACTGTGTCCTTGGGCCAAGTCACTGAATCCCTCCAAGCCCAGTTCTCAGAAAGGGCTGGGGATGTAGCCCAGTGTTAGAGCACTTGCCTAGCATGTGTGAAGCCCTGGGCTTAATTCCCAGTGCAAGAAAAGTACAAGAAAGGAACAGAGAGGGGGAGGGAAAGAAAGAGCCAAGAAGAACAAATGAATGAACCTCAGGGAGAGCTGCTGTCCCAGCTATCACCTGTGATAACCAAAATGGAACCGCTGAACTCAGCTCCACCCTCACAGACGTTAGGATCTGAATGGAGGAGATGAGCAGGCAGGAAGAGAGATCCAACCACAAGGGCAAAGTCTCAGTGCCTGAGTGGGGGTGCAGATCCCTGGGGCTCTGAGTAGCTGCTCACGAAGGCACATTTTGGATGGTCCACTGCAGGAGCCCAGCCAGACATGTGAAGTAACCAGCGGCTACGTTTAGGAAGGTGGGAGAGAGCCAGACAGAGGAAAGCCCAGAACAACAGGTTAAGGAGGGCCCCTTGACACTGGCCCCCATGATCATTGGTGAATATTTCTGAAAAGGCTTGAAGACCCTGAGCTGGAAAGAGGTGGAGGCCAGTCCCCTCATCCCGTTTCCCCTAGAACCAGATGAGCCATAACAATCTGCTTTCAGAGCTGCTCACACACTCAGACTCCAGTTTAGGGACCCTGCTATCCACAGTAAGAAGATTCTGTTACTCTGCCCTTCCAGTGAGGGACCTCTGCTACTAGCAGAAAGGTGCTGTAAGAATGGGAACCTCAGGGGCTGGGGTTGTGGCTCAGTGGTAAAGCACTTGCATAGCATGTGTGAGGTACTGGGTTCGATTCTCAGCACCATATATAAATCAATAAAATAAAGGTTCATTGACAACTAAGAAAATATTAAAAAAAAAAAAGAATGGGAACCCCAGCTGGGCACAGTAACACATCCCCATAATCCCAGCTACTTGCAAGCCTGAGGTAGGAGGATCTCAAGTTTGAGGCTAACCTGGGCAACCGAGCAAAATCCTGTCTCAATTAAGAGCTGGGGTTGTGGCTTAGTGATAGAGCACTTGCCCAGCACATGTGAAGCACTGGGTTTGATCCTCAGCACCAAATAAATAAATAAAGGCATGATGTTCATCTACAACTAAAGAAATTTTTTAAATTAAATTTAAAAATAATAAAATTAAAAGGTCTGGGGATGCAGCACAGTTGTAAAGTGCCCCTGGGTTCAATCCCACTGAAAAGAGATCGGGGCACAGCAGGCAGGGGGCAGGGGAGAAAGCTGGGTCTTCTTGGTCCTTGTTCTCTGCATCACACTCCCATCCAGGAATCAGCCTTCCCTCCCTCAGTATCTGCCCCCTCTAACCTGCTCTGCAGCTGAGGCACCCAGCAGGCACCCTCCTCCCCAGGACTACTGTAGCCAGAGAGGCTGCTTCAGGAATCCTCTGCCCCCGTCAGCTGTCCATACATTCATTCAACACTTGCTGTGGGTGTGTCAGAAGAGTTAGTTCCAAATTAGCCACTGGAGCCACCATGGGGCTGTAAGACCAGGGAGCACAAGGGAACAGGTGCCAACTCTGCCCAGCAGAAGACTGTCTCCTAGGAGAAAGACAAGACTAAACATTCAAAGCCAGCAACTGTTAGACAACTGGGTCCCAGGGTAAGGAACTGCAGTATGCTGAATGGTATCTTCCCAGTATTCCTGTCCACCAAGAGCCTGAGAATTTGACCTTACATGGAGATAGGGTCTTTGTAGATGTGATCAATTAAGACGAGATCATAGTGCATTAGGGTGGGTCTTAAATCCAAAGTCCTCAATGTTCTTACATGATGAGGGGAGAACACAGGCAGGGAGAGGCAGAGACTGGAGCAAAGAGTCTAGAAGCCCAGGAACACCAAGGATTGCTGACAGCAACCAGATGCTGGAAGAAGCAAGAAGGATCCTCCCTAAAGCCTTCAAAGTGAGTGCAGCCTTGCCAACACCTTGATTCTGGACTTCTGGCCTCTAGAATTGTGAGAGAATAGATTTCTGTTGGTTGGTTAGTTTGGTTTTGGTTTTGGTGCTTGAACCAAAAGACACATCATCACTGAACTACATCCCCAACCCTTTTTATTTATTTATTTTTTAAAATTTTGAGATGGGTCTCACTAGGTTGCTGAGGCTGGCCTCAAACTTGCAATCCTCCTGCCTTGGCCTCCCAAAAAGCTGGGATTACAAGCATGTAACACTGAACCTGGCTAGATTTTTGTTGTGTTAAAGTCAACAAATTTGTGTCAACTTATTAAAGCAGCCACGAGAAATAATATAAGAACCAACATCTATGGGCTGGGGATGTGGCTCAACTGGTAGTGCGCTCGCCTGGAGTGCATGCGGCCCGGGTTCGATCCTCAGCACCACATACCAACAAAGATGTTGTGTCCGCCGAGAACTAAAAAATAAATATTAAAAATAAAATTCTCTTAAAAAAAAAAAAAGAACCAACATCTAAGCCTATCCCTATGGAATCTCCCCCACATGCTCTCACATTAAGATGGTGTTTGTTGGCTCTAAAGCCCCCAGACCCTGCCCCTACCACCTGGTATCCACATGCTCTGAAACTCAGCTCAAGCTGTCCCCAACCACAAAGCCTCTCCAACAACTGCTCCCCCTTCTCTGGACTCTCAAGCTGCTTATTTTTAGCCCTTGATTCCACCTGCCTTATATGGTTTTCTATTCATCTCATGAGCATGGGCTATCCCTCCTCCTGGGTTATAAGCTCTTTGAGGACAGAGAATCCCAAAGATATTAATGGTCCTGAACAGGAGCAGAAATGTTGATGGATTCCCCTGGTTGTTCATCTCTCATGATATTTGATGAAACTGGCAGCAACTGTCAAGCTGCAGCATATGTTCAACAGTAAGACTATGTCACTAAGGTCAAACCCTTTTAACCCTAAACAATATCTGATATCAAAGAAGATTTTCTTCTTTTAGTCACATAACAGCTCCATGCCATAAACAGGGCAAGTATTATTATCCCTATTTTACTAGCAAAGAAACAGGTGCAGAGAATCTTAAGGAACTTGGTGGTTATTTTATGACAAAACTAGTGCTTGCTCTGTCCTCAAGTACAGGTGTCCCACCAGTTCAGAAAGGAAACCCAGAAAGGAAGACAGGAGAAAGAGATGAGATTGCCACCAGACTTGTGATACAGTCACTGCTGTCCCCAAGCTCATTCTCCTGATCTTTGCCTGTCCAAGGTGAGTGCTCAATCTCCTTGGATACATGGTAGGAAAATAAGTCATCTTCCACCTGATTCTTGGAATAAAGGTGAGCGGAAATGCAGGGAAAACTGAGTAACCAACAAATCAGCTAAGGCTTCTCGTGGACATGGATGCAGGTGTGTAGGGCATGTGGTGCCAGGACCTAAACTCAGTGTAAATCAGATGTGCGTTGGAAACATGTTTTCCAAAGAAAGCCATTCCTTTACCTGTTGCCATCTAGGGAAAATTTATGCAAGGTGACTGGGCTGGCCTGGGTCCTAACCCAGTGGCCCTTGGAGGAGGACCAGGGATAGCAGTTTTGGCAGCAACCCATTGGTGGAGGGAGTGATGGGGCTCACAAACCCCAGGGTTCTCCCCTGGCTTGGTGCTGGGTCAAGCTCCCAGCACAACCCACTTCCTGTGAATCCAGAACTCCAGGCCAGATTTTGCCTGCACCTGCTTGAACTCAGAGTTTTGCAGTCCCTGATCTAGTAGGATCCAAAAATATCTGTGAGGAACTCGGTGTGGGGGGACTAGCCAGAAGGGGAACCTACTGGAGTCTGCTGGGGGCCTAGGGAAACAGCCACTTGGAGAGGCATTCAAGGCCCTTCCCAGCTGGCCCCAACCCATCAGGGTGGCCTTGGCTCCCCTGAACATGAGCCTCACATTCTATCCTGAGTTGGTTGCATCCCATTCCTGCCAGTGCAATCCTTTGAGCTTCCCCACCTCCTGGCTTCCATCACCATCTTCAGATGACGCTGCCTGCGCAAATCATCTGCTCATTCATTAGACATTATTAAATGCCTTCACTGAGCCAAGCGCAGTGCTGGGTTCGCAATACAGTACAACAGTCCCCATTATCTGCAGGGGGTATGCTCCAAGGCCCCCAGTGGACACCTGAAACCACAGAGAATATAGAACCCTATACATGCTGTTTTTCCTACGCATACATACCTATGATAATGTTAATTTATAAATAAGACATATAAAAGATAAACATAACTAATAAAAATAGAACAATTATAACAATAGACCATAAGAAAAGTTATTATACTTAAAACTTATGAATTATTTATTTCTGGAATTTCCCATTTAATATTTTTGGAACATGGTTAATTACAGGTAACTAAAACTATGGAAAGCAAAACCACAAACAAGGGGGACCACTCTGTGAGTGAATTAAACAGAAACATAGCCCCTGTCCCCTCAGAATTGATAGCCCAACTTTCTCAGCCATCCTCTACACTCCAATCAAAGCGTAGGCTGCTGGGGGTGTTAGTTAGATTTTTTTTCAGTGCGAGTCATCTCCCCAAATAGAAGGTCAGCTCCTGGGGGCAGAGACACACAGCCTGTTCCTTCCTGCACCATGTGACCTAGCCAGGACCTTGCAGGGCTGACAAGGGGCTGAGAGCTGAGCCTTATGGGAACCATGCATCTGCCTTTCCTTTCCCTCCTCTCCTATCAGACACCCCACTCCTCTACCTCCCCCAAGTTCCTGGAGCATCCAAGTCAGTCCTTGCACCCTCATACTTCTTTCTGATCACATCCTGACCCTTACCTCATATCCAAGTCCATTCTGCTTCCCTGACCAAAGGGTGAGTTTTTCCCCAAGGACAGCCACATCTCCCATTCTCCAGGACTCTGTGCTGAGCCCCTTGGCACCTGAGGCCTGGCACACAATCCACACTTATTCTGAACTGAAGGAAAAAGGAAGGGTTCTCAAAGCTGTGTAGGACAAGGAACCTGGGGGAAGGAGGTGAGAGGGAGAAAACCTCTTCCTATTTCTTAGCACCCTTGCAATGAACCAGGGGAGCCTACCCTGGCTGGGCAATGTTCCACCAAAATCCTCCTGACCCCAGATTTGGAACTAGATGCAGCGTTAGTCATCCTGCTTCCCTGAATTCCCCACAGCACTCTCAGGAAACACGGGCTCCTGGGAAGGGGTCCACCAAGAAGGTCTCATGCTGCCCTCAGAAATAGGTCATTAGGCACACCAGCCTCAGGGCAGCCCAAGTGGCTTTCCTTCCACACCACCTGGGGAGGAACTGGAGGGCTAGGGGAGGTACTATAAGGCCCTGGGCTAGGAGATGTGAATGGTTGGGTTCCTAGTAGCTCAGGCACTCTAATTCTGATTAAATGAAATTCTGACTTAATTTTATTACTTAACTTAATTATATTCTGATTATTAATTACATAATTACATCCACTTCTGATTTAATTCTGGAACTTCAATTCTGATACTGCCACCCAACTCTGTAACTAGGCAACTCAGCAATAGCTGCTCCAAGGGTGCCTTGGACCTTGTCTGTGAGTAAAACCACCTTCAGGCTGGAGAGGAAAGAGGATGAAACAAGACGGGACAGGACTCCCCAAGTCTGATTTGGTGACACACACCTATAATCCCAGCAGCTCAGGATGCTGAGGCAAGAGGATCTCAAATTCAAGGCCAGCCTCAGCAACTTAGTGAGGCCCTAAGCAACGTAGCAAAACCCTGTCTCAAAAGAAAAAATAAATAAGTAAAAAGGGCTGCATCCAGGCACAGTAGCGCATGCCTGTAATCCCAGTGGCTCAGGAGGCTGAAGCAGGAGGATCTCAAATTCAAAGCCAGCCTCAGCAATTTAGCACGGCCCTAAGCAACTCAGTGAGACCCTGTCTCTAAATAAAATACAAAAAAAAAAAAAAAAAAGGGATGGGGATGTGGTTCAGTGGTTAAGGGCTACTGAGTTCAATCCCCAGTACCAAAAAAAAAAGGGGGTGGGGGGGGCAGCTGGAGGTATAGTTCATTGATAAAGTGCCTCTGGGTTCAACCCCTAGTATCTTTTTTTTTTTTTTTTTTTGAGAGAGAGAGAGAGAGAGAGAGAGAGAATTTTTAATATTTATTTTTTAGTTTTTCGGCAGACACAACATATTTATTTTGTATGTGGTGCTGAGGATCAAACCCAGGCCGCACGAATGCCAGGTGAGTGCGCTACCACATCCCCAGCCCCAACCCCTAGTATCTTAAAACAAACAAACAAAAACTCTACATCATGACAGCACAGCCTGACATAGACTAGAAAGAAGTAACTCTCCAGAAGCTCAGCTAAATCCAATTTGTTCCATTTGCTGAATTGTTCAGACCATTGCCTCCTGCTAGGCACACTAGGGTGGGATAAGGAGACGGGAAACACTAGGCAAACCCAATTGCTGGGCAGATTACACAGTTGGGCTGGCCATGGCTCCAGTTCTCTGAGCACTCACACTCACTCAGGAACAGGTGGAGGAAGCCCCACTCCACAGCTTGGCCCCTTTGTACTCAGGCTTACCTATTGCTTCTGTAATGTGATGTAAGAACTGGGTAAAACCTTGCTCACCAAAGCAATGGGCAAGTCCACCTTAAAGATGCACTCTTGGAGCTAAGGTCTTCTGGATCCTCTAAAACAACATCTGAGAGAGCAATAGTGCAAGCTGTTGAGCCACTGGCCCTCCACCGGAGTGAGCCAAGCCGTCCTCATCTATACATCTTGCTAGTAGGAGGGAGGATGGGGCAGGTGCCAGTGTTGAGGAGGGAAGGGAGCCACCCAAAGGAAATACACGGATCACACAGAGTAGATACAAAGTCTGAAGGCTGGCTGCTCAAGTTCCAATGCTTGCCTGAAAAGATAGATGAGAGCAGGGCCAGGGGCTCTGAGGAGCCAGGATTTCCTGAAAATCATAAGCCCCCCATCGACGTGCTCCTCTCACTTACCTGCCTCATCTCTAGGGTGCCCCACTGCTGGGCCATGAGAAGGGTATAGGCCTTACAACTAGGAAGACACCAAGGAGGGCTGAACCCGTGTTCCATCCCACAAGAAAGAACAAGGACAAGGTCAACCTCTGGCTAATTCAGGCATGTGCCTCCCACATCAGTTTCCACTTAAAAATCTAATCACCATGGAGTCAAAATACTGTGCCTCACCCACTGTAGACCCACAGACATTAGTTGAACACTTATCTTAGGCGACAGAGCCTGGAAGCTAGTTTTGCCCTCCACTCTAAGGTGTCAGCCAAAGGGGGCAGACCCCTGAGCATTCAGGGATTGAGACACTGACCCATGGCATCGCCTTCAGCCTCCTCCTTCAGGTATCACCTGGTTCCTCCCAGCAGTGGATAACAGGAACTGGGCTCAGCCTCAACATCATAAACTTGGGGCAAGAGGTCTCCCTTTCTTTTCTTTTTTTTTTTTTTTAAAGAGAGAGTGAGAGAGAGAGGGGGACAGAGAGAGAGAGAGAGAGAGAGAGAATTTTAATATTTATTTATTTTTTCTTAGTTCTCCGCGGGCACAACATCTTTGTTGGTATGTGGTGCTGAGGATTGAACCCGGGCCGCACGCATGCCAGGCGAGCGCGCTACCGCTTGAGCCACATCCCCAGCCCCAAGAGGTCTCCCTTTCTACCTCACAAGATTCTTAAGAAGATTAGACTCATTCCTCCCTCCGTAGCCTTCCATGCCCTCTGGAGAAATCCCCAGTGTAGACCAGGATCCACACCCGTGTTCCCTAGTTTGGCTTGCTGGCTGTCATGGGGCTGCAGAGCCTATCTCTAACGTATGCTGCCCACCTGAGGTCTCCCCAGTGCTTCTCCCCAGAGCCATGATATGTTCCCCATTAGACCTTCCTCGACCTTTCCTACCCTCCTCAAGTGTTCCGAGCCTTCAGTCACCTGGCTCCCATCTCTTCTTCATTTCCTTCCATCTTTCTCTCTCCACAGAATCCTTTCCTATAGGCCCATTAGCACTTCTCTAGTGTTGAAAAATTTCTCTACCTCTGCAGAGTGTTACTTGTCTTTATCCCACTCAACTGAATTTTTTTTAGAGAGAAAGAGAAAGAGAGAGAGAGAGAGAGAGAGAGAGAGAGAGAGAGAAGTTTTTAATATTTATTTTTCTCGGCAGACACAACATCTTTGTTTGTATGTGGGGCTGAGGATCGAACCTGGGCCACACGCATGACAGGCGAGCGCGCTACCGCTTGAGCCACATCCCTAGCCCCTCAACTGAATTTTTAAGTCTTTTTTTTTGTGGGGAGCGGGATATCAAGGATTGAACCCAAGGTCACTTAACCACTCAGCCACATTCCCAGGACCCTCCTTTTTTTAGTTGTAGATGGACACAATACTTTTTTTATTTATTTTTATATGGTGCTAAGGATCAAACCCAGTGCCTCACATGTGCTAGACAAGGGCTTTACCACTGAGCCACAACCCCAGCCCTCCCAGCCTATTTTATTTTTTATTTCATTTCATTTTTGAGACAAGGTATCCCTAAGTTGCTCAGAGCCTTGCTAAGTTGCTGAGGCTGGCTTTGAACTTGTAATCCTCCTGTTTCAGTCTCCCAAGCTGCTGGGATCAGAGTCTTGTGCCACCATGTTCAGCCCTTTATGTCTGCCTCCACGTCTCACTAATTGCTCTTAAACCCCTTATAATATGTCAGTGACCTCAGGTTGTCGAAAGCAACACCATCTCTTCCTCGACATCTCTGTGACATTTAATCCTGTGGAACACCCCTTCCTCTAGGAGACATCCTTTTCCTAGCTGCCAAGCCACTGTCTCTTCTTGGATCCCCTCCCATCTTTCTAAAATCCATTTATTATCCTCTTCCTCTTCCTCTTCCTACTCCTTAAGTCCAGTTTCTTCCAGGACTAGTCTTCAAATCTCATTCTTTCTCTGCAACAGCTTCCTCCGTTTCTGCCTCACTCTCATCTTCACCCAAATGAATCTCATGTCCAGATTCCCAGGTCTGACTTTCCTCCTAGGATCCAGGCCCATCTTTCTAACCACTCTGAAATATCCCCATACAGGCATCCCACCAGCACCTGATGTTCAAAATAACCCAAAATAAACTTTTAGAATCTGTTTTCTCTCTTACACTCCATGGTGTCTTCTTCTGGCAAGATTGTTCTCCAATAACCTACATAAGCCTGTCAGGACTCCTTTCCCCGCCCTGGCTCATCAGGTTGGGAAGTTCATCTGATTCCACCCCCGTTCTCTGTTGAGGTTCCCCCTTCTCCCTGTTCTCAGCCTTGCCCAAGTCCACACCACCACCCTGCTTAAATTCCTGGCATGTCTGACCAATCAGTTTCTTCTCATCCCCTCTGAGACATTTAATCCTGCTCCTTCCACCAACAACTGTGTATTTTACCAGAGCCCTCCCACTGTCCACAGAATAAAGCTGCCCTTCTCGGCCTACCAGTCAAGGCCTTGCACTTCCGCCCCAACCTCACCTTCCAAATAAATTTCCTGCTGCCTCACTCCCATCTGCCCACCCTCATCCAAGACAGAACAATGGTACATTTTCCTGGATCTCTTCAGGTCCCCATTCTTCTGATTCCATGAGTTGCCTCATCCGATTCCCTTTACGTGGATTTCCCTTCCTGATGTTTCCCTATGTCCTTATCCTACTTTCTTCAAGGCCCAGTTTCATCTTTACTTTCTGACCTGCTTAGCCCAAGAAAACCTGTCCCCTTCCTTCAGCCCACCTCACTTTTCCAGTAGGAGTCCCTACTTAACTGTAAGCCCACCAAAAACAGAATACCTATCTGCATTCCTCTAGTCCCATATATGAAAACAGCAGCAACCCAATAAATATGGGATGAGTCCCTAAAATGATGAAATGCAAAGAGGTGTTTGAAGGAAGGGCTTGCATATCTAAGCAACATTTACCTGCAAGGGCTGTGCCATGGGAGATCTGGATTTGTTTCTGGAGTAGGAATGTGCCCAGGAGAGAGAGGTAAGCCTGGGTGCTCCATCCCAGTGTCCCACAGCAGTGGACCCCACCCCGTCCCACTCCTCCATTCATGATGGATGTTCCATACAGGATGCACAACATCTAGCCTTGTCCTTGTTCCTTAAGCCAGAAGCAGAGGCAGCCATCTTCCTTCTTTGTCCATACAGGTCAGGCTCCTTCCCAGTCCACACACCAGAGTGAGTACCAAATGGCCAATAGTATGCAACCGGACCTATCTGGACTTCAGAAGGGAATAAGGGGGCAAAAGCATTGGCCAAGGCACAAAGAGACCTGAACCTCAGCTCTAGCCTGCCATGGATTTTCTGTATGGTCTTCACTGTAACACTAAGATATGGGACAAAATCATCATTTCTTAAACTTCCATTACATGGGCCACCAAGCAAGGTGTCACTCTTTTGCAGGGGGGATGCATCCATAAGTATATCCTGGTCTACCATTCCAGACTCTGTGTGGGAAATGGGGGACTAGATTATGCTTTTAGGGAGCTGAAAGGGCTTCTGGGGTCTGCTCTCTCCCCAAGACCCTGAGCTTCTCCCTTCTTTCAGCAGCCTCCCCATGGTGGATGGTGGAGTGCCCTGTTGAGGTGACAGGAATGAAAACTCCTCCTGGAAATATCTCAGTTCGGGGAGGGCTCCTAACATTCATACTGTACCCTTGTCTCTTTAGGAGGGACACTTTAGTCCTAGGACTCAAAATGGATACCCTCAGCATGCACAAATTCCTTGCTATTGGGATGCAGGGGGGGGGAGCCAGAGCAGTTTGATGGTCTACAAACCAGGGCTGGGTGTGAAGGAGGATGAAGGATAAATGGACACAGAACCCCCATGTCACAGATCTCCGTATCAAGCAACAGGAGGGACAACAGGAAGCAAAAGTGTACTAAATGAGCCTTCACCAATAAATATTAATGGCTTAAATCCAAAGAAATACTTTCTGGGCACCACCTACCTCACCCCACTTCCATGGAATCAGAGGAACAAAAGCATCACTCTCTTGATCTCTTGGGAAATCTCCCTCAGGTGACCTTATCCACCCCAGTTTCATACCCACCCACAGGACAGGTTTGTCAAAGAGACAGAGGACAGAAGCAAATCCTGGTGGGTGAGATCAACACTGCTGGACATGCCTCTGTCACTGACTCAAACAAATCTGTCATTTCTCTGACCTTCCTTACCGTCTCTGGATAATGAGATCATCAAGCTATCTCTAGGGTCTTTTCCCCCTGTCCTTGAGCAGACCTGTTCCATGACCCAGACCATGGGGGAACCCAGATAGTTACAAGGATTAGGGAAGCAGGTTGAGGGTGGAAACCAGGATGGTGTCTGGTGACAGGGCTTTGCTACTTCATCTGAGTCCTGGCACAGGTGGAAGAGAGAGGGATGCTTGGTCTCCTGGTAGGTGATAGGGGCTGCAGAGCCAACCACCCTAGTCCAGAGCGACACAGGGACACCATAAGTAGAAAAGAAGGCAGCATGCATAGTTCCTACCCTTTGAAATGGGCAAGAAGGGGCTTCTATTGCCATCCAGATGAGAGCTGAGAGAAATGGGAGGGAAATACACAGTGGGGGAGTGAGAAGAGTTCAGGGACAAAGACAGGACTTTTGGCCAGGATAGCCCAATTCTTGGGAAAATCAACCACAAGGAAAGACTTGTCATTATGGAGGCCTGGGGAACCACCTGGTGGCTTGGATGCTCCCATAGGCCCAGGAGAAAGCCACCTTTTGACTAAGCAATCTACAGCTGAGGCAGAGTGGTGATAAGGTGAGCAAGAACAAGGAGGAAGGGGTGCTTCCACACTGGGGGACGTGCCAGAGGAAGAGCACAGCACAGGGCCCAGAAAGGAAACAGCACAGAGATCCTTCCCACAAAGCATTTGCTTATTCCCTGAAGCAAGAGCCCCCAGCATGGCCTATGGAACATCACAGATGCCCAGTTCCCTCAGTGGGAGGAAAGATGAAGGATGTCCGTAAAAGGCTAGTAATTCCTATGGCCCTGCTATGTGGAGGCCCAGAGGTGGCAGCTGGGGCTGGGCCTCAGAGGAGGGGCTGCAAAGGGGAGGGGGTGGCAGTGGCTTGGGGCTCAGGATCCAATTACATAGCTGTTTCCATACTTAGCCACCTGACAGCCGCTTGGAATACTCACCACTCTAGCCACTGCAGCCCCGCAGAGCCCAAATTAACTCAAGGGCAGACAAGGGCAGGGCCCAGCAGCATGTACTATGGCCGAAGCCCCCTGCGGAACCCCTAACCCCCAGAAGAATGGCTTTTGCTGCTCTTGATCTCTGCTCTTTGCTGGGATGATGCCCCTGCAGCCCCCTGTTCTCAGGAGACAGAACCTCAAAGACTTATAGAGACAGGAACCCGGGTCCCCACAGTCCCATGTGCAGACATGGGTTAAAGGCTGAGCCTGGACACAGTGGGAGTCCTAGATTCCTAGGGGGAATCCCACAGCCCCTCCCCAAAGCATCCCCAAGGGGAAGCTAGCCCCTGGAGTCTTAGGAATGAGAGGTGACAAAATGATTGGTGTCCCCTCTATAGCCTATAAATAACCTCCATGCTGCAACCCAAGCCACCGGCTCTGCCTCACAAAGTGCTGAGATGTCAAAGGAAAGCCGAGCATGCAGAGCTGAGCCCCTTCCTGATGAAAGCCCCTGCCCCTCACAGAGGATCTCATCCAAAATGGGTCCCCCTCCTCATTGGACTCTGCATCTAATTCTATTTCCAGCCCAAATCCTAAATCTATATCAAACCCTATTAAAAAACTCCAAATTTATCCCAGTTTGCAAAATGATCCCCAACTTTGCCCACAGTGTCCACCTCTGTCTTCAGTCATGCAAACCCAGGGCTCTAGCCAGAGCCAAGACATTTGCCCTCTCTCCCACGCAGTGGGAGGATAACCCAAATGACCTCCAGCTCCAATCTGTTATTTTGTCCATCTTGGAATCTCCTCCAGACTTGATTTGTGGAGGTCTTCTCTCCCAGGTTCGGCCATCCAGGCTCCTCTCTCTGACCCTGGCCTAGTTCTCAGGCCCATCTGCCTCTCTTACTTCCTCTGTCCTCCCCCAAGCCATCCTATCCCCCAGTTCACTCTAGCACCTTGCTTCCTCCACAGCCCAGACCCCAAGGAGAAGGGTAATGACAGTGACACCAGAAAGGAGCAAAGCTTTGCCACTGGCTCTAAGCCCCCACTCCAGGGAACAGAAAACCTCAGGGAAGCATCTGGGGTACAGCGGGGTCCACTTGTGTAGGGAGGCGTACCTGATTGTCCTGAGAGCAGGAGCGAGGCCAGGAAGCAGCAGAGCAGGAGCAGTGCCCTCATGGTGACTGCCAAGAGAGCTCAGCTGCTGCTCGCCTCTATTTATATGGTGGGTATGGGAGGCAGCAGCATGCAAGGGCGGGGCGGGGTGGGGGGCGGGTCACACAGTCACTGGGGCAACTGGGCAGACGTGATGAGGAAGAAGTCCAGACCCCAACAAACTGCTGCAGTTACTGTCCCAGCCTCCAGGCCCTGGAAGGCAGGGTCAGGGACTGCATTTTTTTCCCCTACCCACAGCAGCCCTGGGATCGTATGAGATGGAATGAGGGAGACAAAGTGGGGTATCCCTTGGGCTTAGGTCCAGGAGTTGGAAGGCCCCAGGACTTGCTCTAATTTGATGTAAAGTCTGGGGCAGGTCAAGGCCCTGATCATGCCTCCAACTGAAGAAGCTGTAGGGCAAACTAAGAGATTCTATTTAGGGGCTGGGGATGTGGCTCAAGCAGTAGCGCGCTCGCCTGGCATGCGTGCGGCCCGGGTTCCATCCTCAGCACCACATACCAAATATTAAAAAATTCTCTCTCTTTCTCTCTCTCCTCTCTCACTCTCTCTTTAAAAAAAAAAAAAAAAAAGAGATTCTATTTGATAGCCACTGATACGCATTCAAGGGAATGTCCAGTTAAGGAAAGCCTGTGACATCTGACCTTTGAGGTCCACGGCTGGGAGCTTAACCTTCCTGGGCCTCTGTGGAGAGAGAAAGTGCTGAGCAGAGGGAAAAGGGGGACACTGAGAGATATGGCTGAGGACACTGAGATATGGCTGAGGACACTGAGAGATCCATCTCCAATGGGTAGGGGCTCCAGAATGTTACGTCACCTCTGCAAAGTCTTCCTAAGGGAACATGATGGTCCAGAAAGCCAGCTGTATGAAGCCCTAGGACAACAGACACTGGCCTGTCCGGCTGGAGGGGACAGTGTCACCATGAGGGGAGGCTGCAGAGTCAGCCTGGAGGAAAGGAACTAAAACCTAGGTATGTCAGGCACTAGAACTTTATTTAGGTATAATCAATACACAACACACAATTCACCTTGATAAATTCTGACGTGTTTAATTGTGAAGTGATTAATACAATCAAGATAAGGAACAGATTCCTCACTTCACAGTCCCTCCTGAACCCTTCCCAGGCAGCCACTGACCTGCTTGTTATCTATATATGTTGGTTTGCATTTCCTAAGTATTGCTATAAATGGAAACATACTATGTCCTTTTTTGCTGCTCCTTTCACTTGTCATAATTTTTGAGGTTTATTCATGTTGTATTAATCATCTGTTCTATTACTGACTAGTCTTTCATTATATGGTCAACACAATTTGTTATTCATGCACCTGAGGACAAACATGTGGGTTATTTCCAAGGCTGGAATATTAAAAATAAAGCTGCCAAAGGATCGCGTTGTAACTAGTGGTAGAGCACTTACCTAGCATGTGCGTCGACCCAGGTTCAACCATCAGTACTACAAATAAGTAGAAAAATAAAATATACCCATGAACATTTGTATACTATCAATTTACAGATATATGCTTTCCTTTCTCTTGGATAAATGCCTTTAAGTGGAATGGCTAAATCATGAGAGTTCCTAGGCACCCGCTCTACCACTGAACTACAACCCCAGCCCCTCTCACTGTAGTTTTTTTTTTTTTTTAAAGAGAGAGTGAGAGAGGAGAGAGAGAATTTTTAATATTTATTTTTTTTTTTAGTTCTCGGCGGACACAACATCTTTGTTGGTATGTGGTGCTGAGGATCGAACCCGGGCCACATGCATACCAGGCGAGCGCGCTACCACTTGAGCCACATCCCCAGCCCCCTCACTGTAGTTTTAATTTGCATTTTCCTATGACTAATGACATTATGTTTTTTTTTAAATTTTTTTAGTTGTATATGAACTCAATGCCTTTGTTTTTGTTTTTATGTGGTGCTAGGATGGAATCCAGTGCCTCACACTTAAGGTAAGTGCTCTACCACTGAGCTAAAACTCCAGCCCGAACATTGTATTTTCATGTGTATATTTGCCATCTACTTCTTCAGTGTTTTTGATGAAGCGCCTCTGCATTCAGTTATTACAGAATATTGTTTTATTTGGTTTTGAGAGTCATTTATACATCCTGGATACAAGTCCTTTATCAGACATGATTTACAATATTTTCCCCTAGTCTCAATTGTCTTTCCATTTACTTAAGTGAATTTATATATTTATGAATATATTGTGGTAGAAATCGAACTCAGGGCCTCACACTTGCTAGGCAAGTGCTCTACCACTAGGCCACATTCCCAGCCCTTAAAAGTCATCCAAAGAGAAGTTCACCGAACATGGTGGTGCACGCTTATAATCTGATGTAGGAGGATCCAAGTTTGAGACCAGTCTGGGCAATTAAGCAAGATACTGTCTTAAAATAAAAATTTCAAAAGGGTGGGCATATAGCTCAGTGGCATAGAATCCCTGGGTTCAATCCTCAGAACTACAACAAAGCAAAACAAAAATTGACCATATATGTGAGTCTACTTCTGGACCATATCCTGTTGCATTATCTATGTGTCTATTCTTTCACTAAAATGTTGTCTTCATGACCACGACTTCCCACTAAGTCTAGAAATCAAGTACTGTGGATCCTCCAACTTTGCTCTTTTTCAGAGTTCTAGACAGACAAAATTCTAGTTTTCCTGCATTTCTATATGAATTTTACAATCAGCCTGTCAATCATTTTAAACAGCATTCTTGGATTTTAACCGAGATTATAATGAATCCAATAACATCAGTTTAAGTGACCAATTGTGAAGGTGGATTGCTTCCACTTGGTTAGGCCATGTGCCAGTTGTTTGCTAATGTGCCAATCTAGATGTTACTGTGAAGGTATTTTTAACATGTAAAGATCTTGAATAAAAGGGCCTGGGGTTGTGGCTCAGTGGTACAGCACTCACCTAGCACGTGCCAGGCCCTGGGTTAGATCCTCAGCACCACATAAAAATAAATGAACGAATAAAGGTGTGTGTCCAACTACAACTGAAAAAAAAAAAAAAAAGATCTTGAATAAAGGAGATTACCCTCTATAATATGAGCAACCTCATACTGTTAGTCAAAGGCCTTAAGAGAAAAGACTGAAGGTCCCCAAGTGTGGGAGGCCAACCTTACGGGTGACTGAGTTACACTCCCCAGCTGGGCGCTGAGGCGCTCAGTCACAGAAATGGGTGTGTCTTGCTACAGCCCCATGGGTGAAGCTATGCTCACCTGTTCCTTTGTAATATAACCCCTTGCCCTGTTTAGGATAGAATCTTCCATGGAAGTGCCTTTTGTGTGTCCCCTCCTCTTACTGTGCCCTTGGGTGTGGCCTACCCAGGTGTCAGTCAATCTGCTGACAGTGGACATCATGAAGATAGACTCAGCCCCCTGAAACCTGACCCCTTGCCTCATTTGAATAACTTCTCCTCAATAAAAGGGGTCAGCCGTGTTCTCTCTCTTTCTGCAGACCCTTAAGGTCAGAGGAGCTGTCACAGCAACCCCAAAGAAAAAGGTATTTGTGTCTCTTGTGTGGTTATTTCGTGCAGCCTGGTTAGCCCAGTTTAACTAGAGTGACCCCTGAGCCTTTTAGTCGCGAGAACAGAAACCTGGCACCCAAGGATGAAGGAATTTTACCTTGAGTGTGGTTTTAGATTCAAGACAACACCAAATCTCATTGGAATTCCGAGCCTGTCAGCATCCCTTGAAATTTTCAGACTTGCCAGCTTCCATGATCTTTTAAGTACATGCCCTATTGGCTCGCTTCTCTGGAAAACTCTAGCATATCAATATGAAATCTTCCAACCATGGACATGGCTGGGGGGAGGATCTCACAATAGGGGAGGAGGAAGAGTCAATCATGGAAAAGAAAAGGAACTAAAATGAACTCAGAGTAAGTGACACTAGTATGTAATTTTCAGTTAGTGCCTGTCAAAAGAGCTGACACTAATGAAAAGTAAATTTACAAATTTACTTTTGTCCTTAAAAAAAAAAAAAAAGTAGCCGAGCACAGTGGCACACTGTAATCCCAGTGGCACCTGTAATCCCAGAGGCTCAGGAGGCTGAGGTGGGAGGATCATGAGTTCAAAGCCAGTCTCAGCAACTTAGTGAGTCCCTAAGCAACTCAGTGAGACCCTGTCTCAAAATTACATACAAAAAAGGGCTGGGGTGCTAGGGTGCTGGGTTGTGGCTCAGAGGCAGAGTGCTTACCTCACACATGTAAGGCCCTGGGTTCAATCCTCAGCACCATATAAAAATAAACAAAAAATATTAAAAACAAAAAGGGGGCTGGGGATGTTGCTCAGTGGTTAAGTATCCCTGAATTCAATTCAATTCCCAGTATTGGGGGGGAAAAAAAGGTAAATGAAGCACCTCCTCTCTGCTAGGTGCTTTACATGTAATGAAGGCGGGGGGGGGGGGGCTGTGTAACACATCCTTAATTTCACATGAGATCAGGGGTCAGGGAGGTGAAATGACTGGTTCAGTATCACCAACAAAGAATAGAATTGTCTAGATTTGAACCAGCTCTAACTTACACACCTGTGGCTGCCATCTACCCACGTGAACACACTGGAGAAGACAGGAATTACCATGTCAAGGAAAGGAGGTTCAGGACTATGGGGAAGTGTGGGTAACATAGGAAACGCTTAAACTAAAGGGTCAAAGCAAGCCCCAAAAACCCAAACCCAGGCAACAAAAAAAGGGTGAGCCCAGTACTGCCCAGATGAAGTTATACCTGCTGGGGTTTCAAACAGATTGTTGCATTCCCATGTTCACACCAGCACCATGAACAACAGCCAGAAGTGTCCATTGGCAGATGAATGGATAAGCAAATGTAGTCAATCCAGGCAACAGAATATTATTTAGCCATAGAAAGATATCAGACTCTAACACATGCTATAACATGGATCAATTATGCTAACAAAAATAAGCCAGACACAAAATACTGTGTATTGGACACAAAGGACAATGTATTCATTGGGCTATGTATTCATAGGGCTACTAAAACAAAATACCATGAAACACACAAAGAAATTTTATTGTCTCACAATTCCAGAGGCCAGCAGGCTAAGATCAAAGTGTCAGCAAGTTTGGTTCCTTCTGAGACCTCTGTCCTTGGCTTGCAGATTGTGCTTTCTCCCTGTGCCCTCTGTGTGTCTATCCTATCTCCATTTATAAGGAAGCCAGTCAGACTGGATTAGGGCCCACCCCAATGACCTCATTTTACCTTAGTTACCTTCTTAAAGGCCCTATCTCAAATACAGCCTCATTCTGAAGTACCAGGATTAAGGTTCAATACATGAATGGGAATGGGGAGCGGGTATGACACAATTCAGTCCATTCCATACAATTGTTATGATTCCATTTATTTATTTTTTAAGAGATTTTAAGTATTTTTTTAGTTATAGATGGACACAATATCTTTATCTTATTTATTTATTTTTATGTGGTGCCGAGGATCAAACCCAGTGCCTCACGCGTGAGAGGCAAGTGCTCTACCACTGAGCAACAACCCCAACCCCATTATGATTCCATTTATATGAGGTACCTAGAATAGTCAAATTCAAAGATGGATGATGATAATTATACACTGTGAAAGTACTCAATGCCACTGAATTGTACATTTTAAATTACTTAAATAATTCTATTTTATATACATATGCATATATATGTCTATATACACACATGTGTATGTGTGTAAACACCCAAATATATATGTATACATAAATATATAAAATTTTAGTGTGTGGCAATGGGGGTTGAAGCCATTTCACAAAATGCTAACCAAGTGCTCTACCACTAACATACATCCTCCGTCTCCCCATCCACTCTGTTGTTGAGAATCGAAACCAGGGACACTTTACCACTGAGCTTCATCACCAGTCCTTTTCATTTTATTTTTGAGACAGGATTTTGCTAAGTTGGTTAGGGCCTCACTAAATTGCTAAGGCTGTCCTCAAACTTGCAATCCTCTATACTCCTGAGGTGCTGGACTTAACAGCCATGTACCACTACACCCAGCTCATCCTCAAAACTTTTTTTTTTTTTAGTTGTAGATGGACACAATATCTATCTATCCATCTCTCTCTCTCTCTCTCTCTCTCTCTC
This sequence comes from Spermophilus citellus, assembly GCF_964194105.1. Taxonomy (NCBI): domain Eukaryota; kingdom Metazoa; phylum Chordata; class Mammalia; order Rodentia; family Sciuridae; genus Spermophilus; species Spermophilus citellus. The sequence goes on along the minus strand of NC_138187.1, from coordinate 5,679,812 downwards.
TCTCTCTCTCTCTCTCGTGCCTGGGATTGAACCCAGTGCCTCACGCATGTGAGGCAAGCACTTCACCACTGAGCTACAACCCCAGCCCCATCCTCAGCCTTTTTAAATTTTTATTTTGTGTTTTTTTTTTTTTCTTCATACTGGAGATTAAACCTACCAGGGCACTCTGGAAGAGTATCTTCCTAGTATACATGAAACCCTGGGTTCCATCCCCAGAACAACAAAATGAGCATAAAATAGGATAAAAGGTTCTGTCTGGAAAACAAGAGATTAAAAAGGAAGACAGGCTCAAATGAAAGTGAATTATTGAAATCCCAGCAATTTGGGAAGCTAAGGCAGGAGGACCACAAGTTCAAGACAAATCTGGGCAATTTAGCAAGACCTTGTCTCAAAATAAAAAATGAAAAGGGCTGGGGATGTAGCTTAGTGGTAAAGGGCCTTGGGTTCAGTCCCCAGTATCACAGGGGAAAAACAAAACAAAAAAAACAAAAAACAAAAAAACTCTTGAATCACAAATTCTGAAACAGTCCTCACACAGCCCTGAGAATCAGTCACCTAACATCATCCTCTGCTGCCACCACCTCCTAGTTCCAGAAGCTCCCCTTTCAGAGCTCAGCCTCTACACAGAAGCACTTGGTCTGAGGGTCCCAGGCCATTTTTAGAAGCCATCCATCCCACACTTGCCTGCTCCTGACCACCTTGGGCTGAAGCTCCTTGAGACAATCATTGGATGAACAGGGAAGAAACACATTTGAGAATTAAGAGGTGTGTTGCCAGAGAATAACCCTATACCATGGCCATTCAGAACCCACTTTCAATGCCTTGAAACAGGGGATGACCAGCTCTCCCCTAAGGGGCCAAGCAGTAAAAGGTTTAGGTTTTTTAGGCAACTGCAATTCCTTAACTCTGCTCTTTTGCAAGAGCAATCACAGAAAATAGAGATGAACATAGACATGGATGTGTCCCAATTAAACTTATGAAACAAGCAGTGGGCTAGTTTGGGGCAGTGGTTTGCAAGAAACCATTTGTGAGTTAACTAGGAGGTGGTGGCAGCAGTGGATGATGTTAACATTGTAATGTTCTTTGGTAAAGGATCACCTGCATCAGTGCTTTACACATTGGGTTTTCCTATGTGTGGCTGAATTGAATGGGGGTTAGGGGTCTGGATGGGTGGAAGGTACATTTTCTTGGAGCAAAGGGACAGTAGGTTTGTGAGGGGCTACTATAAAACTGGGTCCGGGGCCACGTTCTAGGACAGAACATAGGAGGCATTTTTAGAAGGGGAAAGTAGTACCACATATCCCTGGAAAACTTTGTCCTATGAAATAAGAGGGCTGGGGATGTGGCTCAAGCGGTAGCGCGCTCGCCTGGCGTGCGTGCGGCCCGGGTTCGATCCTCAGCACCACATACCAACAAAGAAGTTGTGTCCGCCGAAAACTAGAAAATAAATAAATAAATATTTAAAAAAAAAAAAAAAAAAAAGAAGCCTCAGAACTGGAAAATCAACACCATGATCACTAACATTTATTTGGAAGAACAGACAGCTTGTCTTAATTGCTAAATGTTCCTTCTATGTGGTTCCTGAGGGCAGAGCCATGTTGGATTGGCAAGAGCTACACACCAGATACCTCAAATCAGTATAAGATGTTTAGGTTTAACTGCCAGCACAGGAACAGGCTAAGTACCCTGTCCACAGCATAGACCAGGTGTTCTGGGAGGGGTACTGAACTAGAGCCTTCCTTCCCTCCTTACCTGAAAGGCTGAGTCTGCGGAGGCCTTTGGGGCAAATGTCTTTCTTCTAGGGGAGTGCAACAGTTTGAATTTATTTTTTTTTATTTTTATTTTTTTAAAGAGAGAGTGACGGGGGCTGGGGATGTGGCTCAAGCAATCTCAAACCCCTTAGGTGATCTTACCTCCCACCCCAAAGCCTCTGTCCTCTGCTGCCAGAGGCTTAGCATAGTCTTGTAATCACTGGTTACTTTTCTGCTGAGGCCAATAACCATTGCTAAATAATGCACATTAAGAGAAAAGACTGGGGGCTGGGGATGTGGCTCAAGTGGTAGCGCGCTCGCCTGGCATGCGTGCGGCCCGGGTTCCATCCTCAGCACCACATACCAACAAAGATGTTGTGTCCGCCGAGAACTAAAAAATAAATATTTTTTTTTTTTTTAAAGAGAGAGTGAGAGAGGGGAGAGAGAGAGAGTGAGAGAGAGAGAGAGAGAGAGAGAATTCCCAATATTTATTTTTTAGTTCTCGGCGGACACAACATCTTTGTTGGCATGTGGTGCTGAGGATCGAACCCAGGCCACACGCATGCCAGGCGAGCACGCTACCGCTTGAGCCACATCCCCAGCCCTAAAAAATAAATATTAAAAAATTCTCTCTCTCTCTCTCACTCTCTTTAAAAAAAAATAAATAAAATAAAGAGAGAGTGAGAGAGGGAGAGAGAGAATTTTTTTAATATTTATTTTTTAGTTCTCGGCGGACACAACATCTTTGTTGGTATGTGGTGCTGAGGATGGAACCCGGGCCGCACGCATGCCAGGCGAGCGCGCTACCGCTTGAGCCACATCCCCAGCCCCACGGTTTGAATTTAGATAGTACCCCTCAAAGGTCTCTTAAACAGTGGCAGTATGGAGGTGCTATAAACCTTTAGGAGTTAGGGCCTAGTGGGAGGCCTTGGGTTATTGGTTGTGTGCTCTCAAAAAGGATTGTGGGACACTACTGTACTCTGCTTCCTAGCTCAACCCAGAACACTCATGCCCTCATATACTCCCACCATGATGTGCCACCCTTAGCCAAAATGACAAACCTTCAATTAAACCTAAAGGATCATGAGCCAAAATAAAACTCTTTGGCTGAACATGTGACTCACTGGTAGTACTCTTGCCTAATGTGTGCAAGGCTCTGGGTTTGACCCCTAGCACCACAAAAACAAAACAAAAAATATGATAACATATTACATAATAATATATAATAAATATAAAAAATAAACCTTTGCTTACATCATAAGTAACCTATTTTGTTATAATGCTGCAAAGCTGATAGAGACCCTCCCCAAATCTACCACACATCTCTGTTTCCTGAGCTCAGGCCTGACTGGTTTCTGCAGGAAGCACATTCCTGGGTCTGTCTACTTCTAGTCCAGCCCATATCCTTGTCTCAAAATTATGTGCCATGTCCAGTGTCCCTGCACATGCTAGAGTGGAGTAACAAGAGAATTATCCAGCACGTGGTAACCTTGAGAAAAGTCACAGATGGGACAGACTCTTGGGTAGCTCAGAGTTGTGAAGGAAAGGAGGGTTCTGCCATACCCTGTCTCGGACATTTCAGTGGAGGTCTACTAACCAATTACCTCTTTTTCCACTTCATTTTCAGATGGCTGCTCTTCCTTAAGTGCTCCTATTAAGGAACCACCATATCTTCTCTGGTGGAGAAAACACCTAGGGCAAAGCTTGGAGACATACACCTGAGAGAATGGGGAAAATGGGTGGCCTCTCAGTAGTAGAGTAGTAGTCAAGTTCACAGAACCACTGTGAGGAAAAAGCAAGATGCTAGCAGGACAGTTATTTTAACTTTTCACTGAATTACAACCAGCACACTGGCAAGTACAAGAGCCAAGCGTGCAGCTCCATTAATCAGCACAAAGTGCAAAAGGGCAGGGGATGGTGGAGTGTCAGGTGGGTAGGCAAAGTAAAAGGACACAGGCCCCTTTAAGTGGACCTAGAATGTTAACAGTCCTCGCACACAGTTCCTATAGCCTGCTCTCTCTTTGGCTGTGACTTGCTAGATCAATCCATATCTCAAACATTCCTCAATGGTCTGGGAAACCTGGGCTGGACCCTGACAACTCAGGCAGCATTTGTGTTCAGATAGGTTGCACATTTAGTATGGAGTATACTAAGCAGGCCCAACAAGTAACCCTCATTGAAAGGAATGTCCCTTGGGGCTGGGGATGTGGCTCAAGCGGTAGCGCGCTCGCCTGGCATGCGTGCGGCCCGGGTTCGATCCTCAGCACCACATACCAACAAAGATGTTGTGTCCGCCGAGAACTAAAAAATAAATATTAAAAATTCTCTCTCTCTCTCTCTCTCTCCTCTATCACTCTCTCTTTAAAAAAAAAAAAGAAAGGAATGTCCCACTTATCTTGGAAACTATACATTATCTATCTCTAAGATAGGACCCAAATTTCATGATTGCAGTAATCTCTTCCTCAATTACTCTGACAGATACACATGTAGCATGTTTAAATAACCCCAGTGATAAGGAGCTCACCACCAGAGCAGCCACTCTGCTGTTGAATACACTGATAGTCTTAAATCAATCATAGTGCTGTAACTTTCTCCACCTGCCAGCTCAACTTCCCACCAAAAAGAGACATAGCTCCTCCCCTGATGGCAAGCATCTACCCTTCAACCCGCAGTACCAGCCCAGCCTCAATGGCATTTCTTTCTCCTACAAAGAAACAGTAGAGTCAAGCAAAGTGGCATACACCTGTAATCCCAGTAACTGGGGAGGCTAAAGCAAGAGGATTCAAAGTTCAAGGACAGTCTCAGCAACTTAGCAAGACCTCATCTCAAAATAAAAAATACACCAGGCATGGTGGCACATGCCTATAATTCCAGTGGCTTGAGGCTGAGGCAGGAGAATTCCAAGTTGGAGACCAGCTTCAGCAACTTGATGAGGCCCTAAGCAACACAGCCAGACCCTGTCTCAAAATAAAAAATAAAACGGGGATGTGGCTCAGTGGTTAGGTGTCCCTGGGTTCAATCCTCAGTACCAAAATAAATAAATATAAAAAGGATTAGAGATGTAGCTCAGTGGTAAAGTGCCCAGAGTTCAATCCCTGGTACCAAATAAAGAATTCCCAATATGTGTTAATTCTCTTTGTATCCAGAATATTCAAGAAGTCATTGCCTCCTACAGGGCAGATGATAATAGGAGAGACATGTGAAAACAGCCAATCTCTGAGGTGCTCAGAGCACCTGCAACCTTATCCGATCATTTGCCTGTTGCCTACGTAATCTTGAGAAAGTCCACTAAGATAGGCAACACCCTGAAGGAACCCTTAACTCAGACCCCCTAATTCAGGAAACTTTGCAGCTGTCACTCCTAGCTCCTTTTCAACACTAGGGGTATGGTAAGGAGAGCCAGCCTGAGGAACTCACTCCTTTGTACAGTTGCCAGATTTAGGGTTTGTCTTTCTTGAAGCCCCCAGTCCTACCCCCTCCTCTTAGCACACGTTCTTGTCAATCAACAGAAGAAACTTGTGATTCAGCAGGGCAAGAAAAGAGTAGAGACTAAAGCACTAAAGCGGAGGGATGAATCTCACCCCAACTTGGTCAGGGCAAGCAGAACTCGAGTGTGAAAAAGGCAAATGCTACGTTGCCAACAGCATCAAGGAAGCACACAGAAGCAGCTGGGTACAGGAGGGACAACAGGATGGGCTAAGGACAGCAAAGCAGCCAGCTCCAAGAGGCTGCTTGAGGATTTGCATGTGCTCTACATACTGGTCTTGAGCCAGGTAAGTAGTCAGCACTAAGGAGGCCCAAGGTCATAGAAAGGGACCCCTCTTCCACCGGGCATCCTCTTCCTTCAAACATCTAACAGAGCTGGGGCATTGCTCTCCTGCATGGCCAAAGACAATACCAAATCATGGCACAAGAGTCCTTATGCTATACCAAAAATGTATACAGATAGCTCCCAAGAATTCACAAAATACAATGTGCAAGCATGAATTGGAAGAAGCAGAAGAGAAACAGGAGGGACAGAAAATGGAAACATTAGTAAGCCTAGTGGAAAAATAAATGACACTATATATTTAAGTCCCTCACATGTATGTAATTTGATCATTTGCCCAATGCCCAACGTTCTTAAAAATAAGAACAAAGATTTCAAGGGAAAGAAGGGAAGGGGAGGAGGCATGGGGGTAGGAAAAATGTGGAATGAGATAACATCATTACCCTAGGTACATGTATCATTGCACATGTAGTGCCACTCTACATTGTGTACAACCAGAAAAATGAAAAGTTGTGCTCCATTTGTATTCAATGAATCAAAATGCATTCTGCTGTCATGTATAACTAATTAGAACAAATTTTTAAAATTAAAAAAAAAACAAAGATTTCCTGAGATGGCCAGGTGTGATGGCACGCTTCTGTAAATCCAACTGCTTGGGAGGCAGAGGCAGGAGGACTGCAAGTTTGAGGTCAGCTTAGGCAATTTAGCAAGACCCTATCTCAAAATAAAATTAAAAAGGTTAGGGAAGTAGCTCAGTAGTACAGCATTTAGCCAACATGCATGGAGCCATGGGTTCAATGCCCAGTATGAAAAAAAAAAAAAAAAGAACTGTTGTAAAGAGGACATGTAACACCCCTTGACAACATTCTCAGGAGACACAACACATTTCCCCTGAAGCTTATCCCTAACAGAGACCCTAAAGTAGGCTTGGTAGGACACCAGGAACAAGAATTCCAGCCCCTCTCCCAAAGAAACACACCAAAGAGGGTCAAGCGTAGGCTCAGGGACAATCTGAATTGCCACTTAAACCAATTCATATGTTGTGTGTAGGAGAAAAAAAACGACACAAGCCATTTGAGGGACAGTATTTACTAAAATGGAGTAATAATAGCCATAAGTTAGAAACAATTCAAATGCCCATCACTAGGTGAATGGATAAGCAAACTGTGGAACATTCATACAATGGAATAGTACTTGGCAATAAAAATGAACAAAAAACGATGCTGGGCCCAAAGTGCATGCCTGGAATCCCAACAATTCTAGAGGCTGAGGCAGGAGGACAGGAAGTTCAAGGACAGACTCAAAAACTTAGCAAGACCCTGTCTCAAAACAAAGTAAAAGAGGTTGTTCAGTGGCAGAGCACTTGCCTAGCATGTGTGAGGCCCTGGGTTCAATCCCCAGTACCAAAAAAAAAAAAAAATGTTGCCGGACGCAGTGGCACACACATGTAATCCCTGCAACTCAGGACTGTCTCAAAATAAAAAACAGAAAGTGCTAGGGATGTGGTTCAGTAGGTAAGGGGAGGGGGGAATGTGCCAGAAACAGCTCCGTGCTAGAGCACCCCTGGGTTCAATAGTACTGCACAAAAAACTGCTGATTATACACAAAAACACAAATGAATCTCAGAGACATTATGTTGGGTAAAAGAAAACAAACAAAAAGCATGGTTTATATAAAGTTTTAAAATAGACAAAATTAATACATGTTGACAGAAATTATAATCATCTTGACATCCCACTATACCTACCAGAATGCCTGAATTCACTGTCGCGATCTGACAACGCTAAGTGCCGGTGAGGATACCAACCCACTAGAACCCTCCTACGTTGCAGGTGCATGCATAAAACCGGCGGACGCCGCTAAAGCCAGTCACACAGCACGAGTGTCCGCCCCGGAGGGAGCCGGGTGAAGTTGCGCAGGACATCCCCCCCTCCCGTATGTGGCTAATCACTTCAAAGTACGAAATGTTTAAAAGAAAAGGCATTTGCGAGACAGTGGCAGGAAGAAGGAAGGGGGCTTCTCGGGCTTTGATGGGACTCTCGCTACAGTCGTGTGTGTGTCCGGTTTGTGAAAATTAGTAAGCGTCCAACTCTGAACACGGTACACAGTTCACCCACAGGGACGCTTTTAAACAGGTGCTGGGGCTCGGGGGTAGGGCGTCCTGAGCATGCGCCAGGCCCTGGGTCCAATCCCCAGCACACCAAAAAAAAAAAAAATGGGTGCTGCTCAAAGTTGCACTGGTCACGTCACTCTCACCCTAGCTCCCCCGCTCGAAGGCCTAAAACCCCCGCTTCCCGGCGCAACACGGTGGCCCGCGTCGGCCGCCGCCACGCCCGCGCTCCAGGAAAGGGAAGGCGCCCCGACGGCTACGTTCGGACTCTCGCCACACGCCGAGGTAACTGCGCCGGATACTCCGAACGAACTAGGTGTCTTATGAAAACCCGTGTCACCTGTTTCTTGACTGTTTTACGGTGACTTGACATTCTGTCACTCGTGAGAAGGCGCGCCCGCTGCCCGGAAACACCCTTGGGCGCAAGAAGCTGGGATACAGCGCGCTTGGACGCTCCCGGGCGTCCACGGGCCGGACTTGCGTGAGAGCACCGGCGCCGGGCGCGGGGGCGGGGCCAGAAGAGCGTGCTGGCAGGAACGCGCTCAGGAAACCCCGCTCCGGCGTCTAAGGCGTGCGCGTTGGCGGGGTCGGGGAGGAGCTATTCCGGGAAAGGGTGGGGCCTCAACCGCGCCCTCGACTTCCGTTGCCTGCTGGGACGCGCGGCGACTGGTCGGAGAGGAATTTCATTGACCCCGCCCCAAGCCCCGCCTCCCGTCTATGGAGCGGCCCACAGGGACCGGAAGGAGGCGGAGCCTCCGTCCTGGCCCGGTCCGGGCATCCTGGGCCCACAGCGCCCTCTGTTGGTCCTCTCAGGAGCTGCGTGGACCCATTGGGTCTGCTGCCTCACACCTGGCTGGAAAAGGTGTCTCCACCCGCCTTAGGAAGGGGCGTGCCCGCCCAGGTCCCAGCTAAGCCCCATCCCTCAGGGGCGCTCCTACTTCATATAAACTAGGCTGAATGCAGTCAAAAAGAGTGCAGGAAGCCAGGCTCAAAAGCCCACATACTGTATATTTCTCTTTTTTTTTTTTTAATTTTTTTTAAGAGAGAGTGAGAGAGGAGAGAGAGAGAGAATTTTTAATATTTATTTTCTAGTTCTCGGCGGACACAACATCTTTGTTGGTATGTGGTGCTGAGGATCGAACCCGGGCCACACGCATGCCAGGCGAGCACGCTACCGCTTGAGCCACATCCCCAGCCCGTATTTCTCTTTATATGTCATTTTTGGAAAAGACAAAACTGTACTAGTAGAGAATAGATCAGAGGGGGTGCCCTGCTGTGTTGGTCACAGAGGGGCCTGGGGGAACCCTGGGGATGAGCGACCAATCCACATCTTGATGACGGTCACCCAACTGAACGCCACTTGTCAGAACTCGCAAAACCAAAACCTAAAATGTTAGTTTTACCGAATGTAATTATACTTTTAACTTTTTTTAACTAAAACGAAGCTGGGAGCAGTAGCACACGCCTATAATCCCAGCTCTCTGGGAGGCTGAGGCAGGACAGCAAGTGGGAGGCCAGCCTGAGCAATTTAGGAGACCCTGTCTCAAAACACAAATAAACAAGGTTACAGATGTATCTTTATGTATCTTATGGTAATGCCCCTGCGTTTAAGCCTCAGCACCACAAAACTAAAAATCTGAGACTGGTGCTGCAGGGGCCGGGTGGAGAGGGAATGGGAAGTGACCGCTTAACAGATAATGGATTACTTCTGGAGTTTTGGAATTTGGGAACTTAGTAGGTTGTGTAACATTGTCAATATATAAAGCCCTTGGGATATCATTACCTCTAATTTTCAAAAAGGAAACAGACTTAAAGGAAGTGGCTTGTCTGAGAAGAGTATTGGCAGACCAAGGCTAGGATCTGGGCACACACTCACCACACCACAAGAGCATGTTCCATTCCCTTCTACAGATGAGGAGACTGAGGTTCAATGGAATTACACAAGCCTAGGAACCCTGAACACCCGTGTTCTTCTCCAGAAGTTAGGAAACTGTGGCTCACTTGCTCTTTCCCCTTACCCACAACACCACCCTCCATCTTTGCAGAATACCCAGGGAATATGGGGATCCCAAAATCTCATGACAACCCACACACAATGTGGGTATTATGTTCACAGTCCCCTCTGGAGTTGGGGGTCCTACTACTGGTCAGGTAGCCTGGTCTAGGTCCTCAAGACAGTGCACCCCAAGAGACACAGAATCTAAAAAACAAAGTACAAACTTTATTTGTTTCTTTACAAAGGCACAGTGGCCTCTTGGTTTTTCCCCCACTTTTTAACAAAATATAATAGCTTCTCCTTGGACACAAAGACCTCAAAATTGTTTTAAAAAAAAACAAAAATAAAAACAAAACCTAAACCAAAATAAAACCAACAACAAACAAAACAAAGAGAGAGAGACAAAGACATTCTGGGGTTGAGGATGGGACCTGGAGGGAGAGGTGGGCTGGGGGATGGAGAGTCCTGGTGCTGAGATGGGGAGGGGGAAGGGAGAAGGGCAGCAGCAAACCCCAACCAAGAAGCAACACAGACCCCCGGGCCCCCAGAAAGCCCGACCCAGTCTGACCCCCAACCCATGTAAGTGCTTAAGGAAGAAATATGAAAACCAAACAGAGGGAAGGATTGAGACTGACAGGCTCTGGGGAGGGAGGAAATACCTTGGGGTTTCGTTTGATTTTCCCTGTTCTTAAAAACACGTTCAAATGAAAAAATGTTTTTTGGCGGAGAGAGGCCAGGCACCTCAGTGTCAGCGTCCCCCAGCCCCCAGGGCCGAGGCCCAACCCTGGGGTCCCAATGCTCCCACACGCTCTGCAGCACCCCAGCCCCGGGACCTTGGCTTGGGTGGCATCATTCAAAGGTTGATTTACAGTATTGAAAAAAGAGGTCATAAAAGAGACCCAAATGACATCATAATTTTGTAAAAATTTCTCACTCATTCACCCACATTTCTCCCTGTTGCTGCCCCGGCCCCCTCCAGCCCCCACAAGGGAGAGGAGGGCTGGGGGTGGTCAGGGAAGCTCTCCATCCCCTAACGGCTCCTCCCGGCTCTGGTCCATGGCATCACTGTCTGAGGCCTCCGAATCGGAGGCTGTGTCGGAGGTATGGGCCTCCGGGCAGCTGCGGACTGGCTTCACAATGACCGCTCGCCGCTGTTCCTCCTCCAGCTCCTGCTTCTCCTGGGTGCCCTCGATGTGCTGGATTGCCTGTGCAGAAACAGGCCACTGAAGAAGCTCTGCTGGAGATGCCAGCCAGCCAGGAGACAAGGGCAGACCTCAGCCAGCCATGACCTCCCCCAAAACACATACCCCAGAACTGTCCAGAAATAAACCTGGCAGAGGGGAGTGCTGCCAGAGTCCAGGAGGAACAAACTTTAGAAACCCCCACCTCTGTTAAGTTGAAGAACCCCTTCCCAGAACCCACAGTCCCAGGGCTGCCCCGCAATGAGCATCTCTCACATATTTATGCATTCTAAAGTCTGCCTGCTAGCTCATTAAAGGCCTTTGTTACTATTGCATTCAGTGTGCTGGGTTTATGGGCAACTAAAGGTCTGGGGGTACAGAAGGGTTTTTTCCTGTTTGGGCTTTTTTAGATTATTTCATTATTAATTAACTAATTTCCTTATGCTGCCCACAGACTTATAAAAGGTGTGAGGACAACCCACCCAGCCACTGCCACCTCTACCTCTATCCCAAGTTCTGGGAAATGGAAGTGAGAGAATGTTCTGGATCAACTCAAAAACTGCAGGAGCTTGGTAACCAGGAGGCTCTGAGCCCAAAGGAGCCTCTCTGCAAAATCCATGACAAGGAAAAGAACACAGTTCTTTTGCCAGGCCACTCTCCAGTTCTCTGTCCCCAGAGACACAGGGAGGAGACCTCCCCAGGGGCATCTAGACTTCACCCAACCCAAGCCCCTCTGGCTCCTCTTCCATTTTTTCTAACTCCCCTAAAAGTCTCTTCCCAGAGGTCCCCCCACAAGCTGCCCCTTCCCCAAGCCCAGGTACCTGCACAATGGTGTCCAGATTTTGCCGGGAAGTGGACACAGAGTTGATGACTGAGGAGGGGCCCATGGTGACAACATTGATGTGGTGGGAGTGGGGGGGGGCTGGTGCTGGCACAATCACTGTGGGGTGGTGCGTAGGGGCCGGAGGGGGCAAGAGCTGCAAAACAGAAGCCTTCAGTCTCTCCAAAGGCCCTTCCAGCCCATCACCCTCCCTTACTCATGGGGGGTCCTGTAGTTTGGGTCTTATTTGCCCCCCCAAAGATCTATGTGGTCCCTGGCGTGGCACTACGGCAAGGTGGTGTGGGCTCTAGTGGAGGTTTATAAGTTACTGGGTGGGGGGGATTCCCTTGAAGAAGATAGTGGAACCCCAGGGCATTTTTCAGGGGGCCCTCCCAGAGCCTCCTGCTCACCTGGGTCCGCAGGTGCTGCTGTTCCCGCTCCAACTTCTCCTGGTGCAGCAGCCGCACCTGCTCCTGCTGCTGCTGCAGCTGCACCTGCTGGGCGATCACCTTGAGCTTTTCTGGATACATGTGGGCCTCAAGCGAGCGCACCTGCAGGTGGAGCACACAGCAGTCAAGAGCAGGCCAAACCAGCAGCAAAGCAAGCCATTCACTAAACCCTCAAGCCCAAGCACAGAGCAAGCCCCAACCCAAAATCCTAGCCCTCCTCAGCGTGAAGACCAAAGTCCTCACCAGAGCCCACCAGGCCTCTTCCCCCTCCAGCCCTTGGGCCTTCCCTCCACCTGGAGCACCCTTCTCCTTTCTGTGTCTGATTAGCTGGTTTCCATGTAGAACCGGGGAGTACCCCTGGAGAAGTAGGTCAATCCCCTCCTGATGGCACAGCTCTTCTTTTTTTTTTTTCAGGCTTTTTTTTTTTTTTTGGTTTTGGCGCTGGGTCTGAACCCAGAGCTTTATATGCTAAACACATGTGCTGTCACTGATCTATACCCCAGCCCTCGGTTCCAGACTAGGACTGATTCCCCTCGCCCCCACGCAAAAGGTGGCCCTGGAGGGTAGGGCCCTATCTGGCTGTTCTCCATTCCTAAGACTGGCACAAAGCAGGTGCGCCCGTAAATACCTGCTAAACGGAAGGCGCCAGGGCAGAAGAGACCACAGAATCCATCCTCCGCGCCCGCGGCACCGCGCCCGGCCGGCAGAGGGCACTGCCTCACCTGCTCCTCCAGCATCATGCGCACCGAGCGCTCCTTGTCCAGCTGCTGCCGCAGCTCAATCATCTCCCGCCGCAGGTCCTCCGCCTTCTCATCCTCCCAGATGTCCGGGGAGCCAATGCCCTCGTCCTTGTCCTCTGCCCGCCGCCGCTTCGGAGATGAGCCACTCAGCTCCTAAGGACCCCAAGGGGTTGGTGAGTGTGCTGACACCCCCATACCACGAACACCACCATGGAGATGGGCTCCACTGCAAACCCCATGGAGCTGCCCAACAGAGATGGACCCACCTAGGGAGCCCATTTTGCAAATCCAACAACTGGCCAAATGCCTTCCAGAGTCCACTCCACCACACAAAACGGGAAACTGAGGCCCTGGCAGGAAGGCAAGTGTGTGAAGTAGGCAGGTTGGTGGACAAGATGGGACCTGCTGCTGCATCTGCATCCCAGGCCAGTGGCTGGGTCCAGGCCTGCCCATGCTGAGGTGAGGGAGCCAGGAGGAGGGTGCTGAGGAAAGGAGGCCCCCTCTGGGTACCTGAATGAAGCGCTTGAGCTGTGTGTTCTGCTGCAGGAGCCTGGTCTTCTCCTGCTCCAGGGAGAAGATGTACTCTGCTGTCTGCTGGAGAATAGCTGCCTGAAGGCAAGAGGGAACAAAGTCAATGTGGTATTTGCCCAAGCCCACTTCCCTTCCCAACCACAGCCTGCCACCGACTCCAGGAAGCCCTCCCTGCTCACCTTGCTGAGCTTCTCTCCATCTGTGTGGGGGATGAGGGTCTTGAGGGACTGGAAGCCTGCGTTGATGCTCTGCATGCGCCTCCGCTCGTTGCTGTTGGCAATCTCTCGCCGAATTCGCCTCTCCTGGTCCCGCTGGGTCTCGGGGGTCAGTGGAATGTTGGCAAGGCTGCCAGGAAGGACGGGGACAGGTTCAGGCTAGATGCAGTATTAACCCCACCCCCAGTGGACCTATCTTCAAATTCATCTCCTGAGGGCCCTAGATGTAACCTGCATCTCTGCCCTGCTGCAAAAAGAGGCCAGATCACACAGATGCCTACCCGCCAGCAGATCACCTAAGATGACAGAGAGGTGCTCCCTGGACAGCTGGCTTCAGGCAAGGGCAGCCTGCTCCAAACCTAACCCTTCCCTGGCTTTCTTCCTGGAAAGAGGTGTCCTCCAGATCAGAGGCTCCCAGACACGTCTGGGTATCAGAAACACCCAGGAATCTGGGTGAGGTAGCACACACCTGTAATCCCAGCTATTCCAGAGGCTGAGGCAAGAAGATCACAAGTTTGAGGCCAGCCAAGGCAACTTAGCCAGATGCTGTCTCAAAATCAAATTTAAAAAAAGGGCTACGTAGGGATGTAGCTCAATGGTAGAGTGCACGCCAAGCCCTATGCGCGCGCGCGCGCGCACACACACACACACACACTACTACACAGGAGTTTATATACTACAGACCCCAGATGCCAGCTCCAGTATCTAGCTAGGTCTGGGTGAGGCCCTGTAGCCTCCATGGCTGTTCCCTGTAATTGTGAGCAGGTGGACCCCAGGCCACAATCAGAGACACTCCTGGGACATGTCTGAGCTCCAGGCGGTGCATCTGGACCATCTCCTTCAGACTCAGCCTTTGCCACCCCAGGACTGAGAAAATGTTCCTCCTCCTCCCTTCCTACCCCTACAGCCGTGTCTCCAGCTATACTCCCCTAACACCCCAGTCCAGCCCCAGCCCTGCAGACTAAGACTTCACAAAAGATAAGATGGGTACCACTCATTCCACAGAGGGGACACCAAGCCAACAATCCCTAGGACAGTTCTCCACAGAGCCCACCTACTCCAAAAGGCAAGCCCACTCTGTGCCAAAGAAGTGAGACTCCCCGCAGGCTGTGGGCGACGTTACTGCCTGGTGCAGGAGCAGTAGCCAGTGGGGTGAGAGAGAAGGCAGCCAGGAAGGGGGCGAGGCTTCGGGCACTGGAGGAGGCAAGGCAGCAGGGGAGCCTGTGGGCCTGCGCCACTGCTCCCGAGGGGTGGGCCTGTGTGTGGCCTGAAGGAGGCATGCCCCACTTCCCGGCCCTCCCCTGCAACTCCCCCACCCCACCCCGCCTGATGGCTTCCAGATGCTGGGCTCCTAGCAGAGGCCGCCAGCCCCACCCAAAGCCACAGCCTGGCCTCTTCCTGAGGGGCCCTCCCAGGGTGACCTGTTTCAGGTCTTAGCCAAGGAAGCTTGTGCTCCTGGGACGGGGGAATAGGGAAAGGTCTCTGTGCAGCACTCATCAAGGTCAAGGAGGAGCCTGGTCTAAATCCTTTGCTGTGACTTGGCCTTTGTCCTTATCCCCAAAAGAAAAGGAGCTACACAGCAGCCCAGGGGAGAACACAGAGGAACAGACAGAAACAGTCAAGGCCTGTTCTGCCCCACCCAACCTGCCCCTTTTGTCCCACCTCAGCTCCCTGAGGGCCTCTGGACACATCCCTCCCCTTCCTAGGCCTCAGCTTCCTCTCCCAACAGAGGGTGGCCAGCTAGGAGTTAGCTCCCCATCAGCTGCTGCTGGGTCTGGGGGCAAATCAGCCCCTTCCTGCTTCTCCAAGCCAAGGCCCCAGACATCAATGCCCAAAGGCCAGGGCTGAGACCCACCCAGAGCCCCAGGGCGCAGACCCTTCACAGGGCCTGGGAATGTCTGCACTAGGAAGGGAACCACATCCCTCCCTTTACAGATGACGTTCCCCTTCACTCAGGGTCCAGAGTCTGGAAAGCCACAGTTCTAGATCAGACAGCTGAACATCCATCTCCCTGTCTTCAGGCCAGGGTGCCTCCCTTTTTCTCAATTTTCTGCCCCATAATGGGAGTGAGAGGGTGTCTGCAAAAAGAAAAAGAGCAGGGCAGAAGCTGAGGCTCAACTGCCCTCAGAGCCTGGCCCCTGGAGGGCTTAGAATAGAGGAATGAGCAAAATACATTCTGTATTCTTCATGTAATGTGCTGGACACACTTTGCTAGCATTTCTTCATTGAATTGTCACAGTTTTCCTGAGTCAGGTGACCTGATGGTTCCCATATAAAGAGGAAGACAGAGAGTCTTGGAAAGGGACAAGTTATTGCAAGTGGTGGAGCTGGGACCCCAAGCAGGTATGGAGCCATGGGGCAGAACAGGCTCTGCATTATCCCCACTGACCAACAGGGAGCAGTCATCCATGTAGAGGGCTACGCGCTGGATATGCCCATGATCAAACAGCCAGACCAAGGCACAGCAGGCTCCTGCAGACACCCCACCAGCTGCTGGTGCCCTCTATGGACTGTTCACACCCAGCCCAGGGCAGCTCAGCAAAAGGGGTGTAGCTGCAAGAACAGTGCTTGTGTTCCTGCCCTCCCCCAATGAGGGGCCAGGCCCACAAGAAGTGACTTGCCCAAGGTGGCACCTGGCAGAGGATGAAGCAGGGTGCAGTGGAATGTATGTTCCTGCAACTCCCTGCCCAAGTCCCACCATGAAACTCAGCCAAGGGAGCTGACCCTCAGCCTCTCTATACCACCCCCACAGGATGCCTCCTAACTGGGGAGCTCAAAGGAACCCATAGAACCCTGGTCCTGAAAGGCCCAACCCCAAAATTCCAGAAGGAAGAGACCCTGAGAGCCGTGGCCCATGTCAGCCCCTCCTCTGCACCAGAAGCTGCCAGTCCAGGTCCTCCAAATGTCCCATTCTGCCCACTCCCTCCAAACCCATCAGTCCAGCCCCCTGACTTGGGAACCAGCTGCTTAACTCCAAGAAAAGAGACTTCCCCTCAGCTACGGCTCTTCATGTAGACCTGAATTTGCCACCAAGACTCTCAATTATAATTCATCTGAACAGCACCACAAGTACCAGCTTAGAACTGTTTAATGGACTACTTGCTAACCAGAAGTTCTGATTTGTGTGGTGTTATCTAACCAGGAATGCTGACTGGTGGAATGCTGACCAATCAGGGCTTCTAAATGCTGACCAACCCAAGGTTCCTACTGATGAAAGATGGTTAACTGTCATTTCCAGGAGATACGTACTGCATAAAGTGGACCTTCCTAAAACTGCCTGAAAGTTCCTTACAGCTTTTTCTGTGTGTTACAGAAGTAAGCTCCATTCACAGTAACCAACCATATGGTAAAAGTCCCACTACCGGGTAGGGTTGAGGCTCAGGGGCAGAGCGCTTGCCCAGCATGTGTGAAGCACTGGGTTTGATCCTCAGCACCCACATATAAATAAATAAAAAATAAAAGTACATCAACAGCTAAAAAATATATTTAAAAAAAAAAAAGTCCCACTACCTTCCCCAACTTCTACTCCTCCAGGTGGGCAGAGAGGCCACTGGCAGCAGGTAGCTCTGGCTTCTTCTCCCCCTCACCTCACTGTCCTCTCACAGCCAGTCTGATGGGGCTGACCAGGGCCTGCTTCGCTTCAGGAATAAGGCAGGACACTGGGCAGCCAAAGAGTCAAGGTGTAAAATTTGGGCAGCAGGCTTGGGTGTCAAGGGCAGGGCTGCTATCCCTCCTACAACAGTGTCCTTAGAAATCTGGGAAGGGGCTGGGGATGTGGCTCAAGCGGTAGCGCGCTCGCCTGGCATGCGTGCGGTCCAGGTTCGATCCTCAGCACCACATACCAACAAAGATGTTGTGTCCGCCGAGAACTAAAAAATAAATGTTGAAATTCTCTCTCTCTCTCTCTCTCTCTCTCTCTCTCTCTCTCTCTCCCCCCTCACTCTCTCTTTAAAAAAAAAAAAAAAAAAAAGAAATCTGGGAAGACGGGCAGCAACCCAACCAGATGTTCAGGGACAATGGTATACTCCGCACACCTAGATCCCTGACCAGTACGTGCTCCCCCTGCCCAGTCTAAGACCAAGTATCTCCTATCCCCTCAACCTGACTGCCCAGTTCCTACCTCCAACTGGTCACTGAGAACTTCATTTCACAATCCCCTCAACTCATACATCCCAGAGTCACTTAAACATCCACACAAAGGTGAGGAAGTCCACACAAAAAACAGGAAGAGGGGAGAACCTGCCCACCAAGGATGCCCAAGGCACTCTTACTTCTCTGTCTGCACAGGTCCCACTGCCTCTAGCCATACACCCCTCTCCAACCTACCACAGCCAGTCCGCCACCCTCCTGGGTTCCAGAACACAGGATGCCCAAGCTGCTCCAGGCAGACATTCTGCCCCCACCTCACCTCCCTCCAGCTCCTCCAGCCCATCAGAGGGAACCCTGCATTGGGTTCAAGTGTCACCTTCAGCCTAGCCACCTGCTGGCTGTGGAACCACAAGCTGTGCCACTGTGTCTCTCATACAGCCTCTGTCTACCCCACCTGTAAAACGTGGAAATACTGCCTCATTTCACAGGGTCATGGTAAAATGTAAACGAGAGAGAGCTGGGCATGGTGGCACACGCCTAGAATCCCAGCAACTGGCGAGGCTGGTGCAGGAGGATCGCCAAGTTCAAAGCCAGCCTCAGCAACTCAGAGAGGCCCTCAGCAACTTAGCGAGACCCTGTCTCAAAAAATAAAAAGGGCCGGGGATGTGGCTCAGTGGTTAGGCACCCAATCCCCAGTACCAAAAAAAAAAAAAAAGAAGAAGATAGAGAGAAGTATGGTGGCAGACGCCTGTAATCCCAGCAATTCAGGAGGCTGAGGCAGAAGAATTGCAGGTAACTTAGCAAGACGTTTCTCAAGAGATCAGGGTGCTGATCAGTGGTAGACCCCTGGGTTCAATCCCCAGAATGAATGAATAAATAAATAAATGAGAAAGAACATAATAGGAGGATAACAGGATTCCCTGTTTCCCAGGGTTTGCACCCAGGTGTCCAGAACATCCCGTGGCTCTCTCAGGGGCCGAAAGGACCCTTTAGCACCAGTGGTCAGGTCTTATTCACTGCTGTATCCTCGGTTCCAGCATCTAGCTGGGGTTTCTAAATATAGGATCAGGGACTCCATAATCCAAAGCCTTTAATTTTCTCTAACTCCCTGCCCCTCCTTTTTTTTTTTAATTAGGAGCATTTACTTTGTTTATTTATTTATTTTTATGTGGTGCTGAGGATTGAAGCCAGTGCCTCACACATGCTAGCAAGTGCTCTGCCACCAAGCCACAACCCCAGCCTTTTAACTCCCTTTTTACAGGCACTTTTTTAAAGAGCTTACAAAGAGAAGGCCACCTGCTCTTCAGAGTCTGAATGACACTGTAACAGCTTCCAGACACTTTCTCAGAGGTGTTGCCTTTTTCCAAGGCTGAGGATCATTAGACAACAGGTCCAAAACCTCCAGGCAGCACTGTACCCTGCAACCCTCTCTCTCCGTTTGGCCTGGGAGACAGAGGAGAGGGGCAGGGAAGGCTCAGCTAGACAGAGATGAAGTGAAGTCCTCCAGCCTGAGAAGCAAATTCACCCAGCCAGAAGGTCAGTATTCCCATGTCACCCTGTGGCCCCAGGTGAAAATGAACAAACCTTAGAGGCCTTGACTCTTGGCCCAGTGCACAGCTGGTAACTGCCTAGAAGAGGGTCAGGCTGAGGACTTGTGCACCAGGAAGCAGGCCCTGCTACCTCAAGCACTGGGTCTGCCAAGGCTCATACCTCCTGGTGGTCTGCTGGCCTCCTTCAAAGGGGGACTTAGGACAGAGATGGAGTGAAGCCAGAGTCTTAATAGGCCCCAGAAGTCTCAACCAAAGCCCAAGCATGGCAGTCAGAGGGTCTCACTGCCCAAGACTGCACAGGTCAGAGGCCGAAGGAGTCCTCTCAATAGTTTGGAATTCAATCCCACCTCCACTGCCCAGCCCAGCTACCAATAGCAAGTGGAAGGGCAGGCCTCTGGGATCAGTGTTGCAGACCCACCTCCACCACTTGGTCTAGCCAGCCTCTGTGTCCTCATCTTTACAAAGGAATCAGAAGACAAGGAGTCTCAGAGGAAGACTATGACAACTCAATGAGAAAACCCTAGCAAAGCGACTTATTACTGCTGGACCTTTTCTAAGGCCACCCTTCAAGGTGGCCCTGCCAGCTACCAGACCCATTAACTGGTATTGACTGTGAACTTGAGAAAGATGGGAGGCCTGAGGCGGGGCGTGTGCCTGTGCAGTGGAGTCCACTGGCCTGGGATACACCATGTGGGCTCCTCCTCCCTAACACCCGGCCCCGCCTGCCCGGGCGGCAGAGCACGTGGCTCCAGCTTTGGGGAGCCATTTGCTTCTGGAGCAGCACGGCAAGAAAAAGACTGCAGGTCCCAAACTTGTGCGCACTGGAGAAACTCCCCATCTCTGCGCGCATCCCTGGCTGGCCACTCGGGGTCGACAATAAGCAGATGTCCGGGCCCTGCCATCAGAATTACAGGCTTGTGCATTCTAACGTATCCAGGGTGATTCCACTACTAGTGGCCAGCGAATCCTTCACCCTTGGTAAAGGATAGATCTGGGGCAACCCAGAGCCAAGCTTGCAAAGCGACTTCTATGGAAGGCTGAGGACCCTGGGCCATCCACTCGGCTGTGACCAGACGAGCGATTTTGGTTTACCGCTGAGGGAAGGATCCGGGGATGGGAAAGTTCACGTGCGGAGAGGGGCGGCCTTGCGCAGCCAAGGCCACCCTCAGGTGCCGCGTACCTAAAGGCCTCCCCACCTGGCCTGCCTTGCCCCCACTGTAAGCAGAGGCTGAGCTTTGTGCGGGGAAAGCGTGGCCTGAGAGTGCCTACAAGTCCCACAATGCCGCAACAGCCGCGCGCGGAGAACTACAGCTCCCGCGAGGCCACGCGCGCACAGGCCCGCCTACTCCAAGAGGGCTGCAGAGTCACGTCCAGGCCTCGCTAGTAAACAGCGCCCGGGCGCGGGCGGGCAAGCGAGCGACCCAGCAGTAACCAAGATGTCCAGGGCCGCGGCGCTTCTGCCCGCCGCGCTGCCCCTCTGGGCCCGCCCATCCCCGCAGCCCCACACAAGCATGCCCCCGACCCCGAAGCAACTCCGCTCTCTGCAAACACGCACACCACCCGGCTCCCCGCCCCCCCCCCGCGTCCGGATCCGCGGCATGGCTGCATTGTAGCTGCCCTCGCCGGGGCTCCACGCGCGCCTGGGACCCCCCCTCCCAGTTCCCTTGGAGGGGGGCTCTGAGAGCACAAGGAAGCAGGGAAAGGAGGAAGCAGCCGCGAGAAGGGGGGAGGAAGCGAGGGAGTAAAGACACCAGCACCAAGCATGGCCGGGACTGCTGCAGAACCACGTGGGTCTGTTTGCAATTTACAAACGTCGCGACTCGCCCGCCTGCAGGGGACAAAAGTGGCTGGGGCCGCTCGGGGTCCCCACGTTCTGAGAAAGGAAGGTCCCCAGGCGGCTCAAGCACGGGGAACTGGGCTGCAGCCACCCCGGTGGCTAAGAAAAGAGAGCAGGGTCGGCAGCGCGGGCCATGCGTGCGCACACGCGCGCCCGCCCGGGCGGGCTGGCCAGGGGCTGCAATGGTAGGAAGGGGTGGGGGTAGGAGGAGTACACACCTACAGAGTCCTCCTATCACTTCTTTCTCTGTTTTCCTGAAATGTTGCAAAGAGGGCACCTTCTGAGTGGGCACCATGAAATACTCCATAGCGATCGGCCCCCCTCCTCTGCACGAGCTGGGTCCCGCGGTCCGCCGGAGAATGCAAGATGGAAATCCGAATCAAAGGGCAGCGCCGGACGGAGGTGCAGAATCGGCCGGTCCCAGATGCTGGCGGCGGCGGCGGCAGCGAGGGGAGGGAGGCGGGCGGGAGGGGCGGGAGGGAGGTCTCTCCGGCCTGCCTCCCCGGGCGTGTGTATGTGTGTGTGTGTTTGCAGCTGATCAGATGTCTGTTTCAAGGCGGGAAACAGCTGGTGAAAACTCAGCACTCCCCCGGCCTCCTTCCGCGGAGTAAGGAATTGCATGTAAACAAAGGACTATTTGCAGAGTCCCTCGGGCGGCGCAAGGCCGTGGCGAGAGGGGCATGGGCCCCGGGGGGCCGCCTGAAACCAGTGTCTGCAGACCTCCCCGACGGTGCAGGGGGCCCAGGGCTGCGGACCGGCTGGGGAAACGCGGCGTGAACTGAGCGAGCTGCGGCCCAGCTACATGCGCCACTATGGGTGATGAGGTCCATCAGCTGACAGGTTGGCAAGCATTGCAAAAAAAAAAAAAAAAAGGCCAGCCTCTGTGAGGGAGCCCAGTCTTTGCCGCTCGGGGTCCGCTGGGGACTGCCCAATGCAGGGTCTACTACGCTCACGAGGCCCCTGGGTCGGGATGGGGGACGTGATTGGGTTCCGCTTGCAGCGGCAGTGGGAAGGCGGCCTGGGATGCGTGCTTGGGCTTTCGCTTTTTCACGATTGCAACTACACGGAGTGGAGCCACTCTGGCGCGCTCCCTCCGAGCTGACCCAGGGCCCCCTGGAAACTTGCGTCACAGCCACCTCTTCCCACTTGTAACTTGGGGCTGACTCAGGAGGCCGACCAGCCTCCCCTCTCCGTCCCTGCCCTGCTGGTTGCCCGGACAGCTCCAGAGCCTAGGAATCCCGGAGTCAGGGAGGGGACCGCGAAGGCAGCGAGCTGGGCACCTGGGATGCTGCAGCTGCCCTGGGAAGCCTGGGGGCCAGGGAGCGGGGGCAGAACGGCGGCGGCGCCTTGGGACAGGCAGCCAGCGCAGCCCGGAGGTCTGATCTTTGCTGCCGGGTCTCCCCCCACATTCCTCCTCTGCGGGCGGAACACTGCAGTTTCACACCACATAATGAAGCATGGACGGAACTTGCTCCTCCGCTAGGGTGCGCTCTGTACAAGGGGGTAATGGCACAGTGCCTTGAGGGGGACACTGTAGCGGCCAGTTTCCGTCCTCCGCCCCCACCCCCCACCTTCCGGCCACAGTCCCTCCCCTGGTTCAGGAAGCCCACGCCTGCCTTGGAATGTCCTCACTCCTGCCCACTGCCTTTCCCAATCCCATCCGCCTTCCAGGTTCCGCCCAAATCTCGCTTCCTAATTGAAATGCTCCTACTAATAACAATTGTTACCGTTATTATTAGGAAACATTATTGTTATTACGTATTGACAACGCTGTGTAGATGCCAGTTTTGCATACATATTCTCCAGTACTCAAAACAACCTGTTAAGGCAGTTTCTCTGGGTACTGATTCCAGAATCCCTAGGAGGCTTAATTGACAATGTAACAGTCCTTCCCCCCCCCCACCCCCGCCATACCAAGGATTGAACCCAGGAGCTTAACCACTGAACCACATCCCCAGCCCTTTATTTTTTATTTATTTTTTAAATAAGTTCTCACTAAGTTGCTGAGGCTGGCTTTGAACTCACAATCCTCTTGCCCCAGCCTCCCAAACCGCTGAGATTACAGGCTGCCAGTAAATGTAGCATCCTTGAGCTCTGTCTACCTCAGGGGTATTGAATTGGCTGGGTGTTGCTGGGGAAGTTCATCTTTTACTCCCCTTGGACCAGGATATTTTGATGCATCACTGACTCTTTACCATACCATTTTGCAGCTAAGAAGACTAATACTCACTAGAACCTCCTAAGCCCATGCCTTTTATACCCCACCACCCTTCCAACACTGTGACTTGTTTTGTACTGATATTTGCTTATGTGCAGGGGTGCTCCCTCCTGTCATGTTAAATGTAGCTTTAAAGTCATCTCTAGATGTCTACCTAGTCCAGTTTTGTCTCCCAGAGAACAGGGACTGTACTTTGGCCCTTTCTACCCAAAGAGGTAGCATTCCAGTGCCTGAAGGTACAGAGGAAACATGGGACTACTTTTTTGTTTCTCTTGGGAGTCGTTTCGGAGATCACACAGACACCTTGGAGTGCAATGAAATAGCAAAACTTGGGAATCACAAAAAAAAAAAAAAAAAAAAAAAAAAAAAATCTGACATTCAAAAAAAAACATGTCTTGGGGCTGGGGATGTGGCTCAAGCGGTAGCGCGCTCGCCTGGCATGCGTGCGGCCTGAGGTTCGAGCCTCAGCACCACATACCAACGAAGATGTTGTGTCCGCCGAGAACTAAGAAAAAATAAATAAATGTTAAAATTCTCTCTCTCTCTCTGTCCCCCTCTCTCTCACTCTCTCTTAAAAAAAAAAAAAAAAAAACATGTCTTCATAACTTTGTTTGGGGTGGGGATACTAGGGATTGAACTCAGAGGCACTCAACCACTAAACCACATCCCCAGCCCTTTTCTGTATTTTATTTTGAGACAGGGTCTCACTGAATTGCTTAGCTCCTTGCTTCTGCTGAGGCTGGCTTAGAACTCTCGATCCTGCGTCAGCCTCCTGAGCCACTGGTTAGCGCCACCACACAGCACTTTTTTCTTTTTTTTTCAAAATCACCAGGTAGGTGTTGTACACCTGTAATCCCAGAGACAGGCGGCTAAGGCTGGAGGATTACAAGGTCAAAGCCAGCCTCAGCAACTTAGTGAGGCCCTAAGCAAAGGAACAAAAAAAGAGGGCTGGAGATGTGGCTCAGTGGTTAAGCACTCCTGGGTTCAATCCCCAGTACCAAAATATTAATTAAAATTTTAAAATCACTGCCCAAAATTTATGATGGGCAAAATGCTCACATCTTTTTTAAAAATATTTTTAGTTGTTGATGGATCTTTATTTTATTTATTGGTATGTGGTGCTGAGAATCGAACCCAGTGCCTCACGCATGCTAGGCAAGCACTCTACCATGAGCCACAACCTCAACCCCTGGAATATAGCCATTCTTTTTTTTTTTTTTTTTTTAAGAGAGAGTGAGAGAGGATAGAGAGAGAGAATTTTTAATATTTATTTTTTAGTTCTCGGTGGACACAACATCTTTGTTGGTATGTGGTGCTGAGGATTGAACCTGGGCCACACGCATGCCAGGCGAGCATGCTACCGCTTGAGCCACATCCCCAGCCCGCCATTCTTAAAATTATGATAGTTTGAGCTGGGCATAGTGGCACACATCTGTAATTCCATTGGCTCAGGAGGCTGAGGCAGGAGGATCTCGAGTTCAATTCCAGCCTCAGCAAAAAAAAGCGAGGCACTAAGCAACTCAGTGAGACCCTTTCTCAAAATAAAATACATAATAGGGTTGGGGATGTGGCTCAGTGGCCGAGTGCCTCTGAGTTCAATCCCTAGCATCCCCCCCAAAATTATGATAGTTTGGGTTGGGGATATAGCTCAATGATAGAGCACTTGCCTAGCATGCATTAAGTCCTGGGTCTGATCCCCAGCACCACCAAAAAAAAAAAAAAAAAGATATTTTGTTTATTGAATTTTTTCTTTTGCTTTAATTTTGACTCTTGCCGGGCACAGTGGTACACACCTAGGATCCCAGTGGCTCAGGTATCTGAGGCAAGAGGATTGCAAGTTCAAAGCCAGCGGCAACAACTTAGGAAGGCCCTAAGCAATTCAGTGAGACTCTGTCCTATAAATAAAATACGAAAAAGGGCTGGGTATGTGGTTCAGTGGTTAAGTGCTCCTGGATTCAATCCCTGGTACCAAATATAAATATTTAAAAAATTAAATAAAAATAAAATTTTTTAATTGATTGCATTAAAAATTGTTTCTCTTGCCAGGCACAGTGGTGCATGCCTGTAATCACAGCAGCTCAGGAGGCTGAGGCAAGAAGATCAGAATTTCAAAGCCAAACTCAGCAACTTAGCAGGGGGGCCTTCAGCAACTTAGTAAGACCCTATCTCAAAAAATAAAAAGAGCTGGGGGTGTGGCTGAGTGGTTCTGTACCCTAGGATTCAATCCCTGGTACAAAAAAAAAAAATTGTTTCCTTGATTACTGAGTTTTTGGTGCCTGCTATGTTTTGTCCTTCAACCGAGTGTCCCACTGGTCTCCTGTATGACAGTCCCCTCTTTTGCTGAGTGAAGTAGTTCACAATGACCAAGGCAAGAGGCAGCAAGGTCAGGGCTACCCACCAAATTCCCTACATCCCCTCTGGGTCTGGACATGGATATCATTTTTACAGCTCTGCAGAGGAAGGTGGGAAACCTTTGCCCAACCTTGGAGAATTCCTGTTCTCGCTGCTTCTCCCTGCCTTAACAGGTGACAAACCCTGCAAGACAGAGGTCAAAGCAGACAAACTGCACTCAAAGAGTTCACAGCCTTCTTGTAGTGACAGAGAATGTGCTTAGGAAATGACCACACTTGGGGACACATACAATACTGGGCCACATAACTATACACTGAGCAATTTCCCCAGTGCCTGGAACGAATGACAGCTGGAAGAAGCACACATGTCCCTATTCTTTAGACTAAGCCTAGTTCCCAGAGGGCACACTGGGAATGGCTTCACCATTTTTTTTTGGGGGGGAGGGCAGGTACTGGAGATTGAACTCAGGGGCCCTTGACCACTGAGCCACATCCCCAGCCTTATTTTTTAAATTTTTTTTGTATTTATAGATGGTCAGAATGCCTTTTATTTTATTAGTTTACTTTTAAGTGGTACTGAGGATTGAACCCAGTGCCTCATGCATGCTTGGCAAGCGCCCTGCAACTGAGCTACAGCCCCAGCTCCCCAACCCTATTTCTATTTTATTTAGTCTCACTGAGTTGCTTATGGTCTTGCTAAGTTACTAAGGCTGGCTTTGAACTCATGATCTTCCTACCTCAGCCTCACAAGCTGCTGGGATTACAGGCGTGCACCACCGAGCTCAGTGGCTTCACCATTTCTGCTAAGGCCCTTTCTTTCATTGGTGTCCCCAGCCCAGTGCCCTCCCATGCCTCAGAAGTACAAATCCAAACACTCCTTATCTTGTGCAGCCCAGTCCTATCCCCAAACTGAAATACCATCACTAGACACCACTCCTCCTCCCTAACCCCCTTCCATCACTTGTCCCTTTTCCAGCAGTAACATAAGGAGTCCCCAGATTCTGCTCCTTTTTTTTTTTTTTTTTTTAAGAGAGAGAGTGAGAGGGCTGGGGATGTGGCTCAAGCGGTAGCGCGCTCCCCTCGCATGCGTGCGGCCCCGGTTCGATCCTCAGCACCACATACCAACAAAGATGTTGTGTCCACCAAAAACTGAAAAATAAATATTAAGAAATTCTCTCTCTCTCTCTCTCTCTCTCTCTCTCTCCTCTCTCACTCTCTCTTTAAAAATTTAAAAAAAAAGAGAGAGTGAGAGAGAGAATTTTTCAATATTTATTTTCTAGTTTTCAGCGGACACAACATCTTTGTTGGTATGTGGTGCTGAGGATCGAACCCGGGCCGCACGCATGCCAGGCGAGTGTGCCACCGCTTAAGCCACATCCCCAGCCCCCAGATTCTGCTTCTTTGAGGCTCTGTGCATCCCTCAGTCAAAACCTCTTCCCAAGTCCTAAAATAATTGCTTGGGCCACTGTGAGTAGTCAAAAGTACTCAGGAGGCTAAGGTCAGCCTGGGAAACAGCAAGATCTTGTCTCCACAAAGGTGGGGTAGGGCTGAGGGTGTGACTCAGGGCAGAAAGCTGGTATAGCACAAGATGAGACCCTGGGTTTGATCACCAGAAACAAAAGCAAAAAGTGCCAAATTTATAAATCCAGGTATTAGCAGGGCTGCATTCTTCCAGAAAGTTCTAGGAGGTGTTTTCCTGCCTTTTCCCATCATCCTCCATCTTTAAGGTACACCCTTTCAACCTCTGCTTCTGTCCTCATATCCCTAAGTCTCACCTTCTTGCCTCCTACTTGTGATGACCTTGAACCCACCCAGATACCCAGAATAACCTCCTGATGGCAAAGCCCTTGGTGGTATCTTCACCTTTGCCATGTGAAATAACGTTCCCATATATCTTGAAGGTTAGGGTGAACATCTGAGGAGGACTTATTCTGTCTGCCACATCATTCTTTTTCTTCTTCTTCTTTTTTTTGTTTTCTTTCTTTTCGTGAGGGTTTCTGTTATATATATATGTGTGTGTATGTGTGTGTGTGTGTGTGTGTGTGTGTGTGTGTATATATATATATATATATATATATATATATATATATAGCTTTTAGTTTGTGGACCATTGTATGCCCATGTTCACAATACGTTCATGTTCATATTATTTACCATAGCCAAAAGCCACAACAAAGGGCTGAAGTCGTAGCACAGCTGTAGAGTGCTTGCTTAGCATGTGTGAGGCACTCGGTTTGATTTTCAGTACCATATATATATATATATATATAAATAGCAGCCAGGACGCCTCCAATGACAACTAAAAAAAAAAAAAGCTTTTTAAAAAAAGCTACAACATGGCCACGGTGCGGTGGTACACACCTGTAATTCCAGTGGCTCAGGAGGCTGAGGCAGGAGGGTTGAGAATTCAAAGCCAGCCTCAGCAAAAGCAAGGTGCTAAGCAACTCAGTGAGACCCTGTCTTTAAATAAAATACAAAAATAGGGCTGGGGATGTGACTCAGTGAGTGAGCTCCCCTGAGTTCAATCCTTGGTAACCCCGCCCCCCAAAAAGCTACAACATGGATGAATCTTGAAAACATGTTAAGTGGGGGCAGGGGGACAGAAAAGGTCATATGTCCTATGATTCTGTTTCTATGAACTGTCTAGAACAGTTACATCCATAGAGGCAGAAAGTGGATTAGTGGTGCTAGGGTATGGGGTTGGAGGATAAGGGGATGAATGCCAGTGGGCATAGGGTTTATGTTTGGGTGATGAAAGTGTTCTAAAATTAGTGACAGTTGCACAACTCTGTCGATACACTAGAAACCACTGAATTCTATAACTTAAATGGGTGAATTATGTAGCATGTGAATTATAGCTAATAAAGCTGTTTTTGGCAATTTTTCCCCCTAGCTCTGTGGATCAAACCCAGGGCCTTGCACAT
This sequence comes from Spermophilus citellus, assembly GCF_964194105.1. Classification (NCBI taxonomy): domain Eukaryota; kingdom Metazoa; phylum Chordata; class Mammalia; order Rodentia; family Sciuridae; genus Spermophilus; species Spermophilus citellus. Next base: position 5,651,281 of record NC_138187.1, on the reverse strand, counting down.
GCTAAGCATATGCTCTACCACTAGCTACACCCCCAGGCTACAGAGCTGCTATTTAAAAACAGAAGTCCAGGGGGTCTCAGAGCAGTGGGCTCAGGGCTTCTTTCCTCAGCCACAGTGGGACTTTCCTCCCTGGCCTGGGGTCCTGGCTGCTTTGAGGGTTCCAGCAGCCCTTCTTAGCCCCAACAACACCCTCCTTTTAGGCTGGTTGGGAGTTGCTGATTGAGAAATGTGGAATCAAGAACTGTAGCCACAAGGGAGCGCTGTCGGCAAGGGGGCTGCTGCAGGTTGTATTTTGTGTGTGTGGTGCTGGGGATCCAACCCGGGGCTCTGCACATGCTAGGCAAGCACCCCTCCACCGTGCCACGCTCCTGGCCTGGCTGCAGATTTTGACTCTACAAGCAGCAGCACCCTGTGGAGAGGGGATAGATTTTTCTCATTTCTAAACTATATATGAATATATATTTCTAAAATATATATTCATTCAACTGGAAAGGATTACACCAGGCTGAGGGTCACTGGAGATCACAGAGAATTGTACTCCCAAAGATGGGGGGAACATGAAGGAGGATTAGAGCAAGTTAAGAGACTTTCTGAGGACATTCAGAGAACTAGAAATGGAATCTAACAGGAATCTATGTCCCCAAACTTAATTTGAGGCTTTTTCTTGTACGCACATATTCCAGGAGCAGTGGATGGACCAGATCACTTTTGTCCTGATATGCTTTGGTGCATGTGGGGAACCAGAACCTGTTGGGAGCTGGGCAGGGGTGAGGAGAGGTAGACAGACATCAGAGGATAGCAACAGGATGAGAACCATAGAAGCAAAAAGTCCCTGCCTGGGGAAGGAACTTGAGTGTTCCCAGGAAGGCAGAATGAGGGTGGGGCCACAGGGCAAAGTCATATTAGACTCTGGTCTAATATGACCAGATGCCCTGGTCCCCTCTCCTGCTCTGTGCTCATGAAGAGCTCTGGACCAACCAGACTGAGACCCCCAAACACTAGGGGGCGCTCAGCGCACACACACGCTGCTCCGTGGGCAAGCAGTAGCTGAACACAGTTGGGGAAATCAAGGCAGTATTGGGGTGGAGGTGGAGGCTGGACTCTTCATGCTCCCAAAGCCCTGCAGACCCAGGTAGTGCCTAGCAATCTAGGAGCCTCAAAGGGCCTGACCTCTGGATGCCCACCTCCTTCACCTGCCCCCATTTAATTCACTTCAGTCATAAGCAAGCTGCTGAAAACAAGGTGTTCAAATGAAGGGAGTCTACCCTTGTCCCCCACCCTCTGCTCCAATGTGGTGGGCACCTGCCCTTGTCTCCCTCTTCCCTGCTGATCCTTCTTTTTAAAATTTTTTTTTAATATTATTTTTTAGGTGTAGATGGACACAACACAATGCCTTTATTTTTATGTGGTGCTGAGGATCCAACCAGGGTCCTGCCTGTGCTAGGCAAGTGCTCTACCGCTGAGCCACAATCCCAGCCCCTGGTCCTTCTTTTTAACATGTAGCTCCTCTGCTTCCTCCCACCTCAGCTGGTTAAGGATTGTCTCTGAGGGAAGCATCTTTCTGCTTCTCAGTGTGTGACAGGAGGAACCCAGAGCCTTGGCTGTGTCAATTGGGCTGTCCCCTTTTATAAATACTCAAGTGGTAGCTGTGCAGACATACTATTTCTTTTTCAGACAGAAAAGCTGTCTAATTGCTTCCTAAATTGATTCTCTGTAAGGCAGTGGACCAGCAGCCCGAGGCATGTGGACATGAAAGACCCTCGAAAAATTAGTAGAGAAGATTGAACCAGAACAGAGGCACCTGCTGCCCAGCAGAGCCCTTTCACCAGGAGCAAAGGAGGTGGGGAGGACAGAGTCTCAGGTGTCCAGTTATTCTTATAAAAGAATAACCAGCAAAGGGGCTGAGGGAATGTGGCTGGAGAGAGCCAAGGGTCAGAGGAGGCTCAGGAGGAACTAGGAGGGAGGGTTTGAGGTTCAAGAGAAAAATAGGGAGCAGAGGGCGACTGGAGAGAACTAGGAAGTGCCGTCTCCGTCTCTAGTATCAGGGTTGGGGGTCAGCTAGCTGATCTCCACTGAGTGGACAGAGGTGGGTGAGAAACAGCAGAATACTAAGTCCCTTTTTAATATATTTTTTCTGTTGCTAGGGATTGAATGCAGGGCTTCAGGCATGGTAGTTGGGCATGTGCTCTACCACTGAGTTACTCCCCAACCCATTCCTTTTTATTATATTATTTAATTACTTATTTTGTTACTGGAGCCAATTCCCTTTTCAGATTGGAAAAGAAAGGACTGGAACTCCCAGGAGCAGAGGTACCTCCCTGTAATCCCAGTGACTCCAGAGGCTGAGGCAGGAGGATTGCAAGTTTGAGGCCAGCCTTAACAACTCAGTGAGACCCTGTCTCAAAATAAAATAATAGGAGCTGGGCATGTAGCTCAGTGGTAGAGCACCCCTGGTTCAATCACTAGCACCACCAGAAAAATAAAATAAAATTTAGAAAAATAAAGAGCTGGACTGCTCTAGTTGGAAACCGGACTTATAGGGCTCCAAGGTGGAAGCCGCAGCCAGGGAAGGGAGCTGCTTTCCCTGGGGAGGGGCAGCCTCAGCGGCACATGCGCATGTGGGCAGCAGCATCCATGGGCCTGCTGTGTGTGAGGGCCACTCCAGAGGACTTACTTGTTTCATCCTCACTACACACCTCAAGTGCTATCCTTGCACTCTAGGGACTTGCCCGTAATCATGGCTAATAAGTGCCAGGGCTCAGAGTCTTTCAGGCTCCTTCCAGTCACCCTGTGAGCTGCCCTGGAGAGTGGCTTCCACACTGACCTCTGAACTCAAAAGAGCTCACCTGGCCCTGGTGGCCCAGTCCTGGCCGAGTAAGCTGGGTGCCAGAGGAGAGTCCTGCTGGGGGTAGTGAGGGATAGGGAGGGAGAATCATGGCCATGCATAAAATGACAAGGTCAGTTACAAGGTGATATATAATCTAAGCTCTGCCGTCTAGCTGCCAGTACCCAGTCAGTCAAAGGAAGGACAATTTGTAGGGCTCAGGGAAGTTGTTGGCTTCAGGTTTCCACAGACAGGCAGGCAGGAGGAAAGATAAGCACTGTAGCATGTGGGGGGCAGAGAAACTGGTCTTAGGATGGCTCTGTGCCCGCTCAAGCCTTCAGGCCTGCAGCCCTTCCCAGCAGCGCTGCCGCTGCGCCCAGCACATGGGGGGTTAACATCTCCTGGTGCAACCGCCTGGGCAGTAGCAGCAAGAGCACAGGCTGCCAGTAACTCAGAAGCTGAAATGTGAGAAGCAGGACGCCAGGGGCAGGGCTGGGAAGGCTGAGCGAGCAGGAGCAACAGCAAGAGGAGAGGGTTTCCCTGGCAGGAGCCAGAGCAGGCTGCCTGGACCTCCTTTCCTTGGCTCAGGTCTCCGCCCTGTGGCTGCCCCTCCTGCCTCAGGCTGGGAGCTGTGGCACCCACACAGGGTGGTGCCTGGTCATCATCCAAACCTTTCAGCTGCCAGGCAGCAGGGTCCCAACCTCGACTTCGCCCACCTCACTCAGAACTGACCACGGAAGCCTCCCAGGCGACCCAGCCTCCTGCTGCTCAAGGCCAGCAAGAGATGCAAGGCTGCCTTTGAACAAGGACCACAGCAGCAAGGGCCAGCTAAGAGATGTGAGGTGCTGGGCCACCAGCCATTCACTTAGTCAATACCCCAGCTATCCTGTGAGTACCTACTATTATTGTGACCCCCAGTGAACCAGGGCTCACAGGTTCAGAAAATTTCCTGAAAGCCACACTGCCAGAAAATGAGACAGCTGACTTGAACCTGGGCTTGTCTATAGCTAGATTCAGACCCACCACGCCATGGGGAGAGATGGAAGAAGTTCATTACCAGGTTAGCAAAGGTCTGTGTGCCAAACCCACAGAAAGCAAGAAATGGAACACAGCCCTGGGACCCAAAGGAAGTGGTCCACAACAAACAAAAGGGCCAGCAGCTTTTGGGACTGCCATCACCTGAGGGGGTCAGGCTAAGAACAGCACATCAAGGAAGTGAGGGTCAGGGATTCTGCAGCAGCAGGAGGGACTGCCTTACTCCCCAGAGGTGCATCCTCTGGGCCACAGACCACTGCTGGGTGCTCAATTATACAGGTCACGGAGGTTTCTGAGGTTTGAGGTTTGCACAGCCTGTTTGAAGAGTCAGCAACATTTGGGGACAGGAGCACTCTGCGAGGCAGCGCCAACGAGGACCAGAAATGACTCTGGAGGCATCACAGCCACAGTGAGCCAGACAGTCCAAGCTCCAACCTGAGCCTGGCTTCATCTCAGCTCTAGAACCTCGGTTTCCCTGACTGAAGAAGGGAGAGGATGCCAGGAACGACCCTGCAGGGTCATTGTGAAGGTTAAGTGAGGTCTTTGTCAGAGAGTCCTTAAAGAATAAAGGGGGAGGGGCTCAGGCCTAGCACCTGCTAGGCCCTTGGGTTCCATCCCCCCAGGACAGGGGAAGAAAAAAAGAAGAGGTCTTAAAATTGAAAACCTAAGGGGCTGGGGTTGGGGCTCAGTGGTAGAGCTCTTGCCTCACATGCGTGGGCTGGGTTCAATCCTCAACACCACATAAATAAATAAATTAAAGGTATTGTGTCCATCTACAACTAAACATTTTTTTTAATTGAAAACCTGGGGCTGGGGATATAGTTCAGTTGGTAGAGTGCTTCCCTCACAAGTACAAAGCCCTGGGTTCAATCCCCAGCACCACAAAAAAAAAAAAAGAAAAGAAAAGAAAATTGAAAATCTACATCCATACAAAAGTTCACACATACATATTTATAGCTAGGTTATTCATAACAGCCAAAGGTAGAAGCAACCCTTAATGTCTATCGATAGCTGACAAAGGAGCTACAATGGAATATTATTCAGAGTTAAAAGGAATAAGGAGGAATCTGTGGCACAAACCTGTAATTCCAGCTACTCAGAAGGCTGAGGCAGGAGGATCACAAGATTGAGGCTAGCCTGGGCAACTTAGAAAGACACTATCTCAAAATAAGAAACAAAAAGACCTGGGGATGTAACTCCGTGGTAGAGCACTCCTGGGTTCCATCCCCAGTATCCTTAAAAAAAAAAATGTAGCTATCCTTTAGCTTCAGGGAATAGGTCACATAACAGAAGAAACCAGGTGAACACATTTAAAAAAAACATTTGAGCAGGGTGTGATGGCATGCCCCTATGATCCCAGTGACTCTGGAGGCTGAGGCAGGAGGATCGAAAAGCCAAAACCAGCCTCAGCAACTTGGCAAGGCCCTAAGCAACTTAATGAGACTCTGTTTCTAAATAAAAAATAAAAAAGGCTGGGGATGTGGCAGTGGTAGAGCACTTACGCAGCATGTATGAGTCACTGGGTTTGATTCTCAGCATCACATAAAAATAAATAAATAGGTAGATAAATAAATAAATAAATATAGGTATCATGTCCATCTACAACTTAAAAAAAACCTGGGATATTGCTCAGTGGTTAAGTGTGCTTGGGTTTGATCTCTGCCCCCTCCCCTCAAAAAAAATAATTTTTTTTTAAGAAGTGAGCTATGGTAGCACATGTCTGTAATCCCATTGATTGAGTAGGCTGAGACAGGATTGAGGCCAGCCTGGGCAATTTAATGAGACCCTGTCTCAAAAAATAAAAAGGACTGGGGATGTGGGGATGTAGCTCACAGGTAGAATTCCTCTGGGTTCAATTCCCAGTACAATTCCCACCAAAAGAGAGAAAGAAAGAAAGAGAGAAAGAGAGAGAGAGAGAGAGAGAGAGAGAGAGAGAGAGAGAGAGAGAAGGAAAGAAAGAAAGAAAGAAAGAAAGAAAGAAAGAAAGAAAGAAAGAAAGAAAGAAAGAAAGAGAAAGAAAGAAAGAAAGAAAGGGCTGAGTAGCGAGAACCTGGCAAAGCCAAGGAGTTGCAAGCATGTTCTGTGTCTGCAGGATATGGACGAGTGACCAGATGGCTGTGCAGTCATACAGGAGCCACTGACCATCGTGTTGACACATTGAACCCAAGACCTGTCATGAAGATGAGAATTACCAGGGGTTTGAAAAGCTATCCAGAAAAACTTCTTTGAGGAGGTGGGAATGGAACTGGAATCGTGACTGGGAGGACTTGGGTGGAGCCAGGGACAGGTCAGCACCACAGCCTGGGGCAGCTTAGAGGTGTGATAGCGAGCAGAGCTGGCAGCAATAGAGGTCACTGAGCTGGCGATGGCACGCTGGTTCTAACACGCTGCCCCAAGCTAGTTCCAGTAGGTGCTTTGCTCCAGTGATTCATAAACAGCAGCAAAAGGTCAGAGGAGGCCTGCCCTCCACCTCCCAGAAACTCCTGAAGCCCAGGAGAACAGAGATGTCCTGCAAGACTGATCCAGGGACCTTCCAATGTCAGATGGCCAGACATCCTCCTGATGTAGCAGGGGAGGCACAGGGACAGCAGCTCCTTGGAGCTGAGGTCTCCAGGGCCCCTCCTCCAGCCACCAGCAGGCTGAAGGTGGGGGAGGTGACTTCCAGAGGCAGGCCTGAGCCTGCAGGCCCTGCAGCTGGGGCACACACACTGGGACTGGACTGTGTTTCTCTCCTTCCACCCTCTTTGCCCCCAGCCTCCATCCTGCATTGCCCCCAGCCTCCTGGGGGGTGGGGTGGGGAACATGTCAAACAATATAGCACACCTCAGGGATCAGAAAGGGGGCTGGGGCTGGGGATGTGGCTTAAGCGGTGGCACACTCGCCTGGCATGCGTGCGGCCCGGGTTCGATCCTCAGCACCACATACCAACAAAGATGTTGTGTCCGCCGAGAACTAAAAAATAAATATTAAAAATTCTCTCTCTCTCTCTCCTCTCTCACTCTCTCTTTAAAAAAAAAAAAAAAAAAAGAAAGAAAGGGGGCTGTACATGCACACACACACACACAGCATCCTTGCATATCATATAGAACCCAAGAGAAAGGGACTGGGTGATAGTTATCACTGGCTGTACCTCCTTGTGACCAGCCATGTGCCAAGGGATTTTCATGCATTGTCTTATTCAATTCTTAAAAGAACTGGAGATTTCATAGATGAAGAAAATGAGCTTCAGAGCTTAAGGCAGAGACTTAACCAAAGGTACACCCTGATAGGTAAAATCCCACAAAGCCAGGCTCAATGCCTGGTACAAGTCCCAATAACCAGTCCCAGACGGGCAGCAGCAGAGCTACAGTATTGTTCCTCTGGGGTCCCCACTCCTATATTCTGCATACAACTCCCAGGGTGCCAACCCTGTCTGGGGTGGGTTCCTGACCCACACCCATCCTATCAGCTGCATGATGATCCTTTCAGAAATGAGCTGGTACCCAACTCTGGTCAAGGAGAGACAAACTTAGGATCTTGCTGGAACCCATGAGAAAAGTAGGCTGGGAAGTCACGGGCCTATAATGTCACAGTCTCCCCTTAGGAGGTGCTGGTGTGAAAGTAAAGGGAATGCAGAGGAAACTTGGCTGAGAGATGCAAGCCAGTGTCAGCATCCCAGACCCAGCTAGCCCTTAGCCCTCGCAATTACAGGATGTGTTAAGTAACTGTCTTTGAACCCAGGTCTGACTGCTGAGCTCCCGCCCCTTTCCCTGCCCTAGGCTATACCCGTAGAGGCTACTGTAGCTCCAGAGCTGGGTCAAGGCTACAGCTGGGTCTGCACCTCTCTCTTAGGCCCTGGAAGTAGGTGATAGATCCTCTCAGCCCCCTCTTAAGGCAATTCCATGTTTCCATTTGACCTTCAAAGTTGGCATCTGTTTGCAAGAATCCATCTCTTTCCTCCTGGAATTCAGTCTCCAGATGTCAGATCCAAGGCAGCGGCAGCAGCAGCACATGGCTCCCCCCAGAGTGAATCAGCCACATTCCAAAGGTGCAAACACAGACGCCACGCCCGCCCAAGGCAGCCTGGGGCTGCAGACTTCCTCCCCAGGCCTGGCAGCCCAGCACCCCCTCCCCTCTTGCTGTTTCCCAGCCAGACCAGGCTGTGGGCTTCCTTTCCAGAGACATTCTACTGGCACTGGAACCCGCAGAGAGCATGCTGCTGGGCCAGAGAAACTCTGGGCCTATAGGCTGCTTCCCCAACACCAGCCACTGACCCCAGCCTGGACCAGTGTGCTCACAGCTGTTATCAATATACATGGGTTCGGTCATTCCGCAGGTATTTATTGAGCACCTACCACATGGGGAACAAGATACAAACAAGCAGAACCTCATGGAGCTCAGTTGAGCAAGAGAGTCACGCAAAACCAAGTCCACAGACAGAAAAGAATTCTAAGGGGGAAGAAATGGGCTGACAGAGGACAAAGTGACAAAAGGAGGGTTATGCTATGGGTGGTGAGGCCTGTCTTGATTGGGGACATGCCATGTGAGTTGAGACCCTGAAGGATGAAAAGAAACCTCCTCCTTCCAGTCACTTCTTGGCGATCCTTTCAGGAGAACCATTGCAGTATTACCCCTATGTACTGCCTCCCCGCACTTAGGAAGTTCTTTTTGTTTGTTTCTTCCTTTCTTCTTCTTCTTTTTTTTTTTTTTTTTGTACCAGAGATTAAACCCAGGGGTGCTTAACCATTGAGCTACACCCCCAATTCTTTTTTATTGTTTATTGTGACACAAGGTCTCGAAGAGTTGCTTAGGTCCTATGTTGCTGAGGCTGGCCTCAAACTTGGGATCCTCCTGCCTCAACCTCCCAAGCCACTGGAATAATTCAGACTTTGATTATGCCTCAGTATATAGTTCAGTGATTTTCAGTATATTCATGATGTTGTGCATCTATCATGACAATCAATTTCAGAATATTTCATCATCAAAAAAAAAACAACCCTGCTTAAGTCACTCCCTATAGATTAGGGGCCCCACCAGCCCCTAATCTATTTTCATATTCTGGACATTACATATAAAAAGAATCACACAATACCTAGTTCTTTGTGGCTGGCTTCTTTCCTTCAGCATGTAACATGAATCAGTGCTTCATTTCTTTTCATGGCTAAATAATATTCCACTGTGAGAACAGACCTCAATTTGTTTATCTCTTCATCAGTTGATAGACATTGTTTCTGCTTTTTGGCTATTAGAAATAATGCTGTAATAGGTATTTCCATACACGTTTTGGTGTGGATATATATTTTCATTTCCACCTAGAAGTAGAATTGCTGGGTCATCCGGTAAGTAGGCTTAAACTTTTTTTTTTTTCCTTCTCAGTACTGGGAATTGAACCCAGGACCTTATGCATGCTAGGCAAGTCTCTACCACTGAGCAACACCCCTGACCCCTATGTAACCTTTTGAGGGTCTGTCAGAGGTTTCAAAGTGGCTTAGGATGTCCTCCCCAAAGTGTGTCAGTGTTGCAATCCCTCCAAATCCTTTACAACACTTGTTTGTTTTTGCAGTACTGGGGACTGAGCTCTGGGCCCATGCACATGCAAACACTCTACCATTTAGCTACATCCCCAGTCCTTTTTAAAAATTATTTTGAGAAAGAGTTCCGCTAAATTGCCCAGGTTGCCCTTGAACTTGCCATCCTCCTGCCTCAGCCTCCTGAATTGCTGGGATTACAGGCATGTGCCACCAGGCCCGGCAACACTTGTTTTTTTTTTTTTTTGTTTTTGTTTTTATTATAGCCATCCTCAAGGGTGTGAAGTGGCATCTCCCTGAGGTCTTGGTTTGCAGTTTGCCTCAGGAACCTCAGTGCTGAGGCCAGTGTCAATGGAGGAAGCTCGTGGATCTTTGGGCCTCAGCAACGCTACCCAAACCCTCTTCATTCTAAACGCAAACTAGGTGAACTGTGGATAATGGAGGGGAACTTGGTGAGTAGGGACAAGCTTGTGAGTGCTTCTAGAGAGTCTGACATGGCCTGGGTTGGGGGGGACCCAAGGCCCAGTAAAACATGGTGGCTTCTTCCAGGTGATCCATCTGCTCTCAAACTGGCCTGTGTGTCAGGGTGCCCAACGGCAACCCCATTCCAACCCTGCCCACACTGCCCGCTTGGCCAAGGACCCCAATGCCTCCAAACCCTACATCGGTTCTGCAGTGATCCAGCTCCCTGCTAGGATGCCTGCTGCTTGAAGGCCTTCATGTAAAAGGAGCAGCTGGGGAGCCAGCTGGAGGGTTCCCTGCTGTGTTCCCAAGAGCAGACAGAGGAAGAGGGGTGTCTTGGGCAAGTTTCTACACAACTCTTCCTCTCTGACCCCCATTAAATGTCAGGATATGAGGGCACAGCTTCACCTGTTTGTTCGCCCCTACGTCACCAGGGAATAGGCAGGCCACAGATATCTGTTGAACAAATGTATGAACAGAATGTAAGGAGAACCAGGACTGGGAATGTAGCTCAGTGGTAAGTGCTTGCTTAGCATGTATGAGGCCCTGGGTTCAATTCCCAGCACTACACAAGAAAAAGAGACAGTGGGAAGAGACAATCAAGAAAGAATTGTGCTGAGGCTGTGGCTCAATGGTAGAGCACTCGCCTAGCATGTGCAAGGTGCTGGGTTCGATCCTCAGCACCACATAAAAATAAATAAAGTTAAGGTAAAAAAAAAAAAAAAAGAAAAGAAAAAGAAAGAAGGGATTTTAAGATAGGGGTTGGGAGCTCAGGTAGTGGAGTGAAACAGTTTGGACCCAAAACCCATCTCTGTGACATTAGAGCTGTGTGTTCCTACTCAAAGCACTTGGTGTCCCTGAGCTTCCCTCTTGCCATCTGCCAAAGATGGCCTGATGATCTACCTAAAGAGTTTTTTTTTTTGTTTTGTTTTGTTTTTGTGTTGGTGCTGGGGATTGAACCCGGGACCTGTGCATGTGAGGCAAACACTCTACCAATTGAGCTATATCCCTAATCCCTCAAAGAGAGGTTTTGAGAATTAAATGCAATAATACAGATCAAGCAATATTTTGTGCCAACTTTTAAGGACCAGGTCATGTAATGTCCTAATGTCATGTTGGTCCTCACAATACATGAAACAGGACCAACTGTGATGTCAGATACCAAGAAACCAAAACTCAGGCCTGGGGGTGCGGTTCAGAGGCAGAGCACTTGCCTAGTGCGCTCAAGGCCTTGGGTTCCATTGCCAGCGTGTAAAAGCAACAGACCCACCAGGGCTCAAGGAATCTGGCCTAAGGCTGGTGGGGGCAAAACCCAGAACTGAACCAAACTCCACCACTGACACTGGACAGGAGCTTCGGCCCAGTGCTGTGAGGACACTAACAGGTGTAGGAAAGCCAGGTAGGTAGGTCTCTGACATGTCACAGCCAGGATGATGGGTCAGTCCCAACCCCTCCAGCTCATGCCCTAGACACAGTGCCTGGCCCACTGTGGGGCCCCAGCAAAGTGGGACAGCCATCGCAGGGTTTCTGAGACCCCTAGAGAGGGACTGACTTGAGGTGTTCTTAGGCGAAGGTTGAGTGGGCCAGGTGTGGGTGGTGGTTGGAAAGAGACGACCCTGAGGCTGTAGGGCTCTGGGACAGAACCCAGTGGAGGGAAGGGCTCAGGTGCTGGGATGCGGAACGTGACAAAAATACATGTAATTTTATCAGGGAAAACAAAACATAAGTCAGAAGTTCCTGCCAGTGAAGCCTGGTCCCTCAAGGATGGTACTCTTTCCTCTCTCAGCAAGAATAGTGAAGAACCCAGATCCCTGGGCCTTTCAAGGGTGACAGGTGATTTAGATTTCTGTGACTGACTTTATCTGGAAGGGCTCCAGAGGGCTAGCCCAGGGGAGATTCAATATAGCCCCTAAAAATGCAGGCATAGTGTGTCCCAAACATCAGGCACAAATGTTGGAGACTCTTGGAGATGGGAGTTCCCCACACTTTGCCCCCCCTTTAATATTTATTTTTTAGTTGTAGTTGGACACAATACCTTTATTTTATTTATTTATTTATCTATTTATTTTTATGTTGTATTGAAGAGTGAACCCAGGGCCTTGCACATGGGAGGCAAGCGCTCTATCGCTGAGCCACAACCCCAGCCCTCCCCCTTTTAATATTTATTTTTTAGTTTAGTTGAACACAATACCTTTATTTATTTATTTTTATGTGGTGCTGAGGAGTGAACCCAGGGCCTCACACATGCTAGGCAAGCACTGTACTGCTGAGTCACAACCCCAGCCTACACTTTGCCCCTTTGACAGAGGAAAAGTTTCAAGACAAGGAGGTCCCAGGATATCAGTGATACTCGATTTCAAGGGCCACCTGCAGAGGAGGAGCTGGAATTTAAAGGAAAAGCCAGTTGCTCTGGGGCCTCAGCTGAGAGGAGGTCACAGTGTGAAAAGGACAGTAAGGGACAATTTAGGACAGAGCATAAGAGGAAGAAAGCCAGCATACAGTTCAGCAGTGAGTGGGTGTCCTGGGGTGGCCTACTCTTTTGAGAAACTTGGCAGGGGAGGGTTGGAGACAGGGCCATGGCTTGAGACATTTATTTTAAACAGAGGAGAAGCTCTGGCTGATGACAGTGCTCTGCAGAGATTGGAATGCGTTTAAATTCAGTCATGGAAAACAATTACACACACCAGGCTCCCGGCTGCTAGAAGGCTCCGGAAGGGGTTTCTCTTGGCTGCCTGGCTGGGAGGTCCAGGACAATGGTTTTGAAGGTTTATTCAGAGGACCACGTGCACTGTAATCACTTGAGGAACTTGTTGAAAACACAGATCCCTGGGTCCTGCTCTGGACTTTCACCATGCCCTGTCCAAGGACCCACTGGGGCTCCAAGCCTCAGAATGTCGCCAGAGAGGTGGGGACTCCTTAGAGGGAGACAGACAGTTCAATGCTTAGCAATGCCCAGCTCGACTATTTCCCACCAGTTGCTCATCTCATTCCACCCCCCCCCCCTCCATGACTCCTATGTATGGTCTTGGGTCTCTCTGAGACCCCTTGGGGATCCCACTACCTCTCTACCCCCAGCACACAACTCATCACGCACCAGGATAGTGCTATAGCTCTAGTTGCCCCTTCAGCTCAAGGTCAGAGAGATCTCAGGTACTCAGGTGGAGTCAGGCGCCCAACATGCCCAGCTTTAAGACCAAACCTCAGCCATGCATGGTGTCCACATCTATAATCCCAGCTACTGGTTCCAGCTACACTTGTGCCATTCTTGAGAGGGGCTGGCTGACCCACCTCATATACAAAGCCCAGGTATTGTGTGAATGAGAAAAGCAGAAAGTGCCTGTCCCCTTTGGTCACTGCCCCCATCTGCCATTTCTACAACTCCCCAGTGTATGGGGGGAGTGGAGAAAGAGGTCTGTGAGTAAGAGACCCACCAAGCTTGTGCTCTAGTGTCAAACAGTTTGGATTTGAACTCCATCCCTCCTACTTCACAGCTGTGTGCTTTTAGGATAAACATATAAGTTCTCTGAGTCTCCTTCTCAAATGAGCCTGATAATGAGTTCCATTTTGGTTCTGTCCCATCAGTACCTCAGACTTACTGGTGATCTGAGGCAGGGGCTCAAATAACAGCCCAACTTCCCCCAAAGAGGGCTGAATCCTGTTCTTGACCCAGCCATGTTTTACATCAGAGCCTAAAGACCAGGATAGGGAGCTGCACCAGGCTGGGGAAGGAGTGAATTCTAGAAGACTCACCATTCCTGTGCCCTTTAGTGATCTCAGAGGCACAGACCAACCTTCACAGGAGGAAAACACTTCTTCCTCCCCTCCTGCTGCAGAGAAGCCAGAAGAGCTATCAGCACTCAGACTGGCACTCTGAGGCCCTTCCACGCTCAGGACAGCAGGAGAGGAGTCAGTGGGTTTTGTGCTTTCATCTCTCCAGGCCTGGAGGATGACTGGGTAATTCTGCCTGTCTGCAGTTGCTGGTGGCAGATACAGCCAGCCTGGCTGAGACTGCTTTGTTACTACTTCAGAGATATCAGGATACTAACCACACCAGGCTCCCTGATCCATATCCTCTTCCTGGCTCCTACCCTTCCACTCTCTCCCCAAAGTACCTGCTCCAGAGCCTGGAGAGGTGACAAACACTTTCTTAGACTACAAAATCATCTAGTGGGAGAATAGACCTTTGCAAAGGCTCTGCATGCCCTTGCTCTATGTACTGATTTTCAGGGTGTGCAGGCCAAGAGCAAAAAAAGGCCCTGCAAGTTCATCCTTCACCTCTGGAGGTCAGTCCCAACCCTTTGGGAGGAAAGGGAGGACCAGGTCCTGGTCAAGGTCGTCCCACCCGGGTCTCATAGGCATTTTAGGCAATGACGTGAGTCTCGGGTTCCAATGCAGGTCTGGCCACTTCCAAGCTGTGTGACCTTGGGGAAGTTATTTAACCACCCTGAGTCTCATTTCCTCTCAGTTTATGGCAGTGCCTACCTCCCATCATCCCCAGGATGAAATAAAAAAGATGTACAATGCACTTAGCATGTTGCCTGGCACCTGCTCAAAACCGTAGGCCATCATCACCATTACTCCATCCTCTTTTACTCCCCATCTCTTTTTCTCCACCTGTGCCATACCAGCAGGTTTCAAAGCACGGCTGCTCTGGTTCCCTAAACCCGGAATGCTCTTTCTGGAAAGTATTCGTTAGTTCCCTGTATGGCGGGCTCCGTTGCTTCCTTTAGGTCTTGACTCAATCAGCTTTCACAGTGACTCGCTCCCCTGCTTACGTCCTTGCCTGGGCCCTTATCTGAGAGCCTACACATTTCATTTATTAGTCTCGCAGGTGGCGCCTGGTGCCTGGAACGCAAGCTCCCCGAGGACAGCTCTGTTCCACTTTTCACTCGTGAGTCTCGAGCACCGGGATGAATGACGACAGCACAGACGTGTCTGGAAGCCGAGGAACCCGGGGAACCCAGGAGAAACAAAGCACCGCGACACCTGCGCTGGGTTGCGGGCGTCTCCCGCCAAGCGGCTGCAGCGCGTACCCGCGAGGTCACGTCCGGGGCGCGCCGGCCGGAAGGAGGCCCCGCGCGGGGAGGGAGGGGCGGGGCGCCAGGACCAGACCACGCCCCTAGAGCCCGCAGCGAAGGCGGGGCCACCCTAGCCGAGGCCGCCGGGCACTTCCGCTCCCCACTCGGCTCATTCATATTTATAAGGCGGGTGAGGGGCGGGGCCATGCTGGTCCGCGGCGCCCCGCCCCTGGGCCTGGGGTCCCGCCCCGGCGGAGACTCGGGCCCCAGTGGGGCGCCCCCGGCTTCCGCCCTGGGGAGGGAGTTTCCACTTGGTCACGACTCAAAAATGTGTCGCGCCCGTTCCTTCACCCTCACGTCCCTGCTCCGGGAGGGTGGGGGTCTCCTCCCTCTGAAGGCCGGAGGGGCGGAGTCCTGTGAGGGACGACTCCTCCTGGGGGTGGGTCTGTAAGGGTGCGAAGCAGACCCCTCCCCTCACTCCAAGTTGGTGCCTGTGCTTAAATTCTCATTTTCTTTTCCTTTTTAAATTTTGGTGTTGGAGGTTAAACCCAGGGCCTCGCGCACGTGAGGCAAAGGCTTTACCACTGAGCCACGTCCCCAGTCCTTCTAATTTTGAAACAGGTCTCGTTAAATTGCTGAGACTGGGCTTCAATTTGCAATCCTCCTGCCTCAACCCCAGAGTCTCTGCGATTACAGGTGCGCTCCACCATGCCCAGCCCCATCCTCATTCTTCTTCATCATCATCATCATCATCATCTTTTGGTACTGGGGATTAAGTCAAGAGGCGCTCTAGCCCTGAGCTATATCCCCAGCCCTTTTTATTTTGAGACAGTCTCCCTAAACTGCCCAGACTGGCCTCATATTGTGATCCTCCTTCCTTAACCTTCTGAATCGCTGGAATTACGGGCCTGCTCCACCACACCCGCCCCATTTTTGAGACAGAGTCTTGCTTAACTGCTGAGGATCTTACTAAATTGCTGAGGCTGGCTTTGGACTTATGATCCTCCTTCTTCAGCCTAGTCCTTGGATTTCAGGCACATGCCACATTTTTTTTTTTTTAAACCAGGGATTGAAGCCAGGGTGCTTTACCACTGAGCCACATCCCCAACCCTTTTTATTTTCTTTTTTAAATTTTTTTTACTTGTAGTTGGACATAATACCTTTATTTTATTTTTTATTATTTTTTAGTTGTAGATAGACACAATACCTTTATTTATTTATTTTTATATGGTGGTGCTGAGAATCAAACCCAGGGTTTTCTTTTTTTTATTATTATTATTGTTTTTTTTTATTGGTTGTTCAAAACATTACAAAGATTGCAGAATCACATCGGTTACACATCCACATTTTTACATAATGCCATATTAGTAACTGTTGTATTCTGCTACCTTTCCTATCCTCTACTATCCCCCTTCCCCTCCCCTCCCATCTTCTCTATCTACCCCATCTACTGTAATTGTAATTCATTTCTCTCCTTGTTTTTTTTCCCATTCCCCTCACAACCTCTTATATGTAATTTTGTATAACAAAGAGGGTCTCCTTCCATTTCCATGCAATTTCCCTTTTCTCTCCCTTTCCCTCCCACCTCATGTCTCTGTTTAATGTTAATCTTTTCCTCCTGCTCTTCCTCCCTGCTCTGTTCTTAGTTGCTCTCATTATATCAAAGAAGACATTTGGCATTTGTTTTTTAGGGATTGGCTAGCTTCACTTAGCATAATCTGCTCTAATGCCATCCATTTCCCTGTAAATTCCATGATTTTGTCATTTTTTAGTGCTGCATAGTACTCCATTGTGTATAAATGCCACATTTTTTTTATCCATTCATCTATTGAGGGGAAACCCAGGGTTTTCTATGTGCTAGGCCCCTGCTTTACCACTGAGCCTTAACCCCAGCCCTGTCATTCTCATTTTTTTTAAAGAGGAGAGTTTTATTTTATTTTTTAGAGAGAGAGAGAGAGAGAGAGAGAGAGAATTTTTAATATTTATTTTTTAGTTCTCGGTGGACACAACATCTTTGTTAGTATGTGGTGCTGAGGATCCAACCCGGGCTGCACGCATGCCAGGCGAGCGTGCTACCACTTGAGCCACATCCCCAGCCCTCATTCTCATTTTTTTAATATTTATTTTTTAGTTGTAGTTGGACACAATACCTTTATTTATTTATTTTTATGTGGTGCTGAGGATCGAACCTAGGACTTCACACATTTGAGGTGAGTACTCTACTGCTGAGCCACAACCCCAGCCCTCATTCTCATTTTTTTAAAAATATATTTTTAGTTGTTGATAGACCTTTATTTTATTTATTAATATGCGGTGCTGAGAATCGAACCCGTGCCTCACACATGCCAGGAAGGTGCACTACTGCTGAGCCCCAGACCCAGCCCTCATTCTCATTTTTATAAACATAATAGTTCTAATTTCCTGAGCACTTTTCTTTCTTCTTTTTTTTTGGGGGGGCGGTATCAGGGATTGAATTCAGGGGCACTAGACCACTGAGCCCATCCCCATCCCTATTTTGTATTTTAGGTAGAGGCAGGGTCTCACTGAGTTGCTTAGCACCTCACTTTTGCTGAGGCTGGCTTTGAACTCTTTTTTTTTTTTAAGATAGAGTGAGAGAGAGAGTAAATTTTAATATTTATTTTTTAGTTTTCAGTGGACACAATATCTTTGGTTGTATGTGGTGCTGAGGATCGAACCCGGGCCGCACGCATGCCAGGCAAGCGCGCTACCGCTTGAGCCACATCCCCAGGCCGGCTCTGAACTCTTGATCCTCCTGCCTCAACCTCTTGAGCCACTGGGATTACAGGCCTGTGCTACCAAGCCTGGCTCTAGGACAAGTTTCTTAGGGGTCAGGTGAGACCCTCAAGGTGGATATGTCCCAAACCCACAAGACCCAGCCAGGCCCTCAGGGCAGAGGCTCTTTTCAGCCTGAGTCCTGTGAGTAGGCTATATGGTATACACCAGGCCCACCTGGATCAAACCTTGAAGACCTCCTTTTTCCCTGGAGCAGGGCGTGAGATGCAGTCAGGGCTGATTCCCAGAATAAACACCCCACCCATAGACAGCCCCAGCCCTGCAGGCTCAACAAGCCAGCATCAACCAACAGAGAGAGCTCCCAAGGCCGCCAGCTCAAGGTTAATAAGTCATCCTGACCTCACTCCCTCCATCACTCTTCCTGTGCCTGGGCCCTGCTCGCTGTGGGTTGCAGCTTCATTCATAACAATAATAGCTATCATTTGTTTTCCTCTATCTCCCTGCCAGATGATGGTGAAACCTTTTTTTTATTTTTTATTTTTATTTTTTGGGGGAATGAACTCAGGGACACTCGGCCACTGAGCCACATCCCCAGTCCCATTTTGTATTTTATTTAGAGACAGGGTCTCATTGAGTTGCTTAGCGCCTCACCATTGCTGAGGCTGGTTTTGAACTCAAAATCCTCTGGTCTCAGCCTCCGGAGCCGCTGGAATTACAGGCGTGCTGCATTGTACCTGGCTTGGTGGAAGTTTTTTCTTTTTTCTTTTTTTTAACATTTTTTTTGAGAGAGAGAGAGAGAATTTTTTTTTTTTAATATTTACATTTTAGTTCTCGGCGGACACACCATCTTTGTTGGAATGTGGTGCTGAGGATCGAACCTGGGCCGCACACATGCCAGGCGAGCGCGCTACCGCTTGAGCCACATCCCTAGCCCTGGAAGTTTTTTCAGTGAATTCTGCACCGAGCCTCACACAGCCCTGTGGTAGGCTCCCTGAAGATTGATACTTCGGGGCTGCGGTTGTAGCTCAGTGGTAGAGCGCTTGCCTAGCACGTGCGAGGCCCTTGGTTTGATCCTCAGCCCAATGAAAGGGAAAAAATAAATAAATAAATACATAAAATAAAGGCATGTGTCCAACTACACCTAAAAAAAAATAATTGATATTTCACAGCTAGGGAAACTGAGGCTCAGAAAGGTCAGAGAGCTTGGCCAAGGTCAAGAGTTGGAACATGAGACCTGCTGCCATTTATCCATCCTGGTTCCTTTGTCTGTGTCTGTATCATGGGTCTTAAGGCTCACTTCACTGTTGCCTTGTGTCTTTCATGCTCAGCTCAGGCTCTGAAAAGATAGGACCTGTCCCTACACCTCTGATTTCCTGTTGGACCTAGCACTGTGTTACTTAAGAGCCATTTACTAAGCTCCTATTTTTTTTTGGGGGGGGGCGGTGCTGGGGATTGAACCCAGGGCCTTGTGCAGGCTAGGCGTGCACTCTACCAACTGTAAGCTCCTACCCTGTACAGGACACTTTCCTTTCATTGGGCAGGTACATGTGTGTGATGAGTGAGTGGCATTTCCTCTGGGTACTGACAGGTAAGGGGTCACCACTAGATCTCCTCAAAGGTGTGGGTGGGGTGCCTAGCCTAGTGCACAGTATGCCTTCAGCAAATGTTGAAAAAGTTTAGGGCACCAAATTTAGCCACCAAATATACCTTTCAGTGATATTTAGGAAGCTTTTCTACGTGCCAGGTCCTGCGCAGGACTCTGCAGGGGGAGTGACAGGGCAATGTCCCTAAGTCTTTTTCCTTGGGGAACTCTCAGTCTAAAAGGGTAAACCATCCTCCTGCCAAGCAGCCATGTTCTGAGCACACAGGAAGGATGAATGCTCACAGCAAGGACCCCTGGAGAGAGCAGGAAGGGTGGGCATTCCTCCTTGCCCACCTTTCACTAAGCAGCAGAGGACTCTGAGAAAACAGTTCAGAGGCTAGCCCTCTTGGGTATCTACCTTGCCAGTTATCTGATGCCCAGGGAGTCAATGGGTCTGAGAATGCACTTTGGAATCAGACATTAGACCCACTGAGATTATAATCTGCACCATGCCTCCTAATGGTGTATAAAACCATGGCTACCTTAATTTCTTTCTGCCTCAGTTTCCACTTCTGTGAAATGGGAATAATAATAGGCCCCATCCTCAGGGCTATTGGGAATATAATGAAAATGTCCAACAGAGAGAAAGAATTGGTCTGGCTGAGGATGAGGGGATTCTGGTTTGGTCAGCACTACTGAGTTCTTTCTTTACTCTTATTGGTTTTATAGGAACCAAACAGACAAATTTAGGGGTTTTCTGGTAGCTAAGGAGACACCAGTTGGGTTCTGGAGTTGGCCAAGCCATGGGCCAGGTCTAACATATAGCAGTGGTTACTAACCTGTATTGAGTGTACCTCAGTTTTCACAACTGCCTCAGAAGGAGGTATTATATTATTTGTCATCCAAATGCTGTATCCAGAGAGAGTGGGGATCCCAGGTCAGAGTTCTCCCTGGGAACAAGTACAGAAAAAACAGACTTGGAGATATGCCCTCCAGGATAAAGTCCCTTTTTTCTTTCTCTCTCTCTCTCTCTCTCTCTCTCTCTCTCTCTCTTTCCTTGTACTACTGGGAATTGAACCCAGGAGTGTTTTGTCACTGAGCTGCATAGTTTTTTTTTTTTTTTTTTTGTTTTTTTTGTTTTTTATGTTGAGACAGGGTCTTGCTAAATTGCCTAGGCTGGCCTCAAACTTGCAGTCCTCCTGCCTCAGCCTCCAAATAACTGGGATTACACTCACCCCTGGATGAAGTTTCTTGTAGCCAAGTCTCCCTCAGCTGGGGTTGTTGGCAGTTTATCCACACCCTTTCATAGTACCTAGCATCCTTCAAGCACTGATAAGCATCCTCCACAATGTCAGCAATTGAACTCAGGGCTCTTGCATGCTAAGCATGCTTTCTGCCTCTGAGTTAAACCCTCAACCCCTCAATAAACATTAAAAAAAAATTATTTTTTAGTTGTAGGTGGACACAATACCTTTATTTTATTTTTATGTAGTGCTGAGGATCAAACTCAGTGCTTCGCACATGCTAGACGAGTGCTCTACCTCTGAGCCACAACCCTAGCCCTCAATAAACATTTTTAAAAAAATATATTTTAGTTGCAGATGGACACAATACCTTTTTTCTATTTATTTTTATGTGGTGCTGAGGATTGACCCCCGTGCCTCACAAGTGCTAGGAAGGGCTCTACACTGAGCCACAACCCCAGCCCTTGATAAACATCTTTTCTATCAGATTTAAGACAGCCAGTTACTGTGTACCTTTTTCGGTGCACCTCGATTCCCGCGGGCTGTTGCTCTGCCTGGCTAAGATTCCATATTGTGTGACCGGGTGGGTTCAGGGCCGTTGTCCCGGCCGAATCGCGAAGGTTCCTGACGCCGGGAGGGGGCGCTCTGAGGCCCTCAGTTTCGGCCCCTCCCGACTAGTCCGCTGACCGCGAGTCGGCCCTTAACAGTAGTACCCCGGCTAGACGCTTTAGTTCCCAAAGCTGGCCTTCCCCTGGGTCCATCTGGCGGCTAATGTTTAACCCGGCCACACTCCACATTATCCACACTTGGGAAACGCGGGGCAGGGGGAGGTCACCTCCAAATAGCTGCCTTACATCCATTGCTCCCGGTAAATGGGCTTTCTTAAATCCCTTTCATTTATCTACCAACAGGTCATCAGCACCTACTGCGTGCCCATTCACACAATAGGTAATAAGCACCTACCTAGTATGTTTATTAGCACACACATGAGCATCTATTATGAATGCACCCAACCAGTTATGAACACCTACTATGTGTCCGTTTGTTCACCATGTCATGAGCACCTAAGATGTGCCCACCTGCACACCAGGTCAGGAGCATGTGCCAAGCGCTATGCCTCGTGCTATGCCCAAGTGCTTCAGGCTCTGGCGGGCTACAGTGGCATCAAATGCACCAACGAAGGCAGAATTACAACCAGGATGCTGAATCTAAAGTGTCTTTTCGACTTCTGGTCTATTCAGGGCCAATTGTGAAGCAGGGTTGGGCAGCAGCAGGAGGGCTGTTTTTGAACCACAATTTGTCACCAGACAAGACAGTGGCAATAAGATACTGGGCGGGGGCTCAGGATTAGCCCAAACAAAACACTCAAGAACACAAGTCGAGGTTCAACGTGAGGGGACAGAAAACAGCTTAGTGGCTGGGCGCAGGCTTTCTCACTCGCGTGTGTCCACTCATGGTACTTACTAACAGAGAGGTCCAGGCGGGATCGAGGACCTCGCAGCGTTCAGAGGCTGGGGACCTAGGTTGTCCCAATTGCTGTCACCAAGACAGTGGAAGCCCGGATTGTTCTGATCCGGGCCTTGTCCTTATTCCACCGTGAAGTAAACTGAGGCCAAGGGGAAGGCAGGGACCCTCCACGTCGCATGGGCGCGAAGGGCCGAGCAAAGCCTCGAACCCGGTTTGCGTCGTTTGGAATCGGGAGCGGCCTTTGCTTGTGCGTTCCTGGAACTGGGCTGGGCGGAGAAATCAGGGCCTGCGGAGAGGCATTCCTGCCGCCTTCCCAGCTGCCCGAGGCCGCGGGGGGCCTGGCCAAGGTGACCCCGCAGGAGGCGGCAAGGGTCCCCGCCCCCTCGGCCGCTGAGATCTTCTCCATCTTCCCGGTCTTCGGGGCTTTTCCTCTGGGCCCACGCGCCCGCCCCACTCCCGGGCTTCCCCGAGGGCGGGATATCTCGGTCTCTCCCGCCCCCCCCCCCCAGGCCACCTCCGGGCCGTGTCCTAGCGCTGCCCTCGGGCCGGGGGCGGGGCCGCGGGGGGGCGAGCAGGACGAGCGTCTCGGCGGCGACCCGGGCTGCCTCCCGCCCTCCCGGTGCCCGCTCCCGCGGCCGCCCGCCCTTCCTCCCCTCCCCAGGCCCAGCCGGCCTCCCCCTCCCCCCGGCGCGCACGCCCCGCCTGGCAGCTGGCGCCCCGGGCCTGGGGCCGCCGCGGCGAGAGGGGTTTGCAGCGAGGGCGGGAGCTGGCGAGCCGGCGCGCGAGGGAGGGAGGCCGCCCCCCGCGCCCCTCCTCCTCGCCCTCCTCCGCGGCCGCCGGTCCCTCCTCCCGCCGCCTCCCTCCTCCCTCCTCCCTCCCTCTCTAAGACATCCCCGCAAGGCCGGGCCGCCGCGGCCACCTTCCCTGCCCGAGCTGCAGATGTGGCGGAGCGGCCGGGCGCCGGGCGGCCGTGCCAGGGGAGCCCGCGCCCCGTGAGCCTCGCGCCCCGGCCCCCGCCCGCCCCGGCCTCTCCCCCGCTCGCCCCCCACCGCCCCCGACCGCCGGAGCCCGCAGCCGGGAGCACCACCGCCCCCGCCGCCGAGGTAGGAACCCCCGGGCGCGGCGCGGTGGGGACGGGACTGGGTGGGGAGCTCGCCTGCCGCGCGGGGGCTGCGGGGCCGGGGGGCCCCAGGGCCCCGAGGGTCGCCTCCCCCTCGCGCGTCTGCGCCTCGCCCCGGGCCATTGTGAGCCCTCGCCGAGGCCCCTGCATTCGCTTGCTCGCTGGCTCGCGCGCTCCCTCCCTCGCCGGCTCCCTGGCCCCGTCCCTCGGTCTTTCGGTCTTTCTCCTCCCTCCTTCCCTCCCTCGGTCCGGAGGCCGGGACGAGCCGCGGCCGGGCCCGGAGCCGGCGCAAACTTCAGCGGGGAAGTTGGGTGGACGCGGTGGGGGTGCGCTGCGAGGTGAGAGGTGGGCACCCGGAGGTGGGCACGAAGTTGTCTGGGGCAGCAGGGCAGCCGCCCCTCCCCGTGGCTGCGTCCGAGCTGTTGCTAGTAAGGGGTTTGGAAGGTGCTTCCCTTGTCCCGGAAAGTCTCCCTTCTGCTGTCTATAGCACGCCCAGGAAGGGCCAGGATGGGGGCGTCCCTGAGGGTCAGCACTGAGAGCTGAAATCCTGTCTAGTGCTTGGTTTTCTTCTGCCCTCTGGGTGGAAGCAGGTGAGGGCCTGGCAGGGTGGGGAGGGCAGGGGTATCCAGAAGTACTAGAGGGGGTGGAAGAGGGGGGTGAGGCAGGTGCATCCCCCGGGAGGGAGATGCCTGCGCCTGCTTCTTGCTGGCCCCCTGGGATGGGACTGGAATCCTGGCTGGCACCTGGAGGCCTTGGCACACTGCCCTGCTCAGCAGGGTACTCAGGCCACAGCAGTGCAGCATGCAGGCTGTCTGCCTGTCCAGGAGGGCCCGCCCAGCCCAGCCAGAGGGTGGCCCTGGGAGCAATGGTTACAGGGAGCTGCCTGGCCCTGCCCTGGGGCCTGGGAAGCTGGAAGGGATACTGGGAGGAGCCCTGGGCCCCCAGCCATCATAGACTGGGATCTTGGCTCTGGAGGGAAAGCTTGACAGTAAGGGGGCAGCCAGGCCAGAAGGGGACTTGGCCAAAGCCTGGGCTCCTGTGGGTTTTGTCTGGTCTAGGGATACTGCCTGAGCCATGGTGCTTGAAGCAGGCACATTGAGTGGTAGGCAGCCATCCTGCTGTCCTGGCATCCTGGAGGGAAGGTGGGGCCCAGCTGGTGCTTGGGAAAGACAGCATAGAGACCCTGTGCTCCTCAAGGGCTTTCTGAAATCCCCAGCTCAGTGAATGGAAAGTGGCCCCTTCAGCCTGCCCACCCATCTACCCCTTCCCAGGCCCCATTCTGGTGCCACAGTACCACAGCTGTCCCAGCCCAGCCCACACATCCCTCCCTGGTGACCTCGGAGCCCTCCCCCTCTGCTCCTCCTTCTCCCCTCTGGGCCCAGGCTGGGCCTCCCAGCTGGCCCTGACCCACACTGGGGGAGGGGCTGCACCTGGGGGGCCCTTCCCAGTACACTCCCCTTGAGGCACTCCAGCCTTGCCCAGCCCATTTCTCAGCCCAACCCCAGCTCCTCTCAGCCCTGTCTGCAGCCAGCCAAGCAGGAGTCAGTGATGGGGTTAGAGCATTGGTTTTTTGGGTTGGGGACCCCTTGGAAGCAGCCCTGTTTTCCTTAGCCTTTTCCCCTCCCCCTCCTTTCCGGAGCTGCCATTAGTGCTGACCCCCTGACCCCCTATGCCGGCCCGCCCTTCCCTGTCTGTGACCTTTGACCTTTGGTGTTAAATCCCTCCAGCTGGGGCTCTTCAGCCCCTGAGTGACCCTGGCCCAGGCCCCCTGGGGGGCCTCTCCCTGCTCCTGGCTCTTAGTGCAGGGACACCTGCCAGTCCCTCCCTCACCAATAGGGAGGGGGTGCCCTGGGAAGCCAGACAGTGAGTCACCTCACTTCCAGGCATCACTGCTTTGGGGTCAGTGGCTTTTGGGGATTTGCTGGAGTCAAGCCACAGCCTGTAGGGTGAATGGGAAAAGCCCCTGTCCTGGGAGTCTGATGTTCTGGGTTCAAGTCTTGGCTCTGTCACCAATTTGCGGGGGCCTTGGCCCAGGTTCCTCCCCACTCTGGGCCTCAGTTTCCTCATCTGTAGAACTGAGGGGTCAGACAAGGTGAGCTTCCTGAGCTCCAGAGTCCAAGAGAAAACTGGGCTTGCGGGTATGGGGAGAAAGGAAAGGATAAATCCAACAAAAGCCAACTCTCAATTATCCGTGGGTGGAGCCAGTATGAATAACTGGATGCCACAGACATCCCAAAACCTCATTTTAAACAATCGTGTGAACCGCTTCCCCCCCAAAGCTTTTGTTTCTGAAAAGCCCAGCTGTGAACCGGTAGCCATGGCCATTTCTTCTGCCTGGGCTCCCCTTGCAGGGAGTACAAGTGGGGGACCAGAGGGTAAACTGGCCACTGGAAGACAAAGTTCTGCCAGGCCCCCTGCTTGGGCCCTGGAGTGGGGCTAGACCCTACCTCTACCTCCCCAAGCTCCTTTCCATCTCCTTTCCTGGCTTGGCCTTGGCTCCAGGTTAGGTGGTCTTCTGGCCACCTAACCCTTCCAGGGTCTGCTTGTTGGTATGGAAGAAAGAATGTTTGCCCCACAACATTTTTCCAAGTGCATTTCTACCTACCAGGCTGAATTTCCCACTGGGTGAGAAGGGCGGAACCAGTGCTGGGCTTAGTTTGGGGCAATCCCAGCATGAGAGAGGGGGGCAGCAGCTGTGGCTAGGGGACCAGATGTTGGGGCTGGGGCCTGCAGAACTCTCTGGGAGGTGTGCTGGGGAAGACTGCTCCTGGCTCGTCCCTGCAGCTCCACAGGCCTCCATAGGTTCTGCATCCTAGGGGAGGCCAAGGAGGCCAAGGAGGCCCCTTACCCAAGTGGGAAATTCGGATTTTAAAGGAGAGGCCCTGAGTTGGATGGGATGAGTGGGGGGTGCCGCCTTTTCTGAGACTGTAGGAAGCTCCCCTGGATCCCTCCTCTACTCAGGTTATGGTTATTTTATCTTTCACAGATGACTGAGGCCAGAGGGGACACCTGGAAGGTACTGGGGGATCCTCCCTTCACCTAAAAGTGCCCGTATCAGGGTTGAGGGCCCTCCCTGGTTGTCAGGGCTATGTGCTAAGCAACAAAGGAGCCTCTCCTGAGCTGGGCGCAGTGGTGCACACCTGTAATCTTAGCTCCAGAGGCTGAGGCAGGGGGATCATGAGTTCAAAGCCAGTCTCAGCAATGATGAGGTGCTAAGCAACTCAGTGAGACTCTGTCTCCAAATAAAATACAAAATAGGGCTTGGGGTGTGGGGATGTGGTTGAGTGCCCCTCAGTTCCCAGTACCCTCCCTCCAAAAAAAGGAGGCTTTCCCAGATGATGAAGGGATCTCAGGAGCCAGCTGAAAAGATACAGCATTCCTCCCTCTGCCTCACTGCCTCCTCTCAAGGCTGTGAAGGGTCCCCAGAGACTGGCTGAGGTCTCAACTTCTACTGGGGATTCATCTTTTTTTTTTTTTTTTAACGTTTATATTTTAGTTGTAGGTGGACACAATACCTTTGATTTTTTTTTAAAATTTTGTTAGTTGTATATGGACTCAATGCCTTTATTTGTTTTTGTGTGGTGCTAGGATCGAACTCAGAGCCCTACACCTGCGAGGCAAGTGCTCCACCACTGAGCCACAACTCCAGCCCCCTTTATTTTATTTTTATGTGGTGCTGAGGATCGAATCTAGTATCTCACATATGCTAGGCAAGCACTCTTCCTCTGAGCCACAACCTCAGCCTGTGGGGGTTCATATTCTGGGGACACCAGAGCCAGATCGAGGTGGGACATCGTCTCTGCTCAAGCCTGTTGCTAGCCCTGGGTGTAGGGACTATGGCCCTAACAAGGCTCATGGGACATGGCTGCTGGCCCCTGGGTTTCTAAGGTGTCTGCCTAGGGTCCCACCTGGTAAATCCTAATTCAGATGTGCCAAGGGTGGGCACTGGATATTTTCAACAAGCACCTCTAGTGCTGATAGGCCACAGTCTAGCCACTGTTTCCATCCCAGGGACAGGAAAGAACTCGCCGATGATGGGTGTGGAGTGGGGGAATCTTTCACAGGGGCATAGCCTAGGCAGACCCAGGTTTCTCTCCTCTTCCAACTTGGTCCTATAAGCCTTAGCTATCTCTCCAATTAATAAAGTTTCATCCTTAGGTTCCCAAGCAGGACAGGAGGTGGTATACTGTGTGGGGGAACACCTTGTAAGGATCCCTGGAAAAAACCCAACCACCACAAAAGCCTTCCACTGGCCTGGTGAACTTTGCTGGGGCCTGCATCCCTCACCTGATGCTGCTGTGTTAACCTGGTGGAGAGACCCACGTATCCCCAGTTAACAGAGGAAACTGAGGCTCAGGATGGAAAACTGCAATGGGCATGTGGGCCTGCTATGGCTAGGGATCCTGGCAGCTAGCTACCCTGCCTGGGAGTAGCAGGGCCCTTGCTCTGGAGGGAGGTTGGCCAGGTGACTGTGTGCCCTGGTCCCCCAGCCTGTCCTTCCCCTGGAGGTGTCTCATCCCCAACCCCACAACTCAGCTCCAGGCCTCTCCACAAGAGATGGGAGGTGGGAGGCCTGGCCCTCCTCCCCCTTCCTGCTCTGGGGCTCAGGGACCCTCCCAGGACAAGGCCTCCGGGAGCCTCCTTTACAGTTGGTCCCCAAGGAGTCCAGAAGTCCAACCTGGGAGGCCCTTCTGCAGTCCTGTGATTCCTCCCTCTAAGGGTCTCCAGGCTGGGCGGTCTCCGAGGCGGTGGCTCTGGGTCCATTCTCCCACCCCAGATGGAATGAGGCTCTGGCTAGCTGGCGGCAGGTTGGGAGGGGCCTGAGAAGCATGAAGATGGAAAGTGATTCCAGTTGAGGGACTTCCCATCTGGCCCTGGTGGGGGTTGGGTGTCTTCTAGTGCCCTGACTATGGGGGTGGCTATGTGGGCCTTCTATGTCCTTTGTCTTTGCTGCCCAGAGAAGCCAGGTGTAGTACCCATATGGGAAGGGGCCCAGCCTATTGGTGGGGCATGTGTATGCACCTGTTCTCTGGCCTTGGCAGACAGGACCTCACACCCACTCCCTGGTTCCCTCCTCCTGTGGTGGGAAGCCAGTGGAGGCCCCAGGAGACCCTTGAGGCAACTGAGTCAGACCACGGCTGGGAGCCTCTAGAAGAGTCCTGCCCTATGGTCAAGGTCCAACATGGGCACAGTGTGCCCCACTGACACTGTAAAAGGTGTGTGGGGGAAACTCAGGACCTTAGGAATTTGGGGGTTGGCTTGAAGTGACATGAGGTCAGGGAAGATCAGAGGGGAATGAGGGCCTAGGGCTACTTGGCCTTGACCCCAGCTCTACTCCTGGCCCCAATTCACTGCAAGGGCCTGATGTGAGGTAGATGTGTCCATAGGAAGTGTCATTCCCTTGTCCCTATTATACTGTCACTCCCTTATCCCAGACTGCCTGGGCTAGTTCTCCTTGGGCCTTGCCCTCTTTCATCCAGAGCCCCACTGTCCACTGCCACACCTCCATGCACACTGACCCCAGCTGTGATACCCCCTACCCCAGGCTGTAGGGTCCTCCATCATCCTCCCTGTTCAGAAGTCCCTCCCGCCCACCCCAACACAAACTATGTGTTGCAAACTATGCATCAAGGACATAAACTGGTTGCCTTGCTTGGTCTTATGGACCTTGGGACCTGCCTAATCTTTATCCCTTTGGAAGGAAAAGGATGGGATAGTTTTGGAAGCTGCCTTATCTTCCGGATTTGCTTTCCACCCCGAGTAGGGGAGGGGGGAGAGCATGGGGTGGAGCCTGAGGTTGTTTGGTGCCCTATGGTACCTGGTCTTGCCTGGCTATCTGGGGCTCTGGGCCAGGGTCAGCTGGGAGTGGCAGGAGATGAAATGGAGGAGCTAGGCCCTTCCAGTCATCCCAGCTGACCAGGATGATCCATATTGTCTCTTCCTACCCCTTGTCTAGGTATTTACCTGGGTCCCTTGCCCCAGACAGAATGAAGAGACATTCGTGTTAGGGGACATGGCCCTGCTTCTAACCTTGACTTTGGGAAGCCATTTCCCTCTTTGAGCCTCAAGCCCTCACATACCTTTCTGCTTCACCTGATGGGGAGACAAGAAATGAGTCTACTCATTTGCTCCAACATCCACTGAGGACCAAGTGCTTAGGAGAGGGAAGAGCAGGTGCAAGGATGTCATGTGAGGTGGGTGACTGTGATGTTCTAATGCCAGTCCCACTCCAGGCCAGCTGCATCCAGGCTTGCATCACCAGATCAGGCCTGTTTATTGACCATGGATCCCAAGGACTTCATATTGCTGCCCAATTCAGTCTGGGGGCAGGGGCCATGGGAAATGGGGCAGCAGTTTATGGGTTAAGGTCTTCCCTTTTTCATCCTCAGTGGACTTGGAGCTGCCCAGGGCCCCAGAGGTATTCCTGCCTACTCCAAGTCTTCCTTCTTAAAAGGAGGTTCTGAAAGTTAGATGCAGGGAGGGGATACCTGAAGATAAGGGTCAGGAGACAGTGTACAGGACACTTCAAGGACCAGGCACACTCAGCATGCTCAAGAGCTGGTGACTGGGTCTGGGGATGTGGCTCAAGCGGTAGCGCACTCGCCTGGCATGCGTGCGGCCCGGGTTCGATCCTCAGCACCACATACCAACAAAGATGTTGTGTCCGCCGAGAACTAAAAAAAAATAAATATTAAAAAAAATTCTCTCTCTCTCTCTCCTCTCTCTCTCTCTCTAAAAAAAAAAAAAAAAAAGAAAAAGAAAAAAAGAAAAGAGCTGGTGACTTTGTGGCATTAGTGATGCATTAGCAAGTGCTTGGACCCAAGCTGTGTGCAGCAAGTAGCAGGGGGCCACTGTTGGGTGAGGCACCCTGCCTTCAACAGGGGCACATCCCCATTCAGGGGGCTCTTGGGCAACGGGAAGAGGCTGAAGCCAGAGAGGGTGAATCGGGGAAGACTTCCTGGAGGACACAGGCAGGAGGGAAGTGACAGCTAGAGACTTGGAAGTTGTGAAGCAGGAGCTGGCACCTGAGAGGCCAGGATACTGAGAAAGGGAAGAGCTAAAGGGGCAAGCCAGAGGACAGGAGACTCTGGGATGAAAGGGCAGGTGACATTCTCCTCTACAAAGAGAACACTTCATGGCTCCCCAGTCCAGCCCTCTCCTATGGGCCTCTTCCTCTGCTGCCTTTCCTTGGGCTCTGGAGTGAGGAGGGGACTCCCTGCTGCACTGCTGTGTTCTCTGTGACCTTGGCAGTTCATTTGGAAATTGGAGAGAATACTGCCTCATTCATGGGGCCTCCAGGATGAACCAGGATGGTCCCCAACAAGGGCAAGGGACCCCATACTCCTGCCCCGAGACTCCTCACCCCACATCCATGACTGACTCAGGTCTGCCCCCAGTCCTCAGCAGAGCAGCATACCCCAACACTGTTTCTTCACTGCCCATGTGTCTGGGTGCCCTTAAGGCCCGGTTCCATCTGACTTCTCATGGGGCACCTGGAACCTAGCAGAGGGCCTGGTTTGGAATGCACAAATGAGGGGGAGAGAAGGGCCAGAGTCCAGAGACTGCCTTACCCGCTTTCTGCTCTCCAAGTTGGCAGGTGCAGTTGTTGAAAGTGGTCTGCCTCCGGGGTGATGGGAGAGGTGGGCCACAAACACTGCATTGGTGGGGTATTGCCTGGGACTTGCAAGGTGCCTGGGGGTGGGTCTGCCTGCAGCCAGGTTTGGTTTGGGAAGCAGTTTCCTTTCCTCTGGGGACCAGACCTCCAACCCCCTAACCCTAAGCAGAGGCTCCTGAGTCTTGGTTTCTGAGACTAGAGCAGGTTACCTTTATGTGTTGTGTGTGCTGTTTGTGCACAGGTGTAACATATGCATGTGCCTGTATGTCTGAAGGCTGGGGTGGGGGGCGGGGGGAGTTGTTCCCATTCACCTCCTATGGGATTCTGCTCAATGTTTGTGCTGGCCCCAAAGAGCTCTGGTGAGTGGCCCAACTCAGCCCGCCCACCAGGCAGCAGTGCTGCCCATGCCTGGCCGTGTTGGGTGTGTGTCTGGCTCCCCTAGTGTTGGCCCCTCCTAGGGATTTGGGCAGCCTGGCCCAGCCCTGCTGTCCCTCCCTCCTTCCTTCCCAGCCAGGCAGGCGGGTGTGGGGGCTGCTTGGCGCGCTTGCCTCTGGCTGAGGCCCAGGTGCAGGCGGTGCTCATAGCCCCATGCACCCCCCACAAGCTGGGCAGACAGGAAAATACCAGACATAGTTGTGCAAAGGTGGCTGCAGGCGGGCAGGCAGCAGGGGGTGGGGGCCACCAATGGAAGCCTGAGCCACCAGGACACGGTGAGGCCATTGTGCCAGGCTGGCCCTGTAGTATATGTCTGTATGAGGGTGCACGTGTGTGCTGGGACACCCCTAGGCCTGGCATCACCCTCCCAGTTGGCAATGGACGAGGAAGTACATCTGGTATGGGGCTGGTGAGGGGCATAGGGGAAACAGCCAGCATGCCTTCCAGCTGTAGCTCCCCAGTTACTACATGAGGCACCCCCTGCCCAGGGCTGGAAATGAGAATCATCAGGGTTACTAGTTAGTGGCAAGCAGGGGGACAAGGCTTGACCATTATCGGGATGCTTGAGTTACCAACCAGGAAACTGAACTCAGAGTGATAGGGACCTGTCTGAGGCTTCACAGCCAGAGATGCCGCAGGGGGCTGCAACCAGGTAGCCTGACTCTGGTCTTGCTTTAAGAACACGAACCCGCAGCATTCAGGGTTCCTGGCACACACTGTCTTCAGGTGCTACTTAGCTGGGCACTTCCCTGAAGCCCCCATTACAGAGGACAGAGTTCAGATTTGGCTGGGCCACCTGGGTACCCCTTGTATCCCCATTGGGGTGGGCTGCTGGCTAGGTACCCTTGTGGGATAGGGAGGGGCTGTCTGCAGAGTCAGAGGTTTCCCAGGGAAGGCTAACCCCAGGGCCTTCCAGGAAGTGCTGCCTTCCCTGGCCCCTCTCCTGGGACTTGCTGGGCCAGGCCTCTGGACAAGCCCCTCCCTTAGGCCTGGGAGGAGGTCTGTCTCTGGCTAATCCAGGCTTTCAGTACTCAGGCTCTGGAAGGTGGCTAGGGCCTGCTGTGGTCACTCCACAGGACAGCAGAGGCCCAAGGCTTTCTTGAGGGGTAAAGATCAACCAGTAGCTTTGGCAAAGCCAAGATTCTCCCAGGTTAGGTTCTCCCCGCAACTGTCTGTGGGTATAGAGCCGAGAGCCAGTCCTGCTTTGAGTACCTTACAGTTCTAGACTGCCAAAGGCTGGGTACTCAGCAGTGGTGACAATTCATATGACAAGTTTTACAAAGTACCTACTATGTGATTGGCCCTGTTCTAGGTGCTGAATATGTCATACTAATGGGAAGCACCAAGTCAGGATTGGATATGTAGCATTGCCTTGCTTTCTCCCCAAACCTCAGGTGGGATCCTGTTACTTTTATCATTCCACTTTATCCATGAGGATGGAGAGGCTCAGGTGACATGGGCAGGAAGTAGCAAGGCCAGGTTGGGGCCCCAGGTGGTCTGCTCCATATTTGGAGCCCTGGCCTTCTGCCTGTCAGAAAGGGAGGCCCTGCCCCTGCCTTCCAGCCCAGGTGGCTGGGCAGCCTACTAGGGTGGAGCTCTTGGCTAGAGCAGGGAGCCACAGCCAGTTCCCAGGAATGTGGGGCTGTGGGGCCGTTTGCTTTGGCAGCATCTCTGCCTCCAGTGGGCCTCCCCACCCAGGTCTGCTCCCCCTGGTGCCCACCCACTGCCTTCCCTGCCGCCCCTTCTCCCAGGCTCTGCACTGAGACCCCACAAACCCCTTGACAGGGAGGGGGTGCCTGGCCTAAGCTCTTGGTCTACTTCTTCCCACATCCATGAGCACAGGAGAAAGTTTTGTCACTGACAAGTCACGTGACCCTGGACAGGCCACTTAAGTTTCTCTGAGCCTCAGTTTTTGCATCCAAGAACTGGGGATGAAACAGCACCTGCTGTAACAGGTGCCTCCTCTCTGGCCTTCCATTTCAACATCTGTTAAGAACAAGCTGGACTTGCCACAGCTGACCAAAGGGGCAGTATCAGGACTATCCCAGGAATAAGGGGTACCCCTCAAGTTGCGCTTGGCAACACTGATACACTGGTGGTCACTCACCTGACCTACGCTGCTGGAGGGTGAGTAGGGAGGTTGCCCTAGTTTAACAGAGGGCTCTGTCCTCTCTGTTTCTGCCAAGGAAACTAACTAGTCAAGTTAGGCTGTTTGTCAGTTCATAGTTCCTCATCTGTCACGCCCCACTCTGTCCAGTACAAATAACCCCCAACCCACCCTGCACTTCTGCCCCTCCAGGCTCAGGGCAGGAGGGACTTTATCCAGAGCCAGTTCTAGCAGTCTTCTGTTAGCCTGGTGACCTTGAGCCTCAGTTTCCCCACCGGGGTCGGGGCCTGCGGTTGGGAGGGTGGGGATGGAAGCACCCAGACCCGCCCTCTGGGGGTGGCAGTAGGGTTTACCGGGCCAGGCGCTGCAGCTGGGGGCCGCTGCAGCTGGGGGCCGTCTGCTCTGGACTGCCGCGGGCGCACAATAGCAGCCATTGTCTCGGCCGGGCCGGCGGGGGGCCCGCCCAGCCCACCCTCCGGGTGACCCCCGCCCCAGGGTGGGGGAGGGCCGTCCACAGCCCCCGCCGCCCCGGTGGTCCCTGAGCCGCCCCCGCGCGCTTCCTCCTTCGCCGCCGCCGCCGCTTCCTCCCGCTCCCTCCGCTCTAATTAGTTCCTTTTGCAGCTGGAGAAGCCGCGCAAGCCCGGGCCGCCCGGCCTACCCGCGGGACGTCGGCGTGGGAGCGCCGCGCGCGTCCCCGGCCGCCCTGTGCTAGCGCTGCGAGCCGCGGCCGCGGGTCGCTGATCGCAGCTCCACGCCGCGGGAGCAGGGCGCGAGGCGCACGCCTTCCAACGCGCCGGGAGGTTCCGCGGGAGGGAGGTGACCCGCGGGAGGGAGGTGACCCGCGGGTCGGCACGCTCCACCCCGCCACATCGGGCCCTGCACCTCGCCACCTGTCCGAGAGGGATGGGCTCCTGCCTCGGGACCGCCCCACCGCGAGGGAGAGACCTCGCGGACAAAGCGGCACTGGGTCCCCCGCTGGCTAGGCTCGTCTTCTCTGAGCAAGGCAGGCGGCGCTCCGCCCTTCCGAGGGTCATCGCGCCCCGCCCCCCCATGCCTTAAATCAGGTGACGGTGTGGCCAGTGCAGGAGGTGATGGGACTAAGGAATTAAAGAGAGCAGGAACCAGGCTCTCCTTCCTGCCCTTTTCATCCATCCCTGGAACAAAGAGCAGAGCCAAGCCGGTGCCTGTGGATGGGGGTGGGGGAACACTTTGAGGTTGGCCAAGATCAGAGCAGGAGTGGGGTTACAGGCCATCTCCCTAGGGGGTAGGTCCCTGCGGAGGGAAAATTCTAGGCAGGCTCATCTTGGATGGGATTGCTAGGAAGTGAGGGCTTTGGGATGGCTCCTTCCTTTCCCAGGAGCAGGAGGTGGTGCCTGGGCTGAGTTCTGGCTTCCATAGGAATGAGCCCTTGCCTCCCTGGGTAGAACTCAGCACCAGGATGGGGGGGAGCTGGGGGGCTGGGGGGTTGGGCCTTCTGATGGGGGGACTGTGCCCCTCCATAGAGATGGCTTTTCTTGGGACCTCCCCAGTTTTGAGACAGGGAACCAGTTTTAGGGCAGGTTCAAAGATCAAGGTGACCCAGGGCCATGGCTCCTCCCACAGCTCCCTGGGAGGGGTGGAGGGGACAGTGGGGCAGGTGCCACAAGATGTTGCTTGGGCATCATTGCCAGCGAGAGTCAGCATCAACTTGGATTCCCAGCTCCCCAAACATTATGCCTGAGGTTCCCTCCTTTGGAAAGGTTGGGGGTGGAGGTGAGGACAGGGGGTATGGGGAGGCCAGTGGCCCTGGGCCAGCAGAGGGACCAGGCCACCAGCCCTTCCTGGCTCCTGAATTCTTAATCAGCATAAATATTTACTTCCTTCCTCTCCTTCCAGGCTCTCAGCACAGAGGAGCTTTGGGGAGGTTGGACTGGGCCTGTGTCTAAAAATAAACAGGTGGAAGGACAGGCAGACACAGAGAGACATAACTAGGGAGGTGGGGGTCAGGCAGAGGACAGCTCCCTGCTCAGGGAAATGGAGGAGGGGACCCAAGGTCATCCATCACTGCCACCTACCCACCTGCAAGCTAGGATCTAGGCCTCCTGAGGAGAAGAGTGGTGCTCTGGTCCCACCTCCTTTATATTGTTGGGAATGCTTGATCTGTGTATGGTAGGGGGTATGTGGCGCACATAGATCTGACAGCTCCAACAGGGACAAGTCACAGACCTGGGTCTTGAAGCCAAGAGTGGCCCACCCATGCTCTGATGATGCAGGCCTGGGAGGGGTGGACAACCTCTCTATGCTCAGAGACTCCATGTTAGCCATGCATATATTGTAGGATCTGGGGATTTGTCCCAGAAAGCAGGGGGTCTCAAGTGAAGGAAGGGACTATTTCCTGTGTGCTTGGGGAGTCTCTGCATAAGCTTTGAATTTGTAGGAGGTAGAGGGGAAGGATGAACTGCATCGAGTGGGTGAAGTTGCCAAGGGGCCTTGGTCTAAAGAAGGGATGAGAGGGGACATGGGGGTTGTCATCCCTGTCCTATTCCTGAGAATGTTCCAGCAGCTCTGAATCCCTATGTGCACCACCATCCTGCCCCCCCCTTCCAGGACACAAATTTGGGTGCAATTTTCCAGGTAATGGCCCACCCACCATGTCCACCCTTTTGTATTAAATACAGCGAGTGACAGGATCTCGTGTTAGTAGAGATTTACAGGGTGCACCAGTCTTCATGAACAAAGGCCAGGAAACAGTGGGAGTGTTTTCTCTGTGTGTAAAGACTGCTGCTGGGAGAATGAAGTGTTGAACTTGGAGGGATGAGCTGACAGCTTGGTCAGAGGATCCTGAGTCCATTTATGTGAAAATTACACCAATGAGAAATTATATGAAAATTATAGCATGAGACATATAATAGAAGAGCGTTATCACCTTACTGTATGTGGTTTTTATGTACTGAGCTGGTCTACTCCACCAGCCCAGCTCTGGCCAGCCTGACCACAGTCCCCATCTGCCCCCTGCTGGCAGCCCAGAGCCCTGTGGCTCCCATTGGCTTGTGGATGCCTCTCCTGGCCCCACCTGGGAAGTGTCCCCAGTTCCTTGAGGCCAAACTCTGCATTACTTGCCTGAGACTTCCCTATCAGCAGGGCTGGGCTCCCTTGGAGGTGACAGAGCTACTTGCTGAGAATAGACAAGGGTGGGCACAGAGGGCCACTAGCATTTGATTGCTGAGGAATATCAACTGGCACCTTGAGGACACTCCTTGCCCACAGCCTGCTTCTAGGTCTTCAGACCCAGACCAGGCAGGCTCCCCCTCTCAAAGAAATGACTGTGGGGGGGGGGTGTGGGGGGCTAGGAATATAGCTCAGATGGTAGTGTGCTTGCCTCGCATGTATAAGGTCCTGGGTTCAATTCCCAGCATCACCAGAAAAAAAAAAAAAAATGAAATGACTGGTCAGAGGTCTGGCCTTGAGTCTCGTAGTTCTGCCACTTCTCTTTGACCTGAGGCAGTACCTCTAAAATTCAGCATTCATGGCAGAACAGAGGCCTTGAGCCTCCCCCAAAACTTGGAGGAAGTGGGCGTGGAGCCTCTGAATAGGTGGTTGGTTCTTTCCGTAAGAACCTAGGGTCCAGATTGTTCCCTCTCTACTCATTTGGGCTTTTATGGGTATAGCTTGAGGAGGAGCCTGGGGTCAGAGTCACAGTACAGCTTCTGTCCTTCCCCAGGTTCCTGCCTAAAGATCAGCTGGGTGCCCCCTTCTGCCTGCTATCCCCTCCAACGCCAGCACCCCATCACCATGCACTCCTTGGACGAGCCGCTTGACCTGAAGCTGAGCATCACCAAGCTCCGAGCGGCGAGAGAGAAGCGGGAGAGGGTGCTGGGTGTGGTCCGGCACCGTACTCTGCACAGGGAGCTGGGCCTGGTGGATGATAGCCCCACACCTGGCTCCCCAGGCTCCCCACCCTCAGGTACTGCACCAGCAGGGTGGGGGACTTGCACATGACTGAGCATTGACAACAGTAAGAAGAGCCAAGGTGTGTCCACCAGAGCACAGCCACAGCCCCTGGCTTCTTCCAGTTTAGAGTGCTACCCACAAGTTTATCTATTCATCCTCCCAACAGTTCAGTTTTGAAGGGAGCAGAGAGCTGAGCCAGGGTTCAAACTGAGGGCCCTGGGAGAATTTGGTAAGGGGTTTCAGAGGTCTAAAAGTAGTAGCATAGGTCCCAAGATCTCACCTGGGCTTTGAGGTGTTGAGGCTGGTCAACCAGGGAGCCAGGTGAGTTCAAGTTCTTTTCTATTATTCATCCTGTGTGCCAGACCAGTCTCCTCTATAAAATGGGTACTTCCTCTTTCATCCCATTTTGTCTTACACAGTTGGCTGGGTGCTCAGGGTGATGAAAGTCCAACAGCCGACAGTATCATTACATCTGTCAGATGTGCAGGCTGCTCCTTAGATACTGGGTCCCTCAGTCCTCTGGGGGGCCTACCTGACATCTGCTCCCCGCGTCACAGTGGGGATCCTGAGGTGGTAGGATCTGTCCCACCCGGACTCTTGACTCCAGCATCTTGAATCATGCCTTTCCCTTAGGCTTCCTGCTGAACCCCAAGTTTCCTGAGAAGGTGGATGGACGCTTTTCTGCAGCCCCTCTGGTGGACCTCAGCTTGTCACCACCGTCTGGACTGGACTCCCCCAATGGCAGCAGCTCACTCTCCCCCGAGCGCCAGGGCAATGGGGACCTGCCTCCAGTGCCCACTGCCCCGGTAAGGAGGGTGAGGATTTTGGAGAGGTGTATTGGTTTCCTGGGGCTCTGTAACATTATTCTCCCACAGTTCTGGAAGCTCAGGTCTACAAAGTGTTGGCAGAGCCATGTTCCCTTGAAAGCTCCAGGGAACAATCCTTTCTTGCCTCCTTGGCAGCCCTAGTCTGGTACCCTTATCACCTCAGTCTGCCCCATCTTCACATGGCCTTCTTCCCTCTGAGCTTCTGTGTCCTCATCTTCCTCTCTTTTTTATAAAAACACCAGGTACTGAATTTAGGCTACCCTAATCCAGCAGGACCTCATTTTAACTTGATTACATTTGTGAAGATCCCATTTCCAAATAAGGTCACAAGCACAGGTACCAGGGATTAGGACTTAAATGTATCTTTTTGGGGGACAACATTCAGCCCATTCCAGAAGGGGACAGAAGGGGTCTGGGTCTGCAAGGGGGTCTCAGGAGGGCACTGACCAGCTCTCTCCCTTGCCCTTACTCCCAAGGACTTCCAGCCACTGCGATATTTGGACAGTGTCCCCAGCTCCTTCCAGTTCTTCCTACCCCTGGGCTCTGGGGGGGCCCTGCATCTGCCTGCTTCCTCCTTCCTCACACCCTCCAAGGACAAGTGCCTCTCGCCAGAGCTGCCCCTGCCCAAGCAGCTGGTGTGTCGCTGGGCCAAGGTGAGTGGGGGCCACGAAGAGTGGTATGGGGCCCAGGGCAGGGGCCCCACACAGGCTCAGAACCCTGCCTGGCTCCACAGTGTAACCAGCTCTTCGAGCTCCTGCAAGACCTGGTGGACCATGTCAATGACTATCACGTCAAGCCTGAGAAGGATGCAGGGTACTGCTGCCACTGGGAGGGCTGTGCCCGTCATGGCCGTGGCTTCAACGCCAGGTGAGGGAGCAGGGGCAAGGGCGGGAGGAAGGGGCTAGGTCTTAAGCAAGCTGAGCGTGCCCCTGTGCCCTCCCTGGAGCAGGTACAAGATGCTCATCCACATCCGCACGCACACCAACGAGAAGCCGCACCGCTGCCCCACCTGCAATAAGAGCTTTTCCCGCCTGGAGAACCTGAAGATCCACAACCGGTCCCACACAGGTGAGAGGCCTGGTTGGGGGTTTTTCCTACATAGGAGAGCTGGGCAGGCTGGGGACAGAAAGGGCAGGCACCCAGCAGGCAGGCAGGAAGGACTGGACCTTAGTAATGAGGAACAAATCTTATTGATCATGACCCTTTCAGAGGGCCACTTGCTGGGGGAGCCCTTCCTATGGGTCAGATCCCAACATACACTGAGCATGGACACAACTTCCTGAGTCCTATCTGTATGATCTGACTAATAGCTAGCTACCTCAGGACAGCAGAGACTGGGTCTGCATTGCTCCCTAGTCCCTGAGCCACAGCCAACTCTTATTCACAGAACCATAGAACTAGTTTTACATTGTCTAATCACCATTAAAAAGAAAATAGATGACATTAATTTTTTAAAAATATTTTTTATTTTATTTTATTTATGTGTATGTGGTCCTGAGAATCGAACCCAGTGCCTCACACATGCTAGGCAAGTGCGCTACCACTGAGCCACAACCCCAGACCCGACATTAATTTTTAAGTTTTTATTTTTTAGTTGTACTTGGACACAATACTTTTATTTTTATTGGTACTGAGGATTGAACCCAGGGCCTTGCATATGCCAGGCAAGCGCTCTACCGCTGAGTCACAACCCCAGCCCCAATTATATATTTAACTGAATCCAACATATTTATTTATTTTTTTTTAGAGAGAGAGAGGAATTTATTTACTTTTTAGTTTTTGGTGGACACAACACCTTTATTTTATCTTTATGTGGAGCTGAGGATCGAACCCAGTGCCCTGTGCATGGCCAGGCGAGCGCGTTACCGCTTGAGCCACATCCCCAGCCCCAATATATATATTTAAACTGTTACCATTTAAATAATTTCAATTAAAAAAAAATCAGTAAGACCCTGAAAATCCTTACTTCAGACAGTCTTTGAAACCTAGTGTGGTGTTTCTTTTTCTGGTCTGTAAGTCACTCTCACAGCACATCTCTACTTGGACCAGCTGCATTTCAAAGGCACAGCAGTCAGCTGGTTGCTGTCCTAGCCAGTGCAGTGGTAAAGGCTTAGTAAATATGGAGCCATTTTTTTTTAAATTTTTATTTATTTTTCTTTTTTTATTGTTGGTCGTTCAAAACATTACATAGTTCTTGATATATCATATTTCACAGTTTGATTCAAGTGGGTTATGAACTCCCTATGGAGCCATTTTGAACAAGGCCAAATGAAAGGGCACACTAGTGAGCCCACCTAGAGCTACATAACCTCCAAGGTGGAGTTCTGCCTGCTTAAGTTTACCAGCTGCAGTGGGGCAAACTGATGGTATACAGCAAGGCCATCGCAGAGCTGGGGCTTAACCAGGCTGGGTTCTGCCTGCAGCAGCAGCCAACTGAGTCAGCTCTTGTGCTACATTGCTGGGGATGCCCCCCAAATCAGAGTCCTTGCTCTGAGAGATCTGGGCCTGGGGAATGCTGAGGGTGTGGGTGGGAATACCTGAGAATAGGGCAAGATTCCCTTATGTGGCCTACCCCTGCAGGTGAGAAGCCCTATGTCTGTCCCTATGAGGGCTGCAACAAGCGCTACTCCAACTCGAGTGACCGCTTCAAGCACACTCGCACCCACTACGTGGACAAACCCTACTACTGCAAGATGCCTGGCTGCCACAAGCGCTACACAGACCCCAGCTCTCTGCGCAAGCACATCAAAGCCCATGGCCACTTCGTGTCTCACGAGCAGCAGGAGCTCCTGCAGTTACGCCCACCCCCTAAACCACCACTGCCCACCCCTGACAGCAGCCCCTATGTTAGTGGGGCTCAGATCATCATTCCCAACCCTGCTGCCCTCTTCGGAGGCCCCAGCCTGCCTGGCCTGCCCCTGCCCCTGGCCCCTGGCCCCCTCGACCTCAGTGCCCTGGCCTGTGGCAATGGCGGGGGTGGCGGGGGTGGCGGGGGTATTGGCCCTGGGCTGCCAGGCCCTGTTCTGCCCCTCAATCTGGCCAAGAACCCACTGCTGCCCTCTCCCTTTGGGGCTGGTGGACTGGGTCTGCCTGTGGTCTCCCTCCTCACTGGCTCCGCTGGCGGCAAGGCAGAGGGGGAGAAAGGGCGTGGGTCAGTGCCCAGTAGGGCCCTGGGCACAGAGGGCTGCAAGACTCCCCTCGAAAGGACGGAGAGCAGCCGCTCCCGGCCAAGCCCCGATGGACTCCCCCTGCTTCCAGGCACTGTGCTGGACCTGTCCACAGGCGTCAACTCAGCAGCCAGCAGCCCAGAGGCACTAACTCCTGGCTGGGTGGTCATCCCACCAGGCTCTGTGCTACTCAAACCAGCTGTAGTGAACTGAGCCTGCTTACCTACCTACCAGCTATGACAGCTCAGCCAGCAGCTCTGGGCCCCACCCTGACGAACAGAAACTCTTCTGCGAAATAGCAATAATGTCCTACTGCCCTGGGGCCTGGTGGTCTGTGCTCCCTGGGAAGCTGCAGTCCCAGATGCAGTCCTCGGGCAGCAAGGATGGTGCTAGAAGGTCATTGTTGCCTTCCCAGGTCCCAAGTGAGGACTTGGCCCTGACCATGCTCTTGGGTGCTGAGGCCTTGCTCACCCTCAGGCCCCTGCCCCACAGCTTCTGAGCCCTCTGCCCATCCTCCACCGGACCCTTAGTCCTTGGTTTCCCACCCTGGTGCCTCCTTCATCCCAGGGCCAACTTGAGCAGGTTGTCTTCCCTCACTTGCCCACTTATCAGCCACAGAGGCCAGCAGCGACTGCTTCCCGTGTCCCAACACTGGGAGCAGGCAAAGTAGCATCTGCCCTTCTGATGGTCCAGACCACCCCCAACTTTATGTGATGTGCTGTGAGGAGCCCCCACGGGGCCACAGCACCCATGCAGGC
The DNA here is from genome assembly GCF_964194105.1 of Spermophilus citellus. Taxonomy (NCBI): domain Eukaryota; kingdom Metazoa; phylum Chordata; class Mammalia; order Rodentia; family Sciuridae; genus Spermophilus; species Spermophilus citellus. The sequence continues at coordinate 5,609,429 of NC_138187.1, read as the reverse complement.
TCACCCTAGACCCCTTTCCCTCTGGCCTACCCCCTGGAGGGAGAGAAGATAAGATGCAGACCCTGGCTAAGCCACAGGAAGAAGCCATGCTGTTCCCCACCCACCCCTATGACAAGGTGCCTTCCTGCTCGCTAGAGAAGGGAGGCCTGCTTGGTCAGCTGCCGTCATCCCTCATTCAGCCTGAATCAGACTACACTGCCAGAGGGCCAGCAACATTCCCAGGTGAAGGGCCAGCTGACCACTCACTTGCCCCTATACCCTGGAATGATCTGACTCAGGCATCCTGAGCATATGGGAAACATGGAGCCAGGGAGGGAAGGTGTCAGATGGACAGCCCTGGTGCTAGGACTTAATCCAGGCCAAACAGGCAGGGCCAGGCCAAGCTCCATCTTGGTCATCCCAGCTGGGACTGGCCTCACGGAGAGGCCTACGGGGCACTGGTACTGAGGCAAGAGGCAGCTTCTGGTCTTAAGGCACCAAGACAGCATTCAGGGGAGGAAGTGGAGGGAGCTTTCTGGCCATTGACTGAGGCCTGGGTCTGTGGGAGACTGGGCAGCCAAGCATGGCTACGGGCAGGCCCAGCCCCTCTGCCTGGGAAGAGCTGGCTGGAGGAAGGAGCTGGACTTGGGATGTTGCTGCCTCTGGCTTTTTCTCAGTTGAGCCTGATCCTAAGAGACTCCCACTCAGCCAGCTCCCCTAGGGTCTAGCTACTATGCAGGGGCCAGAGTATGCCAAGGATATGTTATTGATCCCACTGCCCAATCTCCAGAAGCTAGGCTATCTCAGCATGTCCCACTCAACCAACCCTGGGCCTTTTGTTCCCTTCCTGCCAGCAGCTGGGAGCTCTGGCTTCTAGAGCACCTTAGTCACTAGGCTGCAAAATGGCCAACCCCCTCCAATTCCCCACCCATAGAACAAAAGAGCCACCAGATGGCAGTGGGGTCCTCCATAGCCCTGTGGTTCCTCTGAGCAGTTCTGATCCCACTCTTTCCTGGACTGCCCTTCTGTCCTAGAAGGGTCACCCTGACCTGGCAGTCCCTGCTGCTGGTCTTAGAACCCCAGTCCTGACAGGGCCTGGCCATGCTGGCTCTGCCCCTTGATGGGGCTGTGAGCAAGGTAGAAAGGAGCTGGTCTTCTTTCTTTGGGTCCACCCTGGACCCAAGCACCCCCCTCATCCCTGTTAGGGCCCTAGGCCTTCAGTCCCTAGCTTGGGGGATGTATGGTTTGACTCAAGCCCAGGAGCAGAGGAATAGGGCACTGGAAGGTGACATTAGCTCAGCATGTGATTTGGTGATAGACCAGGCTTGGAAGGGCCAGTATACTTTTCGTTGTTGTTGGTTTATTGTTGCACATTCCAGGATATCAGTATTTTAACAGGTTCTAAGTGCCTTTCTATTGTAGCTTATGTTTTTCCTCCTCTTGGCTCCATTGCTGTTAGCATAGAGTTTAAAAAAGAGATAAGCTAATGACTATAACAATATATTCCTCCATGTGAGAGGAAGTTTATAAAGAAACAATAAAAGTGAGTTGCAAAGATGGTTTCTGTGTCATGAACATGCTAGGAACGGGGCTGACCTTAGACTGTCTGGCTCTATGCTCAGCTTTGGGGTCTCCCAACAATATTACCTAAAGCCCCTGATCTGGGGTTTCTCTTCAGCCTTTAGGTGCCAGCCTCAATGTGAGGCTGAAAGCAGGTCAGCCCAGCCGGGAACTGGAAGGAAAGAAGCGTGAGGGTCGGGTTCTGAGGAGCAGAGATGGAAGATTCTGGAGTAAGCATTACAAGGTTCAGGTCCCTAACCTGCTATGACTGGTGAGCCATGCCTTGGTCCAGGGATAGGCTGGCCAAGGTTCTCCCTCAGTCATGTATGGGAGCATTCTGCCCAGCTCACCAAAAACATCATATGGAAGCCTGGGCCAGGGGCTTTCACCCTGAGGGTGGGGCAGGAAAAGACCTGTGGGATGGTAATGGGTTTCCATCTGGCAGGATGCAAGGGAGGGAAGGGAACTAGGTGCCATGGGAGCAGGAGCAGCTGTATGACCCCTCAGGCAGGCTCTTACATGGTGGGACTGCTCAACAATCTCACCACCTGAACCCAGCTCCTGAGGCTGTTAGCTGTTGCCCCCCGGGGCCCCAGCAGAGCCCTACAATAGGCAGGAAGAGCAACTAGCCTCCTGGAAATGGGATACATGCAGAGGAGAAACACGGAAGAGATTTATTACCAAGCTATAAGTTAAGAGGTGGCAGGGAGAGGAGAGCTGCATGGTCACGTTCTGGGCACCTGCTCTTTGTCTTTCTCCTCCTGGGCCTGGATTCTGAGTTCCTCATCCAGGCGCTCCTTTGCCCGGACAACCTGGAAGGAGGTGAAAGATCAAGGCTCGGCAGAGCCTCTACCTTTTGCCCCCCCACCTACAGACAGGATTCTTCATTTCCTGGCTCAGGCTACCTTTCTGGAGGGCAGTCCTCCTCCACAGGAGCCCTGAAGGCTGGGTTTCTGCACCAGTAGACCAGTGCTGGTCCGGTACATACCACCAGTGGCTGCTCCTGCTCCTTCAAGGTCTGAATGCTGGGAGGGCCACTGTCCCTTCAGCTGAGCCCTACAGAACTGAGGCAGCCAGAGGAGTGGCAATTTGAGAGGGTGGGTGTCCTCTCTGAGGCTAGGGCACCAGGGAAAGGCCTGGCATACCTCACTTACTACCTGCCAACTCCCTAACTGCCAGCTGCCCTGCCAGGGGTCCCAACTGAGGAGAGGAGGTATGTGGCTTATCCTTCTTGAAGAATCAAAGAGCACTTACCTTGGACTGTAGGTAGAAGGAGCCGCCCACGGATTTATCATTCACCTTAAATAGATGTTCATAGTTCTGCAGGGGAGAGGAGACGGAGAGCAGACTGCAAACTCTGAATGAGACACCAGGAGAAGCTGACAATAAGGGAAGTTAAAGGGCCTGACCTCTACACCCCATATGCCACACTGTGCAACCCAGGAGGCTGCTATGACCTAAAGGGGCAGAGACAGGACAGATGTCCATAGAGGGACAGCTTGGCTGCTACTACCAACAGCTCTGCCTCTGCAACTGCCCTGCCTGGGGCCTAAAACTTAACAAACAACAGTGGCTTCCTCAGTGGGAGTCCCAGCTGGCTTCAGTCAGACCCACTGCACTTACCCACTTCTGCCAAGCCTCCCCTACCCCAGTCTTACGGCCTTACCTTCTGGACCTCCTCAGGACTCAGTTTGGAGACATTGAGAATCTGCTGGGCCTCCTGAAGACTGAGGCCAGAGAGGTTGGATGCAGCTGCAGACTGGTGCCCAGCTCGTCCCCGGGCATCAGCTGCGGCTCGGCTGGCTGTGTGGACACATGGGTGATTGCTCAGCCCTCCATGGCCCAAAGCTCCCCCTGAGCCTTCCGGATGGGTGGCTCACCCCTGCCAGGTGGCACAGAGGAGACATACAGGAACAGAAGTGGCCAGGAGTAGCTCTTCTCCAGGACTGGTTTCTTTTGGGGGAGGGGGCAGGAAAGTAAGGACAGACAAGCCTTACTGGAGGACAAGGTCTGACCATCGAGCCTGGGTTATGGTCCCCTACTAGATCATGAGTTGACCTAGTCCCCTTCTCCCCCTACCTCTGGTCCCAGGGGCAGAGCAAATTGGGGACCAGGCGGAGTGAAGCTGTGGCCAAGGGAGGAGCAATAGTTCTGCTGGGACCTGGCTGCCCAGCCAGCACCCAGACCACTAAAGCAAGCTTGCCTCTAGTGACACTAAAATCAGAAGCCAGTAAACATTTCCTTACAGGGTCAGATAGAAAATATTTTTAAATTTGGTCAATTTCACCTGCATGGAATTACTCAGCTCTCCCTGATAGCAGCCAGAGGATGTGGCTATGTTCCAGGAAAACTTAATTTACAAAAACAGATGGTCAAGTGGGCCAGTTTGCCAGCTCCTGACCAGGATATTCATGTTAACCAAGTCTCACTGGACATAAACCTCTCTCTCACATGGGAAGGTCCCAAAGTCTGGCATTACCTCCTACCACAAAAGAGTGCCCCAAGCCACCCAAGCCACAGAAAGCTTTATTGTGGAGGGAATCACTGTATTCATGACCAGGCTGAGCTACCAAGGAAGATCTGACCTGGGCAGAAGCTCTCAACTCAGGAGAGAGGGGCCCATGCTTACCTGCAAACTCCTGCCGCAGGGCCCGAGCAAAGGCTCTGCCTACCACCTGTGCGCCCATCACAATGATTTGGGCCAGGTACTTGGCCTGTGGGCAGAGTAGGCATCTGGTTAGAAGGCTGCATTCTCAGGGCCTGAAAAGTGGGGAGTCTGGAGATGGCTGCTGAGGAACTGAGAGTATGGTGTATAGCACTACAGCCACAGGCCACCTTCTCCAAAGTGCCCTGATAAAAAGCTTCTGCTTGGGGTGGCTTCAGATACTTACTGGAGTCTCCAGAGGCAGACTGGTCCCCCTTGACCTTCGGGAAAGTCAGAGAAAAACCAAAGCAATGTGGCTACAGGGGATGGAGGGCACTGACGTTAGTAAGAAACACCGTGGCCTGGGATCCAGAACACAGGGACAGTCCCAGACCTGTTACCAATTCACCCTCTATCCCAGAACTGACAATGACTCTTCCTGTGCTTCTCAGATTATCTGGTCCAACCTTCTTTTTACCAGTGGGGAAATTCAGACCCATTCTAACCATAAAGTCCTATGACTTGGAGTTCATTCCATTCAATACAACAAAAAATTACCACAGGTCTACTTAGAATATTAATTCTCCAGCTTCAGGAGCTAAAGGCCCATTAGGAGGGTAGTTAGACAATCACAGGAAGGACCTTTTGATTATCAAGAGTAGGGCTAGTTCATTGGTTCAGCTATTGGTTCGCCTACTCCTTCAAACACTAGCCAGAGTCTATGCCACCCACTGCACAGCACACACGGAGCCTGGTCCCTGTCTTGAGCTGGCCACATACTTACATGGCCTCACATGGAAATCAACTGCAACACAGCAAGGTTATACAGACCCCAGACTATGATTCAGCATGCCACAGACATACCTCACTAAGACACAACCAGACGCTCAGTCAGTAGAGGGAACACTGAGCAAGGAGAGAGGTTCTGGGAGAAGATGGTGCTTCTCCTGGCTAGGTTCTGAAGAGCAGATAGAATCGTGATGGGACTCTTAGGACTCTGAAGCAGAGGAACAGGATAGGGGAATAAGATACATCCTGGGGGGGCTGGGGATGTGGCTCAAGCGGTAGCGCGCTCGCCTGGCATGCGAGCGGCTCAGGTTCGATCCTCAGCACCACATACCAACAAAGATGTTGTGTCCGCCGAGAACTAAAAAATAAATATTAAAAATTCTCTCTCTCTCTCTCTCACTCTCTCTCTCTTAAAAAAAAAAAAAAAAAAAAAAAGATACATCCTGGGAGCAGCCAGAGGTAAGAACAGAAAGGCATATGACATGGGAAAATTTATAGACTATATTGTGACATGCAGATAACATAGGCAACATGTATAAAAAAAAATCCTGTGTCCATGAAATGGTACAAACAGGGTTGCACAGAGGACACAGGAGACTGCTCACAATGGGTTAACAGTGTTCATGTGGCAGTCAAGTAAGTTGCCCTTTCTTCTTTGTACTTTCCTGTGGTTAGAGTTCCCCTTGGTCAGCAAGTACTGATTGAGCTTGTGTGCCAGGCACTGTGCCAAACATGTTCTATTGTTTGTGCCATATAATCCCAATAACTCAAAGGGCTTAGTGACCAAGGACAGGCAGCTAGTACTTGAGTGAGGGAGAAGGAACCCAGAGCTGGCGCTATGTGACAAGGTAGCTGCGGGCTGCTGCCTCACAAAAATCCCAAGATAAGGCAGGGTGACTAAGCAAACTGATCCAGAAGCCAAAGAGGGGCAGGGGCTGTCAGATTCCAGTGGAATTCGGACTCCAGAAGTGACCTAGTTTGGCTTTCAAGGCCTTGCCCTTCCCTAACAGAAGGGATGTGATTATGGGCCAACAGGGGAATGAATAAACAGAATTTGGTTTGCATTTCACAAGTAGGTGGAAATTTCATAAGTTCTGGATTTCATACAAGAAAGTAAAGCCTAAAGAAGACCCTCATGTAATCAAAGGCGAGACTGCAGCCAGTTGTACTGGAGGTGTACGAGGAATAGCAGTGTGCTTGCTGACTGTGTAATCTCACCTGTCTTCTGTCCTCCTTGCCTAAAAGCTACAGGCTCTCAGGTGGAATACTGGCCTTGCATGACAGGGCAGTCACTACCTCCAGAGGTTCCCTGAGCCTGGAAAACCCCTTAGGTGATCTTACCTCCCACCCCAAAGCCTCTGTCCTCTGCTGCCAGAGGCTTAGCATAGTCTTGTAATCACTGGTTACTTTTCTGCTGAGGCCAATAACCATTGCTAAATAATGCACATTAAGAGAAAAGACTGGGGGCTGGGGATGTGGCTCAAGTGGTAGCGCGCTCGCCTGGCATGCGTGCGGCCCGGGTTCGATCCTCAGCACCACATACCAACAAAGATGTTGTGTCTGCCGAGAACTAAAAAAAATAAATATTAAAAATTCTCTCTCTCTCTCTCCCCCCCTCCCTCCCCTCTCACTCTCTTAAAAAAAAAAAAAAAAAAAAGAGGAAAGACTGGGCTGGGATTGTAGCTCAGTGGTAGAGCGCTTGTCTTGCATGCGTGAGGTACTGAGTTTGATCCTCAGCACCACATAAAAAATAATAAATAAAATAAAGATATTGTGTCCATCTACAACTAAAAAAAAAAAAAAAAAAAAGGCTGACCGCTGGCTATACCTCAGTGATAGAGTCCTTGGTTAGTATGCACAAAGCCCTGGGTTCAAGCTCCAGTACCCCAAAATAGAAAACAAAAACACCAAGGCTGTTACTGGGAAACTTCCCTAACCATGTCCTCCATGTTTTTTTTTTTTTTTTTTAGAATTTTATTTTTAATATTTATTTTTTAGTTCTTGGCGGACACAACATCTTTGTTTGTATGTGGTGCTGGGGATCGAACCCGGGCCGCACGCACTCCAGGCGAGCGCGCTACCACTTGAGCCACATCCCCAGCCCTGTCCTCCATGTTTTAAATCAAAGTTGTGCTGGGTATGGTTGCACATGCCTGTAATACCAGAGACCCAGAGGACAGAGGGATTATAAATTCAAGGCCAGCCTCAGCAATTTAGCAAGGCCCTAAGCATGTTAGTGAGACCTGTCTCGAAATAAAAAACAAAAAGAGCTGGGGATGTAACTCAGTGGTTTAGTATTCCTTGGTTAAATCCAAGGACCAAAAATGAAAAATGAAAAAAATAAATAAATCAAAGTGGCATGGTAGCCTGTGGTTCTACTGTCCAGAACTCTCTACAACTGCAGGGAAGGCAGGATTGGCCCACAAAGTTTCAGCAGCTACCCTGGCTGGTAGAGGGAGCTGGATAGAGGGCAGATGGAGGCCAAAGTTCCTGCAGGGTCACCTCCTACAAACCACTGGGGAAGGAGTGTGGTATAGTGGTTACAGAAGGCTCTGGGATCACCTGTGGCCAAATCCTGGCTGTGTGGCCCTGGAAAAGATCTCAATCCCTCTGAGCCTATTTCCTCACCTATAAAATGAGGACAATGATAGGGCTGTCACAGAGATTATATAATGCCTATAATGTGTCTGGCATGGACCTTAATAATACAGTAGGTGATCAGTAAGTGTTGCTTTTCATTAACTACTGCTGTTTCACAAAACTTGGCAATGGCTAGACAGTATAGAGTAACAAAGCAGTTCATTTGATTCCTCAGGGGTGAAGGCTGCAAAATGCTGTATTCCCCAGGGAGCCAGGAAGCAGTTAGGGAAATACTTCGACTGGAAACCTAACTTTGCTTCTCACTAGTTGGGTGTCCCTGGGCAAGTTACTCAACTTCTCTAAATCCTGTTTTCTTATCTGCAAAATGAAGAAAAGAATACATTCCTTATAGGAGAGTCATAAAGCCATAAAGGAATGCATGTAAAACCAACTGGTTCCACAGTGGCAGGCCGAAGCAAGAGTTCAACAGCTGGCTTTACTTCGGTACCAGACCCAGTTTGGTGTTAATGGTCTGGCAATCAGGTGGTGCTGCCAACTCTCATCCACCTATTCCAACCCAAACATTCCCTGAACACTGACTATGGGTCAGGCCATGCTCACAGCTGGGGATTCATGGTGGGCAAAGCTCTGGAAGCTGCAGCCTCTGCAGGTGATCCAAAGTGCCACTGGATGAGGCCCCTCCTAGAAAGACCTAAAACAACCCATAATACACTGACTGATACTTGGGTCTGAAAGTCCCAGTGAAGACCAACCATTGGCAATCAACTTCGGGTCAAGCAGTAGGCAGACAGCAGAGGTCAGAGCCACAGGACTCCAACCTGGGACCCACAGCGGGCAGCACATAGGCTTTTTCTTCTGTAAAGCAACATGGCAAATACAAGACCACAGCCCTGAAGTTAGGGCAAAGTACCACAAGTAATATTAAGGAGACACTCAGAAATAAGGATTATCCCACTAAAAGTACATCAAGAAAGCTCAGCTTTCTGACAAATGTGCTACATTGCTTCAAGGCACAGCTGCAGGCCCTCAGGTTGGTGAGCAGACTGCCACTAAGACTCACTTCCTTCTCAAGGACATGCTGAGCTAGCAAGGGGCTATGGTCACCCAGGGCCTCTACAAACAGCTGCTGGTATCACAGCTAGGCAGGAAAAAGGCCAGGACCACAGGGGCCCAGAGCCCAATCTGCATTTGAATGAATGTGGCTGCCCAGGAATGGACACTTAACCACACCACCCTCAGCTGCGCTTCAGACAAGGCTGGAGTCTTATACTCTATGCTCCCAGACAAGGTTTCCAAATACCTCCTAACCCCTCAGCTGGGGAAGGGCTCTGGCCATTGCCCAATACACACACCGTTCTCCACTTGGCATTCACATCTCTCCATCTGGCCTCAACTAACTTCTCCGCCTTATTCTCCCCTTCACCTCTCCCCATAATGCAAATGCACCCTCTACTCCTAGATCAGTTCTTACGCTTTTCTTCTCCACGTGTGCTCCAAATTCCTCCACTTTGAATATCTTCCCTTCTGACACTGTCTAAGCCCCAGCCCTGCGGGAGTCGCTGGACGTCTAACAGCCCACCTCCGGTGGGAAACTTTCCCAGCCTCCTCCTATCATACTTATCCACAGCATTTTCCTTTCCTATGGATAGAGTCCCTCAAGTCATCGACTGGCGGATACCAACTCCGCGACCCCCAGGGACGGTGCTCAAGAACTTGCCTTTTCAAAGTTCCCGGGAGGCCTCCGTGGAACAGGTGTGCGCATGCCCCCTCCGGTCGCCCGCGGCGGCTCGCTCTCACCCGGCTGAGCGGACGGCGACGGCAAGGACCGGCGCGTGCGTCAGCCAGGTAGGTGTGCGCTGCCTTCCGCCGGCGGCGTTTCCCGGCCGCCTCCCCCCACCCCCGCTTCCCGCAGCACGCGCGCCCTCAGCACGGCCGGAGCCCCATCACCCTCCCCAGCCTCCCTGTCCCGGCGGCGCGTCCCGAGTCTCACCATTGCGACCGCTCTGCCTCGGGGTCGCGGACTCCCGCTTCCTGGCCCCGCCGCGCCGGCTCAAGGGCGGCCGGCGGGTCAGAGGTTAAAGGAGACAGCAAAGCGCGTGCGCGAGGCCGCGCTGGGCATGCGCGTTACCTCGGCCCCAGGGAGCGCTGTCGTGACGAAAGAGGGTCGGGAGGGGCGGGACCTTCGGTGGGCGGAACCTTCCTTGGGCTCTGGGGATCACCAGGCGGGCGATGGATGGTCCCAGCCCCTCCAGGTGGCCCTCTAGCTGGGGCGCCAAGACTGTTTCTTCCCTTAGTTTTGCCAAAAATATTTAGAACGAAAACATCAAGTGAAATAAACGAATATAATATGAGGTAGGATGCCAAATTTTCGGGAATATCTAAGAAAACTGGGAACTTCAAAATAGATTTCAGTCCAGATTCCTTCTGTTTGGTAATCTGAGAGGCTGATTTCCTCCCCCAAATCTGTGCTCAAATGCCACCTTCTCAATGAAGCCCACCCCGAGTCCCCCACTATGAGATGCCCTACATTCTCTCTATTGAGATGTTATTCACACACCATACACCTCACACTTTTAAAGTGCACAATTCAGTGTCTTTGAGCATATTCACAGAGCTGTGCAACAATCACCACCATTTAGTTTCTTGCCCACCAGCAGTCATCCTCGCCCTGCCCTGACAACCATTCATCTGCATTTTGTCCCTATGGATTTGTCCCTTCAAGACATTCCACAAAAATGGAATCAATACTACAAGTGTCTTTTGTGACTGGCTTATTGCTTATTCCTTTTTTTTTTTTTTTGGTAGTGCTGGGTATTCCTTCATTTTTTTGGTACTGCAGATTGAACCCAGAGGCACTTTATCACTGAGCCATATCCCCATCCCTTTTTATCTTTTTGAGACAAGGTCTGGCTAAGTTTCTTAGGGCAACTATGGACAGCTAAATTGCTGAGGCTGGTCTTGAACTTGCGATCCTCCCACCTCAGCCTCCAGAGTCGCTGGCATTACAGGTGTGTATTACCATGCGCAGCTTAATCCTCCACTCTTGATCCCCTTTACTTTTTTAAATGTATATATATTTTTATTGTTTGATGGACCTTTATTTTATTCATTTTTTATATGTGGTGTTGAGAATTGACAGTGCCTCACACCTGCAACACAAGTGCACTACCACTGAGCCACAGCCCCAGCCCCCTGACATCCTCTATTTTTTTCTGAGGCTTTTACATCCTCTACCTTATCATATAGTTCCTTTATTTTTATGTTTATTGCTTATAGTCTGTTCCCTCCCACTAGAAGGCAAATTCCCAGGGGGCAAGCTGTGTATCTATTCTCCACCTGGAAGGCTGCCTGGAGTGTGGCAGGTGCTCACAAGTATTTGTAGAATAGATGGAAGTCAGGCTGCCTACACTGTGCTCTGGCACTGCCCTTTCTTTCCTCAGGCTCTCAAAATTGCTTCTTCCCTCAGCACTCCTGCTGTCCTTCCTTTTGTTAGAGATGTTCTTGTAGCATTCTCTGTGGCAAGCTCCTTCAGGTGTCAGCTTAAATGGGAGTCAATTTCTCAGACCTCTGAATACCCTATTTGCCCCCGCATTCAAATCACTTCCTTTTGTGTGTGTGTGTGTGTGTGCTGGGGATTGAACCCAGGGCCTTGTGCATGTGAGGCAAGCACTCTACCAACTGAGCTGTATCCCCAGCCCCACTTCTTTTTTTATAGTTATCTTCTCCATGGCTCCTTTCACACTGCTCTTCTGCACAGTCTACTTCCCTTGTACAACAAAGCTATAGTAAGCTTAAGCTCACTGAAAGACCCCAACCCTGCTGGGCTCTCCAGTTTCAATACCTACCAGAGTACTGCTGGGCACCTGAGTGCTGAATGAATGAACTCCCAGCAGCTTTCAGCTAAAAGGCCATAAGGACAAAGTGAGCTGGGATGAGGGTGAGCACAGATTCAACCACTCTCACTCATATTCATGTCCTCTTTCCCTTTCCAGTTATCCCAGAGACAAGAATAGCACAAGAGGTGGTCAGCTTACAAAAATTTAATTGCTGAAAACATCCAAGCATGTGCAGGCTGGTCCTTGCAGGATTCACACTACCCTAATTGGGCCATCGATTTGGTGAGGCCCCCTTCTCCTGGTTGCAACCCTGAGAAGCAGGGCAACTGGTCCCAGGTTCTTCAGGCTGGAGCTGTTCCAAATGGCTTGGTGGGGGGCCAGCCCCCAACACCCTTAATAGGAACAATTAAGCAGGCAAGATGGGTTGGCATGTAGTACCTGAAGGTGCTGGATTAAGACCAGCCTAGGCTGGGACCAGCCCAGGTCAGCAGAAAGAGCAGGGGAGACAGGGAGCCCAGGGCCTGCCCAGGGACATGGTACTGACCCCAACCCCATGCCCTTTGGTTCCACATGCTAGCAGGTGGTTGAGGACAAGCAGCTGGTCCCAAAGAAAACTGAATTACAGACAATCTCTGGGAGTTGCAGTAGGCCCAGCAACCATGGAAGTGCCCAAGGCCTGCAATAAACCAAGGCTTCTGAGATGGGGCGTGCCAAGGCCAGAGAGGTATCTTCCAGGTTGAAGAGATGTGAGGTGTGCAAGGGCACCAGGTGGTTCTAGGAGGTGGCAGCAGCAGATGAGGCCAGAAGTGACTGGTAGGCAGGCTAGTCCTGGGGTGATAAACCAAGAAGTGGGAGAGAGTTAAGAGGGTCTGGGAAGGAAGGGTATGTGTGCTGCTGTGTGTCTGGGAGGGATGGTGCTGCTGGTCAGGAAGGCTGGTCTCCCTTGCCACTCACTTACCCACTCATCCTCATCCACCCCTTCAAAAGAGTCCTGGGGCAGCGGGTCCTCCCGGTTCCCTAGCTTTGCCACCATGGCATTCAGCAGCTGCAAGAGTGGATCAGAGAAGCGTTGAAAGAAATAGGACTTCCAGACCTCAAGAGCATCAGATCCCATGGTTTTTACCCTGACAGTATTGTGAAAAGAGCCATTTTAATTAGAGCTGTGGCAAAGTTCATGGGTTTTCACTGAAGAAGACACAAAGACAAGAGATGGGAATCAGAGACAGAGAGACTGTGGCTGTGGCACTTGATTCAGGTGCAGCTGTCTCTGCACATAGCCTAAAAAGCTCAAACATACACCAGGGCCCCAAATGGACTTGGCTCTCCAACCTCCAGTTTTAGTTGGATCAAACCTGGTGGGGCTTGGAGGGGCTCTCCCTACCTTGCCTGGCTTCCTGTAACCTGGGGGTAGCAGGAGGTCAGCAGCAGGGCTCTGAAAGGTCTCCCCACCAAGCTCTGACACAGAGATCAGTGTGATACAACTCCCATCTGATCAGGACTAGAGATATGAAGGACAACCACACACAGCTAGGACCCCATCCGCTCTGCAGAGCTAGCCCTCTCCCTTGCCTACCTCTTCCTTCTTCTGTTGATCTGACTTCTCTTCCAGGTACTGTGCTGAGGATGGGGCTCGTCGGGCAGGCGCTTCACGGGGGGCTTGGCTCACTGAGATGAGGCAAGGACAGGTATCAGAGAGTCCCCTGTGTGGGGGCTGCTTGATGCCAGCCCCTAGGGGATAGGTGGCATAAACAGCTAGTGAAGTTTCTGTTTAGGAGGACTGCCCTAGGCACCAGGGACCAGGGTGTGTGTTGGGTAGGATGTGGGATGGAAACATAGGTACTACCCTCCAGGAGCTCAGAGATTGGGTCTCAAGACATGGTCACTCCATCCCTGAGAGAGCTGGAGGTCCTGTGTGTCCTCAATGATGAAGGATTGAACTTGGGCCTCTGCCTCCTCCTCTAGGCCCTGCCCAGACTCCCCTGCTTCCTCCCCCCAACCCTAGTTACTCCACCTGGGATCATGCCAGGGGGCTGCAGGCTGAGTAGTCGGGGCTGTCCATTAGTGCCTCCTAGCCAGGCCTCGGCACTGAGCACTGGCTCCCAGCTCACAGCAGTGTCTGGGAACACATCATCCTGGAAGAACTCTTTCTGCAGGGGGGGAAGGGACTGTCTTGAGACATTGACTAAGACCTAGAACACACCAATATCAAGCTCTGTGACCCTTACCCCCCCCATGCTGGGGCATCCATAACTTCTGAAATTTCAGCAAATAAGGGGCCAGTATCCCCAAAGAGCAGAGAGCAGGAAGGTTTGGAAGCACAGCCAGATAGAACTAAAGTCCCTGGCCAGTGCTGGGAAGAGGGTGTTGGGTGCTGGAATCCTTGGACCCGACCTCACCCTGACTCGGGGCAGCCGGAAAGCAACAGGCTCCAGGGAGGTTTGGCGCAGCCGCAGGCATCGGGCAAACTCCACTTCCCGCACATCACACTCAGTCTTGGGTAGGAGGATGAAGCCCTGGGGGGAGAGGAGTAACAGCTAGAGCCAAAAGCTCCTCCTGGGCACCCAGTGTAGCAACATTCCTATGTAGGACCACACCCTCCCCCTGGACAGTGGTATACTGGTAATGTGAACGGGTGGCCCTATGAAGGTTGGCCTGTTTTCAGAGTACAAACTCCCACCATGGCCCATCTCAAGCTACTAACTTGACTCATTAAATGCAGGGTTGAGAAGCGATGTATAGTGGCATGCCATCATGGCACATTTCAACTCTCCCAGATACAACCAATGGCACAAGTAATAGTAAAATCTAGTATGATAATTAGAAAGTGATCAGAATAGTTTTTTTTTTTTTTCTTCCCTTAGTGGTACCAGGGATTCCACCCAAGGCCTCAAGCATGCTAGGCAAAAGTTCTACTATTAAACTACTACCCGGTTATTTGTTCATTTTGAGATAGGGTCTCACTAAGTTGCCCAGGTTGGCCCCAAACTTAGAATCCTCCTGACTCAGCCCCCTGAGTCACTGGGATTATAGGCATGTGCCAGGCACCGGGCTATCCTTTTGGTTTTTAATATATTTTTTGTAGGTTTATATTGCAGGTTCATATTATTTAACTTTAAAATAGTTTAACTTTTAATAATGGCTGAGTATAGCAGCAAGCTATCAAAATTCCTGGATATTTCATAACCAGCTCTGACCTCACAGGCTCCTTAACTTCCCCACATGGCCACCAGGGGGCGGAGAAGCCCCAAGATCCCATCGGGGACAGGAGATGGATCAGGTACAAGGATGGCCTCACCTTGTGTGGGTCAGGAGATGTGAAGCTATTGCACTCCAGGAAGAAAGGGGCCTCAGAGAGCAGCTCATACAGGAACACCCGGGTGTCACCCTGGGGGACAGAGGGTAGATGGGGCAGGTGACAGGTAGCTAGCTTCACCACCCGTCCCCGACACCCTGCCTGACCATTCCAGCCCACCTTGCCAGTGAGGAGCACCAGGCTGGTATCAGGGTCGTAGATGGGCAGGAGAGTCGAGGGAGCTACATCAAGACCCAACACAGCTGAGGGGCCTCCTGCCAGGGCATCAGCCATATACAGCAAGAGCTGGCGCTCACTTTGGCTGCAAGAGGAGGCAGAGGCAGGCCCTTAGGGTTGGAGGGGCCTGGGCAAGACGAAGACTTCCACAGAGAACCTGATTCTAGGCAATGTGAGAGCTGAGTCCAGCCCAGAACTGGCCTGGCCAGGGCGGCAATGTCCCACCTGACCACTCTGCTTCCCCCCTCATCCCCGGCTATACCACTGTCCCTCTTCAGCACAGTGCTGACCCCAGCACCTGTCACAGGTGACTGTAGCTTCCCAGGACCAGACTTCCCCCTATTCTGGGCAGCTTCCTGGCCTTTCCCCAGAGCTCAAATACTCTGTCTTCCAGATCTTGGTCAGCAGCCCCAGATCAAATGATACCTCCCTTGGGAGACCCTTCCTGATCCTTCCTCCAAAGCACCATCTCTCAGAGCTCTCTAACTGGCTTTAGCTGGTCCCCATCAGGCCTGAGCTCCTGGGCCTGGCTCTCACCTCCTGGTTTCCGTATTGACTCATTTTCCCTTACCAGCCTTCACTTCCACCCACCCACCCACCTACCCAGCTACCATCATCCATCCATCCATTTATCCATCCATCCACCCAAACCTCTACTACTACCCACCCAACCACCCGGTAACTGAGGGGCAGGAACAAATTTTGCAGGCCTGAAAGGTGTCTGTTACTTTGGGGAAAGGAGACTCAGGTGCCTAGAGCCTGGGGATGGTGGTCTCTAAGTCCTCACCTGTCAAAGCCAGACACCAATAGACAGCGACCATCACACACCCAAACAATGCGAGCTCCGCGGCCCCCTTCAGGTCCTGGACCTTCCTGTTGAGATACAGCACATGAAGCACAACTAGTGTCCCTCACACCAGGTCTAAAGGCCATGTATACTTGCTTACCTGCAGGGGCTCAGGGCCACTCCGGGGCTCATAAACCCGCACACGCCCATCCTTGCAGACAGTGGCCAGCTGCTGTCCATCAGGACTCCAGGTCAGGCCAAAGATCTGGGGACAGGCAGGGATGTGAGAGGCAGCCTGTTGCCCCATGGTTAGGCCCCCATTCCTGCAGCTGTCCTACCTGGTCCTGATGGCCCTGCAGCCTCAGCCGCTCAGTCCTGGCCTGAAGGTCCCAGATGCGAATGGTGAGGTCATAGGAAGAGGAAGCCAGAATATCTGCTGCCAATGGGTGGAAGCGCAAAGAGTAGATCTTTTCTGTGTGACCTGAGGAAGGGGAATGGGGTGAGGCTGAGCCCCCTTGGAAGCCAGTGCCTCACCCAGCCCGACCCAGGCCCTCCTGACCTGTGAGCACAGCCTCAGGTGTGGTGAGCATGTTCTCCAGGCCCCCTGGGGGCACTCGCCACAGTCTGATCCGGGCATCCTCCCCGGCTGTGGAGAGAGCAGCAGCTCCTCACTACTGGGCCCAAGATCCCTGGCTCCCCAGAACACTCAGAACCCAGGGCCAGTACCTTCCCTCAAGCCCAGGCAACCAGCCTCCTTACCCACAGCGAGGCGGTGGGGATCAAAAGGGTCCCAGGCCAGATCAGTCACGGCTGCCCCATTCTGCAGCGTGGGCAGCGCTGTGTCAGGTAGGCGGCCAGGCTTCCTCAGCTGCAGGAGGTGCCCCACCCCATGGCCCATCAGAACCAGGCAGGAGAGCCAGTCCCAGGTGCTGCAGAGCAACAGCATGCCTGGGTCCCCACCCTCTGCAGCAGATGCCCCCACTGCTCGGTGACCCAAGCTCTCTGCCTTAACCACCCCATGCTCTGAGCCCCCGATGCCAAGGGTGAGACACCAAAAAGTGAAGAGCAGCAGAGCAGAGTGGTGGAAAGAGTTCAGGCCTGGGGCTTAGGTGGCCTGGGTTCAAACCCAGCTCCACTTACGCTGTTGTGTGACCTGGATAGATCACTAAACCTCTCTGTACCTCTTCACCCTCATCTGTAAAATGAGGACAAGAATGGTCCAAGAATGGACAAGAATGCTTGGGGCAGCTGGGAAGACTAAGGGACATGCTGGCAGGAGCCTGATACATGGTCTGCGCTCAGCGAGGTGACAGTCACTAATGCCCTTAGGATCCTTGCCACCTTCAGGGACCTGGGGAGCAGCCCTGGTGGAGTGGAATCCCTCACCTCAAGCACGGCCACCTGTCCTCCGCTGCTGAGCAGGGGCACAGCCACATGCAGCTGGTTGGCGCAGAAGCCATCACTCTCGCCAGGTGTGGTGAGGCTGAGTCCCTTAAGGTTGGTGATGTGGCTGTCTCGGTGCAAGACGCTACCCTGAGTGTGGCGGAACTTGGAACTGGGTCCTGGCAGGTGGCAGGGACACAGAGCTTTGCGTAAGGATGCCATGTCTGCACACCTTGCGCCATGGCTCCTGGCCGCTTGCCACCCTCACTATGGGAAGGTGCCTGTCATGTGCCCAGGGGAGGCCTCTGCAGAGGCAGCACATACAGCTTGCCTGGAAAGCTGGCCCTTGCTCCTCTGCAGCCAAAGGGATCTCAGCAGAATCCAGGGCTCCAGGCCACCCTCTAGTTTTACAGATGACCCTTGGCAGCTTTACTGTGGCTCACAGGACTATTGATTCTGCTAGGAGCTGCAAGTCTGGGTGCCCCACATAAGGCCTCCCTTCAGAGTTGGGGGACAGAAGAGAATGGGTAGGGACAGAGTAGACAGAGTCAGTACCCTGATGTGCTTACCCAGCAGGCTCTGCAGCGATCTCTGACTGGGGCTAGTCCCAATGCCACTGCTGCTGGAGAGTGAGGGCCCCAGGCTGGAGGGTGTGGAGGGCGAAGTCAGGGAGCTGGGAGAGGAAGAGAAGCCCCCCTGGGGAGAAGGACCCAGATCAGCCAGCGGGTCCCTGGGCACGCTAGCCAGAGAGAGAGGGGACACCCAACTCCAGAGCCACTGCTCGGGGGCCCTCTGGGCTGTGGAACACTGGGTTGGGTCTAAGCACTGCTGTGGGCATGGACAGTGGCAGGGGGAGCACAGGCTGGGGTAACATGGATAAAGGAGGCAGGCTAAGCTCTAGGCCATGAAGATAGCGGGTGGCAGCTGCTGGCTCCCAGATTTGTGGGGTGGGGGGAATATGCCAGTGAGTTAGAGCTGCCAGTGTTTCAAGAAAAGCCAGAAATCCAGTTTGTGTGAGAAGTCTCACTTCTTCAGTGTCGGCTCAAGTTTTCTATTTATGCAGCAAGCAATCCTCTGTCATTCTTGTTTTTATTTTTTTTCCTGTTATTCTTTTTTTTTTTTTTTTTTTTTTTTTGGTGGTACTGGGAATTGAACCCAGGGTCTGTGTGAGGCAAGCACTCTATCAACTGAGCTATATCCCCAGCCTTCCTGTCATTCTTGATAATTAGAAAGGACAATAAAGATCACCAGACAGAGAGACACAACACACCTAGTGCTGATTTCACCTGGGCACCCACTGCAGCCCCCTGCTGGCTGTGGGACGGGAGCAGCCTGGTACTTACAGCTGGGTCTGCATCAGCCCTGGGCGCCTCTGCAAACTGGACTGTGTCAGGGGGGGCCTCCGTAGCAGGCACCAAGAGGGAAGTGAATCTGGGGTGGGGCGGATGGGCCGGGTTAAGGCTGACCTTCTGCACCTGTGGAGAGGTTGGCATTTGAGGCAGTGGTAGGTATGGGCCACGGTGGGGGGGGCATAGGCTGCCAGGTGGGAATACAATCTCTGGAGGGGTCAACTGGGTTCAAGGGTCACTGACAGGCCCAGCAAGTCAGGGCCCAGCCAAACTGAGGGGCTTCCAGGGGCTGGTGGAATCAGGCATGGCCCTACCTGCTGATTGCTCCCGGCCCACCAGGTGTGGGGGTCAGAGGCAGGCACACAGCCGGCAGTATCTGGGAACAGGTCCTCGTGGAATTCCACAGCCTGGTGATGGACAGGCAGGCAGCCAGTGAGGCCCAAGTGTCCCAGGCCCAAGTCCCTTGCCTGGGCACCCCCTCACCTTTCGGGGCACATGGTGGCTAATGGGTATGATGGCTATGTCGCTCAGCTGCAGGACTCGGAGCACCTCGCAGCTCATGACAGCCAGTGCCCGACGGGGAACAAGAGCTGCACCCCGCAGCACACTCTCCAGAACACACTGGGTCACTGTCAAGGACAACACGGGAAGACAGTCAGGGAGGGAAGAGGAAGGGGGGTGGCAGAATGGGAAGAGATGAGCTCACCTGGGCTCAGTGCTGGCTGCTGCAGGGTGACCTCATAGCAGTACAGCTGACGCTCGCCCTGAAAGAAGCCCAGCCTGAGTCCCTCTCACTGACCATACCTGGCTCTCACCCTTGTTGCTCCCCAGGGACCTGAGCCACAGACCCATGGTGGCCATCTAGGAAACTGATTGCTATGTGCTGGGTGTCAAGCTG